>NW_021939546.1:8273172-8490477 GCF_001715985.3 Manacus vitellinus | reverse complement strand
CAAAGGCGCGGTGTCCTGGGGGCCACCGCCGCCTCCCTTCAGGGACCTCGGTAAGGACCTGGCCCCAGAGCCGCTTCTCCTGTCCAGCAGCATCCTGTGTGTTCATCCTCCTCTTTCCCTTTATCAAACCCTGCCGCTTGTGCAGTTCGCACCTGCTGGTTCCTCAGGCTCTGCCCCCCACCCCGAGAGCCATTCCTGCTGTCTGTCCCGCTTTCCTTCCTCAGCGTGCCCAGCCCGCATGTGGAATGCCCGGCCCGCGCTGACGTTCCCTTCGCAGCGCGGGGCAGGAGCAGCGTGCTCGGCCTCGCCGCTCCTTGCGAGGCTGAACCCTGAGCAAGTGGCTTTTCTCTTTGAGAGGGAAGTTAGCGTGGGAGGGCGAACAAACTGGGATCTGCTTTGCATATTTCTCCCAGTGCTGGTTCACTGTTTCTAAATTCACGGGCACAAGCCTCCAGCAGCAAAAAACTCAGCGATGGCAGGTAAATGGGGAAGGTACTGCTGCAGTGTCTGAAGCAAGGATTTTATGATAGCCCTGTAAAATAAAGAGACCTTTTGGCCTTAATTCCTGTAGCAAAAACTAAACTTGGCTGGCATGACTTGGTGTAAAAGTGCCTTTAGTATTTTAGAGGAGGGCCTAGATTTTGCAGGTGGAGCAGTTGTGTGGTCTGTCACCTCTTAAATTGCTTCCTTTAACAGTCTTTCATGTGACTTACTATTTATTATAGTAATTGCATTCTATTACTATTTAATAATTTTACAGAAGTCATTGCTAACTGCAAGTCATTAGTCTGAGCTCCAGAGAGCTAGCAGACTGCAAGACAAAATGTTGTTCTGAGAAGCCCAGAGGAAAGACTTGTTTCAGACGTCTCTAATCTCCACAGATTACTGTCAATAACTTCCTTTTTTTAGTTTTGTTTCCAAAGAAAATTTTGTTTATGGATGATGCCAGCTGTACAGTTGCCTGTCAGTCCTTCCCTTAATAACATTTTTAACAGCCTGACCAACTTCAGAAAAGGTTAGGCACAAATAATGTAATTGTAGTATTCCAGAAGTCATCCTACTCTGATGTAAATTCTTCACCTTCTCCACAAACAGGAAGAAGATGGGCAGACAAGAGAGACCCTTTTCATATTCAAATAACCACTCTCTTTTTTTTAAGACTTCAGAGAGGTCATGTAAGATTGAAGATGCAAGATAAAAACTGAAATAACTGCTTTCTGCATCTGAAGTTGCCTATGTGTGACCCTAAAACTGAGCCTGTCTGTAAATTAACTTAAGAAGTGACAGATAGGACTCTATTATTAGAACTCTAAAGTTAGAGCTCGTGTTATTTCTGTGCAATTTTGTTTTAAGTACTGCTAGAGTTAAAAGTCCTAAGGTAGGTTGTTTGGCTGTTGCTGATGTTCTGAAAGAGATTTACAGCTGAGGACAAGCTTCACAGTGCCCAAGGCAGAAAAGAACGCAAAATAACTGCGTTACAAGTGTCATCTGCTGTACCTTGCCTTAGTTCCAAAAAAATCACAAAATAAATTCACGAGGAGCTAAGCAGGAAACCAAAGGACCAGATTCTCCTGTCTGAGAGTGGAATTTGTCCCTGTGGCTACTTTTACAGAACTCCACAGAATTACATGGATATTTTTATTTGTTCTTTTCTCATTGTTTCCTAGTTCACCGGGCTTTTCCTCCAGAATACACTGTCAACCCAGAATACCTGGAGAGAGAGGCCTCGAAAGTGTACCCTGGCTGTTCTGGGGTGTATCCTTACCACCCATTTCCCATGGGATTTGCCATCAGTGAGTCCAGCAGTGGGGAAGCACCACCTCCAGGGATACCACTTCAGAGAGGTTTCCGACACATTCCTAGCAACTATGGGCCAGGGAATGCAGCTTCTGTATCAGTAAGTAGCTGGCTTTTAATTATCTCTGTTAATACTGCTGCCTTTACTTTTAGCTGCCTTTCTGTTGAAGTACCCATGAAAAGTCATCAAGTTTACCAGTTACTTCACAGCATTTTGATATATTACGTTGAAAAAAACAACAGCAAAGGGTGATGTCAATGGTCTGACCTGAACCCACAACAGCAAACCCATACACTTCCAAGTGGGCAGAATTTGTGAAGCGTTTTGGGGCATTTATATCCTGCTAAATTCTGCAGCAGCCTTTTGGAATGATGGCAGTTGGACACTTGCACCTGGTCATGTTGTGCCAGTGTAGATGGCACAGATATGCATTGGGAGATTTCTCTTTTTCCATGCAGGACAAATCTAATGGGTAGGAAAAGCATCAGGGCTTGGCCAGGGTACCACGACCAACCACAGAGAAAGAGCGTGGCTGCTCCTGGTTTAAACCAGCTGCTCCAATGAGATCCAGAACAGGTGATGAGCACTTAGGCCAGTTTTGCTGAAACATGGTCTGAGAAGCTGCTGCTTCCCAGTTCCAGCATGTTACACTGTGCACAGGCTTTGCACCTGTCAATACGTGTGTGGACGTGGCACCATATGGATAAAAAAATGTAATACAGATAAAAATTGAAACATATTTGTTTGATACTGGAGATGTATCCTGGAGAGAGTCTTTAGATGGAAGATGATTTGCTTCATGTGTTTCCACAGGTTCCAGATGGAGGTGGAGATTTCCATCAAGGATACTACACTCCTCTGCCTCCGTTCATCCCACCAAGTTTTCTGACAGGGATTCATTACATTCCAACTGCTGTTTCACTGAACATCTTGGCTGAAACATCCAAGGAAGCACATGGTAAGGAAGTATAAGATGGGTCCTGGGAGATCCACCATTAACCTGGTCTCAGTATCTAACCACAGAGATGGAAACCCCAAGAGACCCTGATCCCAGCTAGTTTGTGAGGGGTTCCCAGAGTCCTGAGCTGGAGCCAGGACTGAAGTCCTGAAGTCCTGGGACAGATTGCCAGCTGGCACAGCTCTGGGAGGGGCTGACCTAAGGGAAGCAGCCTGGCATGCTTGGGCTTTCTAGCTGATAAAGCATGTCAGTCTCAGGCAGACAGTGAAGGCTGCAGGACTCAGAGCTATTCAGAAAATGATCTGCTGATGTTCTCAAAATGAAAATATTTTCTACATAGCTAGTTTGCAGGGCATATTTTAGAAATTATTTGGCTCTGTTGCAATTTAGATAAGTTGTTAAAAAATAATGTGGACTAATCCTTATCATGAATAATATGAAATTTCTTGCTCATCTGAAAATCCTACTTTTTAATTGCTGCAAAAGAAAGATTTAATCTTCAAAATCTTGAGTTGATTCTCTCAAGAATTTTAATTTCTGGCATAGATTAAGTCTTTGTGCCCCTCTACTTTGTGTCTGTTTCATATATTGTGCCTACATGTGGACATATTTGTGATTATATTCACAAGTTTTTCATTTGGCTGCAGCAAGCTGTGACCACAAGAGGGTAGAGCTGCTCAGAGAATTAGCACTAGTACTGGATGAGCAAATATCCAGTTTTATTTTAAATTTATTTTTTATTTTATTTTTTTTATTTAAATTTTTGGAAATACAGATAAATAAATACAACTTTATTTCTCTCCTGAGTTAGAAGAGAACAGAGGAAAACAAGCACTAGCACATGAACCAGAAAGTGTATGTAGGGATTAATGGGTTTTGTGATTGGAGATCTGGGGAATGCTGCAGTGGCAGAGAACGTGTAGGGAGCTGCAGCTTTTTCTGTTGGACTTCATGGGAATGGGAAGGAACTGGGAGTAGCACAGAAACATGGCAGACATGGAGTGAAGTCATAGTATTGCGTGAGGGGAACAAGAGATCCAGCCCTGTACTGGTAGAGTGAAATTGCACTGGCCAAAAATGATGAAAACAGGATAGAGACACCAAGAGAGCAGCCTCCCCTTGAGAGCAAAATGCCATCTAATGACCTCAGCCCAGGCACAAAGCCATAGGAAACAATGCATCATGGACTGTGCTGCTCAGAGAACAATTCAATTTTCTTAGTACTATGGAGAAAGTAGAAATTAATTCTACTGCATTGCATTTGTGCTCCAGGGTATGTAGGAATTTGCAGTTGTAACCCAGTGAGGGGGATAATTCTGCATGAGGTCATACAAAACAGCCTGGCAGCAGAAAATGAAGATGCAGAGGGAAGAGTGAAACTAATAAATCCTTTGATTCTGGAATTCAAGATGCTTGAAAAAAGAGAAAAGCTGTAACATGTAGTGCATAGGGATGTGTTAGGATTGCATAATGTCTTTTTTCTCCCAAAACCAAATTGACTCCAACCTGCAGTTAGACTTGGGAATATCCTTCCCCCGGAGACCTCAGAACTGAGGTGAAATGGGCTTCCTGGTAAAACTGTTGCAGGAAAATGGATATAAAAACTCTAGCAGGGGACAAATGGTGAGGAAAGGTATTTGTGATCTCTGCCCCAAAGGAAATCTGAGATGAAGACAAATAAACCCAAGTCCTACGTGAGAAAGGTGTTCTTAGACTAGTATGTGTTACCAGAAAGATTTGAGTCAGTGTGAGGCCAGTTTGGTTTACACTGGTGATGTGAAGTATAGGCCATGTTGTTACTTAATTTCATGCAGTATGAACTAGTAGTGTTATGGAGATTTGACAAATTAAACACAAGGTATGTCCAGTAGAACAGACAGTACAGCTTTTGAGGGTAGACTCTGCTTGCAGATTGTTGCCTTTCTAAAAGAGCAAGCCACAGAAAAAAAACAAACCACCTTGCCTGTGAGGAAATGAGGGAGCTTTTCATGCAAATTGGCAAGGAAATACTTCATAAAATGAAAATCCCTTGTTGGATTTGAAGAAGGGTTTATTAATTGGTCGGTCCAGGTCCTTGAGAATTCACAGGAGTGTTAAAAAGGCATGGCATAGGTTCACTGTGGGTATGTGGGTAAAAGCATCTACCTCATACTTCCATTCCAGTGCAGCTTCAAATGTGGAAATGTGATTGGTACCAGGTGTAAAGAGAACTGAAACACAGGGTTTGGGGGTTTGGCTTGTCTGTGTTTAACTCTGACATTTTTCTGTTCTTCATTTTAGCTACTGAAGTTGACAGTGAGGATTCAAGGGTGTTTCATGAACCTGGACAACCACCTTCTTCCCCAGAAGAAACAAGCAGAGACCAACTTGTACACTCTAAACAGTAAATGGGCTGGAGAAGAGCTGAGAGCAGGCAGCACTATTTTCCTTTCTGAGGAGAGTGTTAGTTAATGAGGGTTGAGTGACACTTAGTCACCGAGCAGCTGAACACAACACTAGATGCCAGAAGGGGCTTAGTCCCCTGCCTGTCTTTATGATCATGTTAGAGCTACCAGGCTCACAGCTCTGCCTCCTGAGCACTGTAAAGCCCATGTTCCTAGAATAGGTTTTCCAGTGGAAGCAGCAAATGATTATGACTCTGAATTTGTTCCTTTGCTGAGGTTACATGGCTCTCTGACCTTGGAGTGAGGTCTCAGAGCTGTGTGCATTCTGCAGCATTTTCATGTTCATGACAGTAGTCAAAAAGGTGTTGTTTGTATCTCTTTGCTTTAAAGGAAATCTGGTTATGAATGTTATGGAAGAGTTAAGTGATGTGGAGCCTGAGGACTGAGGGAAAGAGGATGGGAAGGCAGCCTGCCTTGCTGATGAACTTGGCTGCCTAAGAAGATGATTGACTGGATTCAGCAGGGTAAGGGAACAGTAGGTGCTGGTCCAGAAAGGCATGGCAAGAATGTGTGGAAAGGCCTGGTGCCCCCACGCTGTTTTATGGGTGGACTGCCTTTAAGGTGTTCAGGCTGGGGACAGACTCGATTTGGAATCACCTCTTGTCACACAGGCTTCACATCTGACATTTTGAATGTCCTTGATGATTTATACATGATTTCAATGTTGTTGAACTTGTGACAGCTGAAACCTAAGCAGTGCTGTTTGTTCCTGAAGGGCTCCTGTAGACAGCTTTATCCATGTGGATTGGGAGAGCACTGTGGTGTATCAAAGGTGTGGAGATATTGCCCAGGAAACTGGGACAGAACACCATTTAGAATAATAATTACTCAAATCCATACATACTATGATTTTCAGCGATGACCTTTAATTAAAAATGAATTAATTAAACATTCCTCTGCTGTTTTGCCTAGAGGAGTTGGTTTTGTACTAAGTGCATCAGTTGTTAATGTTTGAATAATTAGGGTGGGACTTTTGTATAATTAAAATGATACATTAAATTGTTGTTACAGTTTGATGTGTGTGTGCATGTATTTTTTTCTAGTCAAATGTCAGATGTTGCCCTGAACAGCTCTGTGTAAAAAACTTGTCTGGAGAGAGATTTAGGCCTCAGTATTTTTCTTCTATAATGTCTGTCTGCTGCTGTAGAGGTGAGCACAGTAAAATAAACAGACTTTTCTGCTACTTGTATTAATAATCCCTTGCTCAATGCAAGAAGTAAAGAAACTATACTAAGCTGAACATTTATCTTTTTGTTTAATGTAGTAGATGATCTGCTGGAATGCTTTGCAGCACACAGCGTTTTGGGGCTGAAGTGAAAGTGGCAAATTTAGAACTGCCCAGAGGAAAAACAGAAAAATGAATTAATCCATAGCAAAGAATCTGATGTACAACTTGTTATGTAGTAGATTTACAACAGGATCTTTGCTCCCAGCAGTGTCCCAAACCTGCTCTTAAAACTGCTGTCTGCTTGGGAAAATCTGGATACTTTTCAAAATAAAATAATCTGCAAATAGAAATACCAGCAGCGCCCACAAAGCAGGTTCCTCTGCAGATGGTTTGTTTTTTATAATATAATGATTTAAGAAAATAATAATGTACAGTATGATTAGTTGAACAGTCTCCTTCCCAGATATTTTTCTAAAGTCATATTCAGTGTTGTATTACTCCTTAAATCTCAAAGCAAGGTGGAGTCCAGCCCATTCCACTGATTGTTGCACAGTGATTGTAGATACACTGCATATACAGCACTGTTTGCTCTCTGTTTTACTGGGCCAGTGACTGCTTCCAGATTGCCAACCCAAACTCCTTATTTTCCTTTTCCTCCATCTTTCTGAACTGTTGGGGATGAACCAGAAGGTTCTACTTTGCCTGTTGGAAGGATGGGATGGCACTCCAGGAGGGTCTCTCTCACTGCACTGCTGCAGAATGAGTGGGAATCTCCAGAGGGATGTAGCAAGTTAAAGGAAGAGCCAGTGAAACTGGCAACTAAACTGAACAAGGAGGTGGAGGAGTTGATTACCAGGGGAGTCTAAAAACAGTCTTCAGTTTGGGGAGGAGAAAGCTGAGGGGGGATATGACTTGGTTTTAGAACGTCATGTTGGCTGTGGCAAAGTAGCTGTAAAACCAGTGCCAAACCTTGGTACTTCCCTACACCTGAAGGACGAGGGGAAGCAGGGGCAGGGGGGAAGGATGTCTGAGCAGCCTGGTTGTCTTCTGCAGGGAAAGGATGGACTTCTAGCCCAGACTAAAGTCTTAATAGTCACAGCTGGTTTTCCTACAGCATTGAAGTGAGGCCAATCCTGTTTAATATGCATAATCATATCATCAGTCAAATTTTGGTGTAATTTCAGACTTCCACATTTTAGGAAATTAGTCCCTGAGTTCTTGCACCTATCCCTGCATGGGAAAGTAAAGGATTTGGTAAGAGAATTAAAGTGGGTAACTCTGCAGCTGACAGGATGAATTATCTTATGTGGATTATTCAAGGTTTCATTCTTCCATTTTGTGCTCAGCTTGTCCTTTTTAACCAAGGAAAAAGTGTTCCTTGACAACTGGTATTGTCATACTGTGCATTTAAGGACTTCAAAGTGAATAATTTTAATTCCAGACTTAGTGCCAACCAGTGTTTCCAATAATTAAACTCTCTGATCTCTTCTGACTCCATTTATTTAAATAAATGACTTAAGGATAATGAAATCAATTTGGATTGAAATGGAATGATTTGGATTAGTCAAGTCACTCAGAGGTTGTTCCAGCCTAAATCATACCAGAATTTTATTGTTTTTTGTTAAGGCTGAAGCCACATAGTCTTTGGTCAAATTAATAAAACTTGGGAAGGAAAAGGAAAGGATGCCTGCTTCTGAAATCTTTCTGCATGCAAGCTGCTACTGGTTGCAGTAGGAAATCTACATATAGCACTTGTCACCGTTATAATTTTCAGATTTCTGAGGACTCACTCCCTTGCTGCACAGATCAGAACTTCTGTAGATGCGAGTCCTAACACCTGACACTTCTGGCAATCCTCTGTCCTCACTGCGGGTCCCTGGGTCATCACAGAGCCACAAGCTCTTGTTTGTTCCCTGAAGGGGAAAACCTGGAATTAGGAGCCAGTTCCTTAATGTCTACTCACACCACTAACTTCATTACTTCAGTGGAATTACTTATGAGGGTGCAGAGTGGACAGTGTTAGTTAAGTATACAAGTTTTCATCCGAATTTATACAGAGGTGTCTGTGACACTGTCCAAAACCTTATTGTGGATTTGCATTTTCTGTAGGAGCTTTGGAAAAAGGAAAACAAACCCAAGAGATTCTAGAAGGATCATGTAATATGTCCTTTTTGCAAACATATGTAGGATTCATCTGTCATTCCCCTGCAGCAGACTGCTCTATGTTAACACTTGTGGTATCGGCTTCTACATCTGGACTGAAGCAGGTTTTCATATGACAGTAATTATAATACTCTTTCTAGGGTTTTTTTTTCTTATTGGAATTAGATGCACCCGGTTGGAAACCTCTGAATCCACAGCAAGACTATAGCTGCTTTTTCCACATTAATGAGTAATTAATTTTGAACAGCAATCCAAAGAAATATTTAATTGCTTACCAATAAAGTCAGCTTGCTCCAAAGAAAAATTTCCCTCCCCTTAAAAAAATAGTTTTTATGACAGAAGAATTCTTTATGATGTGAAACATACCTATTTTGGAACAGTGAAAACTTCAATTAAATCATTCTTTTGGGCAAGTGGGTCTGGTTTTCCCATCTTTTGCCTAATATTTTACTACTGCAACATTAGCATTAGTCACAGAGTTATGTCTCTGCTTAGCTTGCCAGAACGTAAGGGTGAAATTCAAATGCAAAGAAAGACTTTGTGGAAACTATTCCTGAAATCAGAGAGGGACTGCATGTTTTATTGTAGCCCAGGCCACTGAGAGAGCTCCAGATGCCACACAGATGCCCAGGCAGTGATGTGTCCATACACACACCTTTGAGTTTTACTTTCCTGTATCCTTATAGGTACAACGAGTAGGCTTGGCTTGGACATTTCTGAAAGAGCCCTCACCCAAACCAGAAGACTTACTTTGGCTTTGGTATTACTTTTTTTTACAGTGGGTAACATTTTTCTCTTGTTTCTTCTTGCTGGCCTTTCCCACTGGCTGTTGGATATTGTCCTCAGCCAGGCAACCTTAGTGGCAAACTTGCTCCTTATTCCATGGGGTGATCCCCTATGCATCTATTTGTGATCTCATGCTGTTTTCGCTTTATTTTATGCAACCACCTTTAGTGGCAGTGTTTCTGGTTTTATTTACTAATTACTGTCAGGGTTTTATAGTCTTACTGGTACAATCTACTCGAAAGTGCCCATAAGCTACAGCAAATACAAAACATTTCTTTTTACAAAACATTTTTTTTTTCACAAAATGTGGTTTAAATAACAGTCATAGGCATAGTTCCCTGGGAGAACCTTCCAATTTTTTCATGACAGGCTCTGTTTCCTATTAAGAAATGTGTTCTTTTGATCAAGGTGCAAATCGACTGTTTCTCATGCTCTTCCAACACTAAATATACACTTATTTCAAGACATTCAGAAGCTTCATGTACCTGCAGATGGCTGATTTTTTACATCCCCTTTCTCATGGAGTACCTCACGTTGTGAAATGGCTTCTTTAGTTCCTGATGTTCCTCAGTCCTGGGATTACAAATTCTTCCTGCCCATCTCCAAAGGCACACACAAGGCTGGTGATCTCATATCCCAGAGCTGCCCCGATTTGTGGGAGCCCACACCTGCTTGGTTCACCTTCCTTATTGTCTGTCCCAGTCTGCAGCTGTGCTTTGTTTTCCCTCATAACACTTGGCAGTGTTTTTTTTATGGCCAGCGCGCAACGATGGCATACAAATGAATCAGAGAGCCAAACCTCCAAAGAAAATTAAGAGAAACAACAAATTGCACCTAAAGAAGCAAAGCACCTGGGGTACTCAAAAGAGAATACTGTGGAGGAAGATGAGCTCTTGTTTCCTTGGAGCGTTGGGAGGGATTTACAGAGGAGAAGGAGCGGGGAGGAGAAGGAGCGGGGCCGGCCCTGGGGGCGCTGCTGAGGCCGCGGTGATGGCGGCGCTCCCGCCTCATGAGGCGGGTCCTGCCCAGGCTCCTTGTGGGTGCCGATCCCTCCCCCTTTCCCTGGGGAAAGGGAATGTTCGTTCACTCCACAGATCAAACAGGTAAAGACTCTGGTTTTGAGGGAGTGATTCCCTTGAAATCCCCCAGCGTGTCGCGCGGGCGGAGGTTCGAGCAGAGCGCAGCGATGGCTCCGTGCAGGGGCGGGGCTGCTGGATTGCCCCATATAATGCACCTGCTTTACTGCAGCCCTGGCGGTGCTGAGGGGAAAACCTGCATGGAGAAGGTTATCCTGTATTACGCTGGTGTTTGTTCACCGGTGCAGAGCAAAACCCCACTCACAACGCTCCAAGAAAGGGGTTCGCCTGTGCCAGGAGGGCGGTGGTGGCAGGAGGGGAGTTCGCCACAGCTCTTGTAGAGCAGGGCTTGGGAGTTCCCGGAACGCTTCGATCTGCTTGGGCCAGGAGAGGCCGAGGGAGCTTTGTGTGTGTTGGCTCAGTCGTGTTTCACATTTCTATGTAGTAGCTTAACTTAAACGTGTAACTTTCATCAGTGGCTATATCTAAGTCCTTACCGAAAAGGCCAAGTTCGGGCTAAAGGCTTACATAGTAAGTAATAACTGCAATTTAAAATCAAGTTTTGGAAGGCATCTATGGCACTGGCTTTCACAGTATAAATCAGGCCTGTAAAACATGTTACCCATACTTAATGCACCTTTATACTTGATATCCATTTTAAAAGTTCTTGCTTTCAGACTATTTTTACCATTTGAGAAGTCTAAAAGAAAAAAAAACCACCAAAACCCAAACCCAACAAAAAAACCCATGTAACTTAAAAACAGGAAACATTTAAGACTTAAGCCAAAATACCTTTATTTTTTTAAGTAATTGAACACAGTTATTCGTGGCTTTGGATTCCTTGGACCTAAATTTAGCTATGATGGATTTTTGGCCCTAATGTCAGCCCTGTGAGACTTGTGCTTATTCATGCTGAACTTCTTCGGTCTGAGACGATGCAAGGTCAAATGAAATCTGACTCTTTCGGACCAATTTATGTCTTTACAGTGCTTCTTACTGGCTAAACTAATTTGGTTTGTTTACACCAACTTCCAAGTTCAAAAGTGAAACTTTAGAAGAAGACAGTTGACCAGTGGAACAGATTGCCAGCAGTGTGGTGTGAATTTTCCATTACTCTCAGTCTAAAACGAGCAAGTTTCTCCAGAAAAAATGCAGGTGGGTTGTGTTGAAGAAATTCCACTGAAATGTCTGTTTGTGCAATAGATAGTCCAAATTGCTCTCGGAGCCACAGAACAGACTGGAGCTCAGGAAGGCACTTGCCTTCTAGGGTAACCAACTCTCAATCTGTCTGGTGAAAGGACCTAATACTATAAGAAAGGTCACTGTAGGCAAGAGATCGTCGTGCTGTGAGGACTGTCCATTTGTTTCAGTATGATTGTGCTACCTTCAGTTTAAGGCTCTGTTTTTGAGGACCTCTCTGCATGAGAGTTACAGGTATTTATATAGTAATATAAAGAAATTAACTTCGTTGTGTAACTGTAGGAAAAGGATCGGTCAAAGATATTTTTATACCAAGTTTCTAGATTTCCCCTTCTAATCTCAAGCTTGTCAAATTGATTAGTGAGTATTACAGTGTTTAAATCATGCAGATTCTAAGTAGACATTAAATAAGCTAGCTCTTAGTGGGTGATTCATGGGACAGGGTGCTCTAGTAGTTGAAGCTGAGTCAGGAAGGCTTTGTTCAATACCTGACCTTGGGCCCACTGAGTAAAATCAGGCAGTTAATTATCTTCTTGCCCTGGTTTTGTCAAATCAGTGGTTTTACAGACCTTTTTTGGACTTGAAATGTTTGCAAAATGATGTCTGAGAGCTGTTTGAATTATAATCCCGTGGAAGTACAGCCTGTGTACAGATCTGCTTTGCATGATGTCTCCAGTGCTAGTGTTCTAGAGCAGCATGTTATAACTATGGCAGTTCTAAAGTGTGGGTTTTTTTCTCTTAAAGGTTTAAACCTCCCTGCTAGAAAAAGGGTGTTTTGTTTTCAGACTTATATGAAGCAATGAAGAAATGAAGAACCTTTGCAGAAAAAGAGCTAGAATGTATCACAGTGGAATGGGATCTCCAGCATGGAGACCTAGAGGAAATGGCAGTAGCTCAGAGCTTAGGAAGACCCAGTGGGGAACTTGTAGCAGACGCACAGACTTACTTAGGATTGGTCATAATTCAGTTTTCACTTAATGTATTTCAAATGTGATTTCCTACATTTTGTCTTCTGATACATTCAAGCACAGCAGTTCTACAAGATTCACTTTGTCCATACCAGACTTTGTACCCTTAAATATAAATCTTCTACATCTGACTAATAGAGAGCCTCAGCTGAGAGAAATAAATTTGATGGAAAAACTAGAAAGTTGCAAAGAAAATGACTGTGGTTGGAGGGCTAGTGTTTCACCCAGTTGATTTAGTTCCTTTTGGAAAGATGTGCAGTGAGAGGCAACATAAACACAGGCTAGCTCCCAAAAATGCAGTGAAATTGTACATTGAACTGTGATTGGAATTCAGACTCAGAACCTTGCAAGATGTTCATTCCATGGAAGAAAAGCAACATGTTATCCCGAAAGCAAAACCGTGAGTATCTCTGGCAAAGGACAGTGTGTGATGTTTAGCTAGAATATCCCAGCAGTACCACTCTGGAATGAAAATTCAAAAAAACTTCTCATTTTCAATAGGATCCTTGTTAAAAGCATAAACCACTCATGATGATGTTGAAGGAGCAGTTTCTCAGTAGGAGCAGGAATGAGTCACTGTTTGGAAAACACATGCAGAACTGATGCAGTCAGAAGTACCTGACTTGGGTATAAGTGAGCTACATCTTGTCACAGAATCATGAAATAGTTCAAGTTGGAAGGGATTTTTTTAAAGGTCATGTAGTCCAACCCTCCTGCCATGGGCAGGGGCATCTTCCACTAGAGCAGGTTGCTCAGCAAGTAGAATAATCAAACTGTGTTGAGAGGGGATAATCTGTAGGTTTTGAGTGACTGGTGATAAAATTGTTCAGCCTGAGCAGTGACTGAAATGAAGAGGTCGGACTGACATCTTTCTCTAGGGATAATTTCTGGATCATCAGAAGTTAATTTTTAATTCTCCACAAAGTGCTGTACCCTCAGGTAATACTACCTGTGTGAATAGGTACTGCGTGTATTAACATAACCAAGCTCATGTTTGAGAGGCTGGTTTTAGTATCCTGATTGGGAAAATAAGATCTTTTCCAATAGCATTTTTCATGTGTGTGTGAGCAAGATCAAATAGCAAATTTTATTCGCTAGTTTAGAATGCTACCCATTAAACAGGATTACTGTGTATTTTACAGCTTACAAAACTTTGTCAGAAAAGTGGCATTTTTAGGTATCTTTCTGTTCCTTGCTGAGAAGTATTTTGCAAGATACAAATGTGTAAGAAGTAGTGTACTGAACAATAAGTGAGAATTGAGTTAAAATGGCTTTGCATTTTTTTTAAATACCCATTTTAGTCAAATTTTCATGAACAGTTCTAACGTTTGCAGAAGTTCTCACTGAACCAGTGCTTGTTGATTATATTAATTTTTCTGGACCGTGGTATAACATGAAGCCAAAGCTCCATGGGCTTCAGAACATTTTCCTGTGTAACTAGTGAATTAAGTGCAGAAATATTAAAGGACTAAGCATTTCTCTTGATAGTGATAGTGACCAAAATGGCAGTGGAAACATTCATTCTGTTGTACAGCCATTGAAATGAGCTCTCAGGGTGACTCTCTCTGCCCTTTCTGCAGTGAGCAAACCAAAGTTAATATCCTCATAAACAAACTGGAAATTTGAAGGCAAAGCTTGTCTAAGCTGGAGAATGATGCTTCTTCCCCTGTACAAGTCTGTGTTGAAAGTAACAACCTGCTAAAGGAAGTAAATTCAAAGCTGTAATTTGTAGTTTATAGATACATTTTTTTTTTTAGCCTGTCCCTTCTACTTACCCCTTTGTAATAAGTGAGGCTACAAGGGAGGATGCAGAAAAATGCATTCAGAAGTTTGGAGTTTAACCTGTTTGGGATTGATAACAGATTCACATTTGACTGCAGAGAAGCCAAACCTTTAATTTTGCCTTTTTTTTGTTTGTTTGTTTGTTTTACTTGAATGTGATGAAACCTGAAAACCCATATGGAAAATATGGGTTCTTCTGAAGGGAATGTACAGAAATATTACTGATGTGTCCCTCAGCACTCTTTCTCTGCCCTCCACTCCTCTTACACGTGCATGTTGCTTATTCTCTTAAACAGGTGAGGACTTGGCAGTTTCATGAGCCTGACAAAAATTCCACAGTTAAATTAATAATAAAAGCCAATTTCTTCAATAATTAATCACAAGAAACACTGGCATTTCTCTGAGAAGACTTTTCTCAGCTAAAGAGAAATGTGTAACGCAGATTTCCCAAATGCAGAACGAATTTTCATTGCAATGTGCTTCTATTTTTAATTTTGGACATTTGTCCATGACCTTCTTGTCGATTGAACACTCTGGAATATTTTGTCAGGTTTTCCAGCATTGTTGAACTGAGTTAAAATGTAATTGACTAAAAACAAATAGAACAAGCCCCTCATCTAATAAATGTCAGTTCATGCTGACTGGAAAGAAAACACCTTGTTCCTGCCCTGTGACCCCGGTGCTTGTGTTAAAGCACAAAGTCTCCAATCATACAAGTGGAACATAAAACCTTTCACTGTTCACTTTCTCCATGTAACCAAGCAGGTATGTGGGAGTGTGGGCAATATAAGAAACTGGCTTTCTGTTTATGTAGGAATTTGATAGTGCACCTCACAGAGTAGCCTGGTAAAGGCTCAGCCAAAGATAAGGCTCGTTACTGATGAGCACATGGATCAGATCCTATAGAGTACATGAAGTTAAAGGCTGGTCTGGACTTGGGCATGTCTGTGTGGAGCACAGGGCAGACATCCCTCTGCTGATGGTGGCCAGTGCTGTAGCTCCTGAGCTGGCAGAATTCTGCCTGACTCGGTGCGCAGCCCTGCCCTGCTTGTCAGCCCTGCTCAGAGACCTGCACCTTCCTGCAGAGCACTCCTGAACTCCTCATGCAGCACTGCAGTGGTCCTGTTCTTCAGGAGACATCCTGGAAGATGATGGCCATGATAACGATGTTGTGATAGATGAGCCGTGACTGGCATTGCTGTGGAGACCCTCTCCCTTCCAGGGAACTTTGTGCTTTGCCATACATTGGCACAGCAGTGCCTGTTCCTGCCTCTTGTTTCTTCTTCTTTGGAAGTCTCTGTAAGTAAGTGTTCACACCCTGTTTAATTTACAGTCGGTCTTTAGAGACCAAGTGGTTGCAAAGAAATCCAGAAAGAGGGGCTGGTTACAGCTGTATTGAAGCACTTCAGGAGCATACTGATGAGCAGAGGATGAAAACCCAGACTTGTAAGTGAGGATTAAACAAATGAAATTTTCATTGTGAGTATCTTCTGTTCTTGGGTTCAGCATCCCTCTCCCAAATCCTTGGTGTCAGAGCGTAGTGGCAGGCAGGTTAGTTTGCCCTCTTGCTGGCAGTGGGGGATGTGTCAGTCCCGTACGTATCCTGCTGCTTGCTTTTCCAGTTTTCCTCTCAGTGTAACTCACTGCTTCCAAGCACAAGCTCCCGACCTTCCCTTGTGCACCCTGCCTTGTTGTGCACTTTCTCCTGTGCTTTGCACTTTCTGTTTAGACAATAAAAGGACCGAAGGGAAAACAATGTTTCTTTATGTTAGAAGTGCGGCAGCCTAACATGTCAATATTTCTTTTCCCCCTATGCACTCTGACTTCGTTTATTTTTTTAAACACTTTGGCTTCTTTTGAGGAGATTCGAGCTCCAGAGCAAACCAGTTTGCACAATGTGCTCAGCTTCGTGTTACACTGAACTGATCGCATTTGTTATGTCTACCAGCTGATAGAGTTTTCTGAAAATATTTAGCCTGTAATGTAACCCTCCCTGGTCTTCTGTTTTTATTGCAAACATGCAATTAATCACCCTAATTGTTCCAATTACCCAGAGGCCCAAGTGATTATGATAAAAAAAAAAATAAATAAAGATAGTGATGGCGTGATGTGGCTGTAGGACTGAGATGAACACTCAGCACAGCCCAGGAATCTTCTGCTGGTTCTTTTATGTCTGGGGAGATGTCCTGGATGCACGTGCTGGCTGTCACATAATCCAGCCTGGATAATCCATGCCTTTCTCCCTCCAAAACATTTCCCCATTTGGCACTACCAAAAAGTGTAAACTGACAAATGACTGCATGGGAAAAAGCTGAGGAAATAAGTGCACATTGGCCAAGAAAATTATGTTTAAGAAACATTAGAGCTGTCACTTGCATCAAAAAGAACCAGCGTCATTTAGAGGTCACATATATATATATATATATATATATATATATGAATAATTCTAATTCCTGAATATATCTGCAACCAAAATAAAAACCAAAATGCTGTTTCTGTTTTTTGTAAATTAAAACCAGTGCAGATTTTCTCCCCTCCAAGTAATTCTCATGCTAGGAGCTTGAGTCTGTAATAAGTTTTGCTTGTTTGGCATATCCTCTGGCCCACTTAGAAAATCCTTGGAAATGGTTCTAAAAGTAATGTCCAAACACAAACCTATGAGCAGTGATCCCGGTTGGTGTGCCAGGGATTGCTCTGTGCTTCCAAGACTTCTGGAAATCTCCACAACTACTCCGACCAGCTCTGGGGAAAATAAAGCCAACCATGGTCTGAACTTCTTCTCTTTAGAAGGAAATGGTGTTTTAATGTTCCAGAAAAGTGCAAACTGTGTGCTTTGATTTTGCTACTGAGAGGCTGTTTGAGGAGTTTGCAGTGTTCTCTAAGAAATGTATATGTTTTATTTTTTATATCTATAAATTTGTGTATGTATATATAGATAGGAGGATGTAATTCTTATTTCATATTAGCATTACATCACTGTTTTATCTGTTGTAAATCTGGGTCACTCCTGAACTGCATTGCTGTGGATGCAGATGGAGCTTGGACTACAACACTGTTCTGAAATGCTGTTTTCTAATAGGATTAGTGAGTCATTTGTGTCCAGATGTGGATTTGTTTGGGGGAAGGGAACCAGGGTGGGGCAGGGAGATGGTATCCTGAATTCAGATCCCTGCAGCATCCTTGGGAATTTTCAGCACTTTGTTGCCCATCTTTGCAACTCTTCCTCAAGCACAGGGAGCTGCAGCTGGAGAGAGCCAGGGCAACTCCTGGGAATGAGCCACTCTTCCTCTCTGTGGCTTGAGGCTGACCCAGAGGTAGCCAATGTTAACAGAGGTGTTTCCATGCTTGGAGAGATGAGGCTGGTTAGGACTTGGGTCCTCAGAGATGTGGGAATGGAGGTGACAGAGGTTCACAGAACCCTAATCACCAGGGAGCCAGCAAATGCAAAATAAACTCAGTCGAAAAAAGTAAGGAGACCCCAGGGTACAGCTGTTAGGTGGCAGAATGCTACCAAGACCAAAAAGACTAAGTTATTCCACTAGGAATTGGACAAAACCATGAGGAGAGGCCCACAAGAGCTGTTACATGCCACTATCCAGGGCATGAGAACAGGGCATTGAATAGGAGGTTTAATTGGTGTGAACCCAGACTTCCTGCTGACAGTGCTTCTCCCTGGAGCAGCAGTGCCTTGGAAGTCTTTCAGCTGGGCAACTATGGGCTGGCTATTAAGCTCTGTAATTTCAATAGTTTCAATGAGGTTGGCAGAAGTCAAAGGGTACAATAATCTTTATATATAGGTTTGTCTTTGCTTGCACTCTAAAGGCATCCCTTGCAATCCGCTCTGGCTGTACACAGCTAGCCCATCATCTGACAGAAAAACAGTAATTATAGCATTACAAATGTGGATGTGTATATTTTATGGGGAAAATTAGTATGCCACCCTGGTTAGTAAATATTTAGAAAGATCTGTAGCCTAGACAATGCTGAGGGACAAAACAAATGCCAGTTAATTCTGTATACTTTGCATCAGATTTCAGCTACAGTCAATGCCAATTATAAAACTGAATGAAGTGACACAGTGTATTAAGGAACATATAATTTGTCATACAGTGTCAACATTGCTGGCATTTTATATTTCTTGAGGTAGGACTTTTTAGCCAAGTCTTGTTAAGTGTCCCCGAATCTTATTTAGCATGTCAAAAAGTATATTCATTGTTAATTCTCTGAGTAGTGGAGAAGCAGACCTTGTGATAGACAGGTTTCGACAATCATAGCTGGGCTAAACCTCTTCAGTGGTGGGATTTATCCTGTTACAAGTGTGCAGTGTTTGAAGCCAGCCCTGCTAGAAAAAGCTGTTCCCTGCAGCTGAGTGAGTGAAATAGCATTTACTTGGAATAGTGTATGGGTATCTTCAGACTCTGACCTGCTGTATTCATCACTTCATCTTTAAAAAAACCAAACAAAACAGAACAAATCACATCCAAATGGGCAGAAATTCATCTTTTCTAAGAACAGATGCAAAACCATAAATTAAATTATTCTTTATTCAGTGGCTACTAGACTTGGAGTCTGACAGTCCTAAACACATCCTGTTTATTTTATGCCACTTCTCTGCCCCGTGTCACAAATAGCTGGGACACTTTTAGCACAAAGTGTAAGAAGGCAAAGCAGTTGGACAGCTGAGGTGGCTTTGTCACCTAAAGCTGGGCAGTTCTGGGGGTTGTGAGAGTACAGACCGGCTGAGGCCCCTCTTTTTGGGCTGCAGGTGATGCAGAAAGGCCCAAGTCAGCTCCCCAGCTCCAGCAGTGCTCAGCAGTGGGAGGGGATGGCAGACATGAGGACGCTGCACGCTCCTCCAGGCACTCTGGGAGTGTGGAATGCTGTTTGTTTTCTGGGAAAATTTGAGATCGTATATTTTTGAGATGATGTTTTATTTCGAGACTTTGTGACGTGTGAGAAAGCCTCAGTTGGCACCAGTGAGCATCAGGGCTGTCCCTTCCATACGCTTTCACTCCTGCCTCTTTTAATTCACTGCTGCTGCAACATGATTTCAGGAACTCAGAATATATTTGTCCTACACAAGCGTAGTGAAATCAGAAACCTTTTTTTTAATTAAAAAGATGAAGTTGTTTTGGCTGCAGTAAAATCTAAGAACAGTGTTTTACAATGAGGGAGAGATGTATGACATGCAGGACTTTTTGCAGTACACTGTTCTTACACAACTCATTAGAGGGCCTAAAAGCCCTTTATTTTCTGGGCTGAGCCTGATTGCTGTTTCTCCTATATAATATTTTATAAATTCCCATAAAAGAAAGAAACACTAGACTAAATTAACGTTTTGAAGTACTAGGACTTTGCAAATGAGGAATAGGACTTTGATTACTGCCTAAAAATTGCAGTCTAAAATGTTATTTTACATGCTATCCTGAGTCGAGGCTTATTTTAAAAACAATCTTTTGACAGCAAAAGTAAATCCACAAGACTATCTGCATAAGGCTGGATACATTTTGTGATGATGGTTTAAATTACCATCATCTTTTCAGCACCTCCTGATGCCATGAAAGGAAGCTTTCTTCACTGCTTTTCAATGCAGTGAGTCTGGCATGCTGAAATATCAGCCACACTTCCTAGGAAGATTTTCCTGCAAAGCAGATACCTGTAAGTGTAACCAATATCTGAAAACTTTGGGTCTGATTCTGTCACCTACATGTTCTGGCTGTGCAAATTCTTCCATTGACGCCAACATGTAACTTTGTAAGCCACAGGATGAAGTTCTCTAAGTTACTACTCTGACTGTGTTTTGTGCTCCCTACTTGTGCTTCAAATAGGAAAGATAGTTAAAAATTCACACAAAAGAATAAACCTCATGACTTGCATTAACTTTTATTTCATTTTTGAAACTTTTTAACAACCTGCTGAATGACAGTGAGCAGGAGTCTTCCTTGACATATGCTCTTTGAAATCACAACTGAATGTGGTCCCTGGTTTAAGGAATTTTTACTGAGTTTTCATTACTTTTTTAATTACTCTGTTACTTCTCTGCTTGGCTGAAAGGAAAAAGCTGGTTCTAGTCAAAACACTGTAATTAAATGTACTGTGATACAAACTCTTGCACAGTGGGAAGACCTGGCAAGTAGGGAGACACTTCACAGCTCAGTGTTTGCACTTGACTGTCTGCTCGTGTAACAGCTGTACCCAGGCACTGAACGAGCCCAGGCTCGGATACTGAAGGTGCTGAAGCTTCTTTGAGCTTCTGACTTCACATATGTTACTGTGCAGCCCAGCCTTTGTGCATGTCCTGCTTAGTGCCCAGCTCTCCAACAGGTACAGTAAAAACTCCACAGAACAGAAAACAAAACCCCTTTCACATGGTCAAAAGTGGAGTTAGTTGTGGGCTTGCTGGAGATTGTCCCTCTGGGATATTGAAAGCAAGGCAATTGCATCACTCACTGTTATCAGATGCTATTTAGAAATCTGGAAGCCTGAAAATGGAGGTTTGCACCTCATCTTTGGCCAGAGATGGATCATCCATAAGACACTTGTATATCATTATCACAAATAATTTTTTGTGTTACAGCAGTGTGTGGAGAGCGCAAATTCCAGACCCAGTTAAGCCACAGCTGCAACACCACCATCCTTTTGCTCTGAAAAATATGTAGGCAAAATGAACAAAACCAGCAGAAGACTGAAAAAAGGAACTGGAACTAGACTCAGATGAGAGCAGGATGGTGAGAGCCAAGGCAGCTCATTGCCAGCCTGGATATCACCTCGAGGTTTGTTCTGCATCTGGTTCTGTGGAGTCTTGTTTGGGAAGAAGGAGCTAAGGCTTCCTTAGTGTTGTTCATCACTTTATTGTTTTTAATGAAAAATAGTTCATTTTGGCAGCATGCACACAGTAACCTGTTGCCAGCCTTGGTAGAGAACTGACACTGCATTTCCTTGTGTTTTGGATTCATCCCTTTGGATTTTTCCTCTGTGAGGCTGCTCTGTCTCTTTTCCCACCTTTCCCCCCCAGCTTCTGCACAGCACTGCAGCCATCTCTGGGGCTTCTGTTTGTGTTCCTGCTTTTCCCTGGCTCCAAACACCAATGCTGCTGTTCCAGCAAGGAAGCTACCCTGCTGAGAGTTTTCTCTTTGGCTTTCAGATACATCCCTTTTTCTTCTGTCCTTCTCAGTTCTCAGCCTGTTACCAGCATTGTAACCACCCAGTGCCTCTGCTGGAGCTGCTGGTGTCTGTGCAGCCTTAAGCCTGGTTTATCCAGTTTGTTAAACCAGTTTTGCAGCTGATTCATTTCACTTTAGAGGCCCAAAACTGCTGAGCATGGGGCAAATTGCTGCCAGCCGTGGGGAGGGGAGCATCCCTGCCAGCCAGGGGCTGGCTGCTCTCCCCTCCTGACACATCCAACAGCCCAGGAGAAATCACTTCTGCTGAAGCTTTTGGTGAGGCAGAACGCAAGCTGGCCAAGACCTTGGGGTTAAAAGTCTTCTTTCTTTCTTTCTTTTAAAGTATCATGATGTAATCGCTTAAAAATAAATTTTAATATTTTGGTTGTATTTCTTAAAAGAAAGATTGCCTTTCCAGCAACTCAATTTCCCCAGCACCAAACTGGGAGTTAGTTCAACACAAACACAGGAGGAGAGTGTCATGTTCTGAAAAACTGTCTGCAGAACCTGCCTTTTCTTTTCTGGAGGGTTCTGGTGTTGGGTGCATTTTGTGCATGTACTGAACAAACTTCAGGAAACTTGTGTCTAAAGAAACTTTGAAAAACCCCAGTCTTAGATCACAGCCCTCTGTTGCAGGCTGCCTGGGAAGCAGGGATCAGTCATTCTGGATGGCTCTTCAGATGCTCACTTTGTAGGAGTATCTTTCTTGCTGCTAAGCTGGCTCTTGCACTTACAATAATGCACAATACGGTTCAGTGTCAGTTCTGTTACCTTCAGGTTTTGGACAATTCCCACTCAGACCCTGCATTTCTGCTTGTTCTGGCTACTTCCAATTGCTCCAATTTATTTTACAGCTCATCTTCCTGCATCAGGAAGGCCACTTTCCCTGCCTTTGATGAGCAGCTCCTCGCTAGGACGACTCCTCTGGCATGTCCCGCTCCTTCCAGCCCCTCTATGTCCTGCACTGTCTGTTCCTTTCCCAATAAATCACTGGTGCTCAGCAACCTCTGCAGTTTTATCTCAGCCAAATCTGCCCACTGGGTTTTCAGGGAGGAGCTTTGCTTTTCTGTTTTGGTCTTTAAAAACTATTTACCTTCAGGGGCAGCAGGGCGTCAGTTAAAATAATAAAGGCACTAATTAATTGACAAGATGTTTTCACTCCAATTTAATCTGCCAGAATTTAACTCTGCCTGGAGGCCATAAACTGTCTTCCCTTTCCTTTTGGTTTCCATACCTTTCAGCTTTAGCACTTGTAAGGCTTTACTTAATCTAGTGCTTATTGCTGAGGTAGTTTGAGAAGCCAGTGTGAAAACAGACACAAGTATCAAATACATCTCTCAGGTCGTGTCTTTTTCAGGTCATGTCTTTTTTTTTCCTGTTTGAAGGAGCATTTCTAAGCTGCCATATTGTACTGCTGACTGTTTCAAAGACTCTCCACTGAGGAGAAACTTAGAGGAGTATCACGGCACTAAAACATTTTCAGCAATGTTGTTAATCTTTCCACATCGTCTCTGGAAACTTTCTTGAATCATTGCTTTGGCCTTAAATTAATATTAACTTGCTAGACTGGAAGCAATTCATTTTAGGATAATTTTGACATACAGCTATTATTAAGTTGGGTTTAAATGTTGTCTAATAATATATTCATCAAAGAAAACTGTTAGTAGACATCACAAACTCCCACATATCAGTTCCTGGCTTCCTTCCACATATCCGTAATCCTTTTTCCTCCATCTCTCTTGCATTACCTGTAATTGCCTCTTGTATTACCCCCAGTACCAATCTTGTCTCTTCTCAGATGAGCATTCAAAATTTGCTGGTTTTGATATTTTGAATAGTTAGCGACTTTAACTGTTATTTTTAAGTAGTTGTTTGAAGACGTGACCAGGTAATCTGAAGTGATGGGTAAAGTGATGCTTGAGAGTGTTTGTACATATGTAGAGAAATAATTATAATCAGGTGAATATTACAGCTCTTCTCCAGCAGTGTTTTAATGCATTACTGTGTCTTTCCCTTGCTGAATGTGTAGCGAGTGAGAAAGGTGGGATACCAGAAGCTCATGCAGCTGCACAACCCTGGGGAACACCTTATAAAGTGGCTTCTGACCCCCAGCCAGCAAAGTGGGAATTGCCCAGTGTTCGTGGGACCACTGACCTGCAGCTCCTGCCCCTGGCATCAGGAGAGTGCCAAAATCCCTACAGGGCCAATGGCAAAGAACTGCAGAGGTACTTTTTTAATTTTCAAAGTATTCATTATGGTAATAATTATTGTCTGTACTACTAATAATAATTTGCATGTGGAAAAACAATCTGGGCAAGTGTTACCCATTTCTCACTAAACCCCACACAAATCTGCTGCTCGTTATTGACATTACGAGTGTTTAGCCTTCCAAAAGGTCACCTCTGCTTCAGGTAGGGGCCACATGAATATTAAATGCAATGAAAGTGAAGTAAATGTAGTATATTGTACGGGATAAGCAAAGGCTGTAGTGTACACCATGAATGTAATGTGGTTTTCATTAGCAAAATATCTAAAAGGGAATTGGAAAATAACATTTAACAACTGTTGCCCTGAAATCAGTCATCAGTTTAATTAAATAAACATAAGCAGGAAGTTGAAAATGAGATCTGAAATCTTTAGTAAGGAGCACCATAACCGGTAAGGTACCACATCAGTGTTGGTAATTCATTAACGATACTGGGAGAGATCACATAAAAATGACAGTTTCTGTTTCAGAAAGAAGTTGATGAAATGTTGGAAAATATGTGCTACTGAAAGAGGGGGGATGTATCCCCCTGTGACAGCACAGTGACTTGAGAGGAAGCTTTTTCAGAGACCCAGATTAAAACTGAATCCCTGCTTGGGGCTGTGCCTCGGGCGCTCTATCCAAACCCCTGTCCCCCATACGCTTGTCCTGGTATGCTGAGCCCTGGATTTGGGAACCAGCCCTCCTCTGGCCCCTGGTCTGCTGCTCTTTGCCCCCAGGCAAGGCAGATGTCTCACCGACTGCATTCATGACAAGATCCAATAGGGAGAACAAAAATTCAAATGAGTTTTTTTGGTTGTTAATTAGTGTCCCTAAGTAGGACTCCAGGTGTCTCCAGGTGACAGGTACCCTTCACTCTGGCAGAGATGGGCTGTGAGCATTTTGGTTTCTGTTCACTGTGACACTGTCCCTCTGGCACAGTGAACCTTAAAAGTGCTAATAAGAAAACTCATGCTCCTACTAAAAGGCATTTTTAGACTCTCTGAACTCTTCAGAGAGCAACACTTGCTGCTGACCTAGAGCTTAAACCACCAGCACGCTGAGGGCAGAAAATGCCCAGAAGGTGAAGCAATATTAGGAGCCTGAAGGGGAAAGGCAAAAAAAAATAATGCAAGGAAAAGAGGAGATAAAATCCAGAATAACTGTAGGAAGCCATCTGACTGTGTACAGCATACAAAAATGCCAAAAATGCCAGGGGAAGTACCTGCAGTTTATAAATTTAAGTATCTCTTGCTTTTTAAAGAAGAGAAAAGCTTAGGGCTGAAGTAAAGTACATGTGAAAGGGAAACCTTATTTAGTTGGCATTGAACTGTGTCCTGGTGCCCTACTCCTCCATCAGACTGTGAGTGGGATTTTGTGCCAGGAGCTCATTCAGTGCCTTGAACTGTTCACAGCCTGGGATGTCCTGGGAAAGGGGAAGATTATCCCACTGTCCCCCAGATTGCAGAGCCAGTGCAGGATGGTGCCCAGCAGGACTGACTTCCAAACAGCTCACAGACACTTTGGGAGCAAATCCCCAGAGCTGAGAAATGCTTTTGTCCGGGCACGTTGTCCTTGCTCTCCTGGGACATGATCCCTAAAGGATCAATGAGGAGGTTTGGGGGAGCGCTGGGAGATCTGCTAAACTGCATTAGCTGTAAAATCCCATAGATAGAGGGAAAGAGGTTTAATTCTGTGTGTGTTTCCCTCAGTTTAGCCAGTGCAGAACAGCAGGCTGTCCTGATTAACCCGTTTCCCCTGACACAAACCAAATGGCTTACAGCTTGAGTAACTGTCTGTTGAGTCCCACGTTTGTTATAAATTCAGTAGATGAAAAAATTATTTCAGTTTCTATGTTTTTTACAGCATTTCCCACCAGAGAACACTCACACTTGTAAAACAATAAATGCTATAGTATAACATAGCAAAACTAGTAAAATGCTCAACAGTAGATAAAATTATTTACAAAGGACCATTATGGTTTCTTTTGGAGAAATAATGCAGCATTTAATTTTAAGGTACATGTGCCAGGCATAAATTTTAGATGGTACAAAAAGGAACATAAATATAGAAGTGCATGTGTGCAGTAAGGTACATTCATGATCTTAATTACTTCTCTCACTAAAAATAATTTGCCTCTGTGTTTCATCTCATCCCTGCACCACCAGTTTCTGAAAAGCAAATTACTTTGCTAAGCAGTTCAAGGGAAAAACTTCAGCATCAAAACTCCTGTGTCCCACTTGGGCTGGTTTTAAAACAAGGTTTCATGGGAGGACTGGGTATGCAGAGGATCAGAAAGAAAGTTGTGTTTTTTTGGGGCAGTGAATGGATCAGGGACATTTCTTCAGTTAAACTAATTTGTTCCCTGACGAGGTTTTTTCCATTCTTGCTGTAATACTGAATTCCAGTGCAAATGTTGATTGCTGCTGTCACAGGATGGTGGTTGGAAGGGAAATGCTTGGCACTGCCTCCTGTTACTCATTGTGCAGTCAAGTCAGAGCCAGCTTACAAGATGGGAACTGCACATTAGCATAAGGAAATTTAGTCCTGGCAGCAAAAGATGCAAATCCATCACCTACCTGACCATTTCAGCCTCTTCTCCTTCTTGCTGGAATAATGAAGGCCAGTGGCTTTAATGGCAGAGTGGTTGCTGTGTTTCGAGGGGCACTTGAACTCCTCAACCAGCTTTTTCTATTGATGTTCCCCGCAGATGAATTTCCACCTCTGGAAAAGCAAAAAACGGAGACCCAACACAACTGCCATGTACAAAGTCCACAGGGGTGGCCAGGCAGGTTTGTGTGTTTGCTGTTTGCTCCTGGGGAGCAGTTGTTTTCTCCACTGTGATCCCTAAGTAAAGATTGTTTGAGGGACTTTCAGCCATACTAGAAAATCATTTCCCTAAAATTTCAAATTGGGAGGGGAATAAAGTGACTCAGTAAGAGCTGCAGAACTCAGAACTTTCTTTTTTTTCTTTTCCCCAAAGGGAGCTCTACCCTTGTTTATATACTTTGATTTTCCATAACTGCTAGAACCACTTTGGCAAAAAGTTCAGTATTTGACAGTTTTTATTTAGATGTTGACATGTGTTTTTTATATTCTTAAGTTTAGGGAAATGGTGAATTCCTTCTTTTGGATTTTTTCAAATGTTTAAGTTGTAACTGTTGGAATCTGCTGGGTGTTTAAAATGGATCTGAGAAAGGAAGTAAGGCATTAGTTTTATTGGGAAAAAAAAATTTTGAAAGTTTTTTTAAACCAGTGTTTTTCTGACATAATATAGAAGAATGTAGTTATATTGATTATAGTGTTTGAAACTGTCTAATATAAATGGCAATTCAGCAATAATTGCTGCAGTGAAATATTTTGTATTTATTGTATAATAAATGTTTCATAGAAATAGCATAAAATATTTAGAGAAAATAAAATAGGATTAGAGGGAATCTATTGCATGGCTAAAGGTTTTATGTGGTGCTAATAGTATTTAAAAAAACATTTTGTATTAAATAGACTGTACTGCATTTGTATTTGCCATAGACTGTGAACAAAATGGATATTTCTAAAGACAGACTTTTATCATGGTCTGAGGAAACCTTTAGCTAGTACCA
Source organism: Manacus vitellinus (assembly GCF_001715985.3). Classification (NCBI taxonomy): domain Eukaryota; kingdom Metazoa; phylum Chordata; class Aves; order Passeriformes; family Pipridae; genus Manacus; species Manacus vitellinus. Next base: position 8,463,124 of record NW_021939546.1, on the reverse strand, counting down.
AAGTCATATTCCCTCTTGCAGTTAATCAGAGTCTTAATTAAACAAAGCTGAGCCGAATAGGGAAGTCAGTGAGATAATTTTAGACCCTTAATCCGTGGATATAAAATCCTTAATCCACGGATATAAAATCATTTTCTAAAATTGGGAGTGAGCATGTTAACATGCTTTACATGGAGGGGAGCTGAGGCAGAGCAAGGCTGCACATCGCTTGGGGCTGTGCTGAGAAGGGAAGGCAGGGCGGTGCCCAGGGCCCGGACACAGCCCGGGTGACTCTGGGTGCCTGTGCCGGCTCCGGCACTGCCGCCTGGGACCGGCACTGCTGCCCTGCCCAGCCTGCAAACCTGCTGGAGCCTCTGTGCCAGCAGGCGAGCAGCAGCCTCTGAGCAACTTGTTTTAATTATGTGAGGAGCACGCTAGCTTTCCACAGTCGCCTTTTAATCTTTTTTATATTCCTGTTCACACTCTGTCACAGATCTGTGCTGCATTTAATTACTCCGGCTCAGCCCCGAGTGCAGGGGATGAACACGGGGCTGGGAGGTGGCTCCTCGATGCTGTGCAGACCCCACGCAGCCTTCAGGCCTTCTCTACCTCAGGCTTAGACAAATACAAAGGTCTTTGGGTTGCTGGTCACAGAAGGTCCTTGCAGATCTATATTTTTGAGACAGAGCTGTCGTTTACAGTAAATCAGAAGGATTTTCAGCCTGGCCCCACTTTGCCTGGGGGATGCCCAGTTGTTGGGGCCTCATCCAGCAAGATTCCAGGGCTCCAGGCCTTGAGCTGCACGACCCTTTCCCTGTCACTGCTGCCTGAGGTTTGTGAGAGGCAGTTGCTCCTGTCTGGGTCACGTGTGGGGCCCATCATGGTTTGGTTTCCCTAAAAAACAGGAGCCTCCAGCACATCCCTCTGCCCCTGCCCCAGAGGAGCCCTATCCACCTGGTACCAGCCTGGGGATACATGCCTGGATTACTGGAAATACTACAGACAGCATTGTGATAGCAGAGCTTCATGCTTCATCCAAAACCTCTTGGGTTTGGATCTGTAAATAATCCTGGGGTCAGCAGAGGGAGCCCAAGGACACACAGTCTCGGTTTTGGATTTTGGACCAGCTCGGTTTTCTGGGTGCTGAAGTGTTCCTGACATAAACTCTCTGCCTTTGAGTGTTGCAGTAACTTATTTTGAAGCCCCCAAACTGTGCAGCGGCTGTGTGGGGCCACCTGGGTTGTGCTGGAAGGAGGAGAGCTGAGAGGGAGAATTGTTACTAGTAGGAAACCCTTTGGGAGGGGACTTTTTTCTTAATATTGTGAATAATGAGATCAGCACAGAAATCCAAGGTGTGCCCACACGATCCTCTGGTGACATCAGTTTGGCCAAGAGTCTGGGTAGGAGACAGGATTGGACTTGGATAGAGAGAGGGGTTAAAGGAAAGTCTGTGCAAAATACTACTTTAGCTGGGATTTGCTGTGGGGTCTTCGCATCAGAAAGATACTGATAATGGACATTACAAAGATTATTGGTATTCTTGTTGTCTAGTTCCATTTTATTACTTCTGAATGATCAGATGTCGTTGCTCAACCATAATGCCCATCTGATTTTTGAGGGGACAAAAGTTATGAGACAATCACTACTCTTCCTGGCACTTTTCAAAACCATTGAATTCGCTAGGAAAATTCTGGGAAATTGATAACAATGGCAACTTTTTTGATCATTGAAATTCATGCTGATTTTCAAGGTCTTGTTGATTTTTATTTTTTTTTTTAACTGCAAACGGAGCCCTGTGAGTCTGACCTCGAACAAGAGATGGGCGTTTTCAGAGGCAGCAGAGAAGCAGGGTCCGGGCAGGACGTTTTCGTACCGTTATTCCAGAGCCGGAGCTCCCTCTTGTGAGGAAGAGAAATAGCAGAAAAGTCCAGGACTGTCAACGTGCAGGGAAGGTGGTGTTCAATAGGCAAGCGATTTCCAGTAGCCTTTCCTGTAAATCTGCACACACCTCTGTCTACTGGGACAAGAAAACATGGGGTTTGAAGCTACGGTCTTGCAAAATTTGGAAGTGGCACCGTAATTTGTAACAGGTCACTGTAACTGTGATCTGTCGCAGTTCTGATGCTTGATAAAAATACAGAAGTGTTTCTCAATGGAAATAATTCCCCTGTTCCCCCCTCCACCCCTCAGCCCAGTGACTTTTGTCTCTGGCAAAAAGAGCCTGGCTTTGTCAGCTAATAAAAAGCAGAAAATAGAGGAATCTGTCAGAAGTGATAAATACTGTTTGCATTTTTGTGCTTGCTGTGCTCAGTGTCAGCCATGATGAATTGGTGACTCTTCTGCCATCCTCAGCAAGGAGCACCAGAGCTGGGCTTTCTCATGTCTGTGCCAAGACCATCTCCCTTTGGCAAGGGGGGTCTCCTGCCATGCCCTGGGTGCTCAGGGTGTAATGGGATACGTTATCCCCTCGCCAGACGCGTGGAGATGACTTCAGGTGTATTTTAGCTTGGGAACATTTATGGAAAATACTTGGCATTTTGTGAGATCTGGTGCACTTCAAAAGGAAAAAAAATGTGTTTCAGAAGTATTTTTATGAGCCCTGGGATTAAGTTCTTTCTGGCAAGTGTGGCTTAGTGGCAGCCGAAGGGGTGACTGTCACCAGCAGCAGCACTGCCCCGACCCTGTGTGAGTTCAGCTGTGGGGCTGGGGCAGAGCCTGGGCACTTGGGGGTCCTCCACCTACTGGGGTCAGACCCTGTCCAGTGCCTGCTGCCAAGCACAAGCTGCTCCTTGCAGAGAGGAAACAAGTGTTTCAGGAGTCTATTTGCTGGGTTTATTTTGCTGTTGGTAAATAATCAGAGCTCCCAGGTTTGCCATGGGTGCAGCTGCCATGGCAGTAACACCAAAGGCAGAGTATCTGGGTTGCTTCCTCCCAACCCATCCCCACCAGGACCTGTCACCTCTGTCCCTTTTTCACCAGGGAAAGGACAACTCTTGCATCTTGTTGACCATCCCCCAAAACCAGGGTGCACCCAGGTGGTGGTGGCATCTCCAGGGACTGACACTTTTTGGATGTAGTTTATTAAATCAACCTCTTTCCCCTCTGCGTGGCAAGAGTTAATTGTGCTGGTATAAGAATATTATTCCAAGGGATTATTATTTAAAAAAAAAAATAGCGTTTTTCTTACAGCAGGGAACGTGTCCAATAATTGATGTGGGAATATTAATGCAATATGTATGTTATCAATTTAGAAAAGCAGAAGACATATTTCCTTAAGCTTCTAATCATTTGTACATATGACCTTCATTTATATAGCAGAAGGGCTCTTCCAGAGAGCTACAATTTGCTTCAGATGTTTAGCTTGGGTATTTTGCTTTACCTTCCAACTGCCAAGTTTGGGATTATTTAGCAGTAAAATTAGAAATGTGTATTTGAGTATGTACCAAAGTCCTGACAGGTGTTAATGGAACTCAAGTTGAATATTTTATTCTTTAAATAGTAAAATGTAAACCTGCATTTGTTTAGCTTTGCCTTCCTGCCAACTATATCAGGTATCTTGTGTGACTAGAATCACTGTTTTCTGTTCATGGTCTTCATGGCAGTTTCCAGTGCCTGTTCCCAGCTCAGCCTGTATTTATAATCCTAACAGATTTCAGCTCCACAGAGAATTCCTTAGTCAAATGTGTGGTTCTCAACTGAAAGAGATAGGAGAGAAAACTCATTATGCAATATAGCCCAGATTTGCAGAATGTGCCTGAAGATGCAAATAGGCACCTAAGAGGATTTCTCAGAAGGAAATGAAACCCTGGAGATGAAATTAAAGCAATTTAAGGCAGTTGTGAAACAAACAAACAAACAAAACCCACTTAATGCCCTTTTTCATTTTTGTGTGTTCAGACACCTTTAAAAATCTCTCTCTCTCAGCCCATTGCAATTCAGCAGTTTGGGTTATATTCAGGGCAAACGGTTCAGAGGGATTTCTTTGGTACCAGGTTTGCTCAGGTTGCTGGGGGAGGTCATGCCCTGTTTCAGAAAAGAGCCCTGGCTGTTTAGGAAGGATGTAAGACACTGGCACAGCACAGGCTCAGCCTTCCTTGTCCCAGGAGATGTCCTGGGAGGGATTTACGTTGTCTGAATTTTGATGTCCATTTGTGCCTCCTCAGTTCCATCCTGGGACATGCTGCCTCCTCCTTCGGAGGCATCTTTCCCTTCCCAGTTCCAGAGAGGAAGCTGACAACTCCTGGACACCTGGAACAGGGTGAAAGGAAGTCTTTCCTTAGTTATTGAAGAGGAAGACCCAGAATCTGCTGTCTGAACACGCTGAGCTCAGATGCTGGGAGGAGAAGAGCTGCTCTGGGACTCTCTTGTTGCCATTGCCCCGGGGAGGGGGGGATTTCCTTCCAGAATGAAGGAAACCTTAAAGCATGGAAAAACAGGTCTAATCATACAATAAACCACTTAATGCACTCCCTTCCTAGCCTAGTCCCTGGCCAGTGTCTCCACGTGCCCTCCCATGTCTCTGTATCATCCAGCAGCTCATTCTAGCCCAGTGCCTGCCACATGGGCTCACTTTGGGGGTTCAGAGTCACAGCCTCTCAGAAAGGAGGGTGAAACTCTTTGGAAAAATCAAAAAGGCCGAAACTTGCTAAAGTTTTGAAAACTAACACCATACTTTTCTTGGTGTTTTTAATTAATTGAGGAGAACTTCTATATAACACAGGTCCAGAAATGCACTTTTAAAATTGAGTCACTTGGTTTTGAATGAGAGTTACTGACTCTGGCCAGAAAATCTGTGTTTGCACAGAAGAATTATTTCATTTTCTTCTGGCTTCACCACCACTACAAAAATCTTTTTTGCCAAAGGAATGGGCAAATTTCATCTCAGTAGGAATCCAGTAGAAAGCTCAATCTTTGTAAGGGCTGTGACTAGATTGGGACTTTCTGTAGTTGAGATGGTTTAAAGAAAAATGTCTGTCATGGCTTGACAGGTTTTGCAGCTCTGAGAGGCTGACAGACACATGGCCTTGCAAGGCTTTGACAGTCTAGATGGCTACAGCTCTCCTGCTGACTCTGGGCTGTGGGCTTCCAAATCACTTTGGGATTTTACAGTTTGCTTTGAAATTTAAGCAGAGAGGAGCTTTTAGTGTAACTCTGCAGATCTCAGAAGGGCTTATCTCAGGAGGGAATATTCCAATGGCTTTGTGCTGTCAATGAATTAAATGATACAGACTGGCTATTTTTTCATCTTCTGTTGCACTGATCTAATTTAATACAAATACATTACTGGAGAGCTGAACTAAAATCGTGTACCTTTTAATAAGATCATAACAAACCCCATTGAAATATTTGACTCTTATGCAATTTAAATTCAATTTACAGTCACTGTTTATTTTCACATACTTGGTGGTTGTTTTAAGCACTGGGGTTTTTTTGCACTGCTTGCGTAACAGCTATTGCAGTATCCAACCGGTGCTCTTGATGTGCTCTGGAATTTGGTTTTTTGGGCTTCACCATTTAGAAAATGTATCCAGTTGAAAGGACAGTCTCAGGAGCAGGGAAGCCTTTCCACGAGCAGCAACTGTTCCTGCTGTTTGGTGTGAATATAAGTAGAAAGTACGATCTGAGAATGTACTCACCGCCTGTATTCCTTCCGTGGGAGCACATCCCATCCCTGCCACAGGCTACAGCCATTCCTGCAGCACACCTGAGCCTCTGGGCTTGCACATTCCTGGGCCGTAGTGCCACATTGGAATGAGGTCATTAAAAGTGTTGTCCACATGCTGGACTCGATGGTCTTGGTGGTCTTTCCCAGCCTAAACCATTCTGTGACTGTGTGCACATCTCAGCTCACCTGCAGAGGCACCTCTGATGGTCACTTCTGCAGCTTGTGAGGTGCTGCAGCACTGAACAGGAACAGAACAAGCATTTTGGTTTTCCATTAAATGAAAAGCTCGGGCTCGATCCCATTAAAAGCTCCGAAGTCCTGCTGAATGTTTGGCTCACAGCCCGGCTGGTGGAGAGCCCAAAGAATGGCCTTAGTGCTTCACTGTCAACTTCAAATTCATTTTCTCTCTCCCAGCTTGATCAGCCACTGAAGGTCATCTTATTTCAGTCGTCCCTACAGCGTCCTGTGTGCACACAGAGTACATACACGGAGTAAATGGGGTTTTCAGTCACTGGGGAAATGATTTGTAGCTATTTATAAAGTAGTGTTGTAATTTATTAGTTGAATTCTGTTGCTTAGATTGAAAAAGTATCTGACAGTCAACTGGAACCAGCAGTTCCATTTTAATTCCACAGGGTAATAATTTTCTACATTATATATAAAGCCTTACCCCAGTTATTATAAGTATTAGTTGGTGGGGTTTTTACAGCACCACAACGAGAAACTTGCCAAGCAATAAATTCCATTGAAAGGTTTCTTTGTGTCTTTAGGAAAAGCTTACATGAGATACTTCCCTACTTACATGTAATAAAAGGCAATAATGAAGTACACAGCACACAAGTAACCATTAACTTGGGCTATTGTGTATTTTAATGGTTTTATTATGGATAACTTTCCAAACCATACAGACTCAAACGAGTGCCTTTGCATTTCTCTGAATCTATCCTTTTAATTTACAGAAAACCTGATTCACACAGATTGTGGAATTAAATCATCACTCCAGCTGCTACGCTTTAAGTTTCCCAAACCTTTGTGAATCATTGTGTGGTTTTGAACAGCCTGGTTGTTGTGACATAAATATTTTTGTAATTGATCAAATATGTTTAGGTTTGGTTGGTTTATATTTTTAACTAAAAAAAAAAAAAAGTCATTTTTAGAAGAATTTATTTAATTTTTAGGAAATTGAATTAATCTTGTTTTTAAGACACGATTTCCTTTTTGTGTTTCCAACTAACTGAAGCACAGGCATTATTTTGATTTTTGTCTCAGACATTACAGCGTTGTTGGGCTTTGAATATGTTTTTTCTAAGTCTTCCTTCAAAAGCTCTAGAGTTTTTCTTGCTTGGCAGTTGTTAAGCTACCTGCCTCCTCCTTGTTTAATGTTCTAGGAATGAGTTCTGCCCACTTATGTTTGAGACCAAAAAAACCCCAAACTCTGATGCATCAGAATAAACAAACAACAGGACAGAAAGCCAAATGTGGCAGTGATCAGAAGCAAAGCCACGTGTGTAGGCTTAAGGCACAATTTGGAGCCTTTATGGATTTTAATTCTGGGAGAGGAGTGATGAGTCAGTGCTGCCAGGGGCTGCTGGGGCCAGGCCAGGCAGCCACAATTAACGGGTTTGCAGCTGGGCCTGGGTGTCCTTGAGAGCCAGAGATCTTGAGGAACCTTGTATGGAAGAGGGGGGGGTCACATAACCCCCTGAACCTTGTTCTGTAGTGACTAACTGTAAAACTTCCTGGATGTCTGAGTTTCATTCAGAGTTCTTGAGGACAGAAAGCTAAACTGGATACAGAGGCCCCTTCACGTGCACTGACAAGGTGCAACCAGGCCCTGGAGGAACAAGTGCATCCATGTCGGCTTTGTGGTCAGCCTGGATCAGCCTCAGTGCAGGGCTGCTGGGGTGGAACAGCATCCAGGGCTTTTCCCACGTTTGCAGAGGCTGCAGGAGCGGCACAGTGGCACTGGGGATGGGGATGGTCCTGCAGGAGCAGATCCTGGGCTGCAGAGTTCTGGGACTGGGACACAGGTGTCATGTTGGACCCGAGCTGCTTCCCATTTCTGGAGGGATGAAAAAAGGGAACTCCCACCCTCAGTCACTGACTGGTTTCGACCCAGTTCGGCTTTTCAGTGGTGCCCTGTGGCAGCCTGGGTAACTCTGGGCTGTAAATGAACAGGCAGGGATTGATGCTCAGCCTGCACATCCCTTATTAGGCCCAACTTGCAGGGGTTCGGAAATGGGAACAATTTTTTACATTTTTAGTTAGTTTTTCCTTACTGTTCTCACAGACCCCCATGGAACACTTTCAGAAGCTCAGGTCTAACGTGCCTGCTTGGCACAGCTTGGGAGCCCCTGGAGGATGCCCAGAATCTCAGGAATCACCACTAGGCTGGGAAATGCAGCCACAGTGACAGGGAACCAAACTGCTGCAGGTGATGCCTGTTCTGCTGGAAGCCCTTGGTTTTCATCATGTTCACTTGGGCTGCTTTAATGTCACAGTGACTGAAATGCCACTGCTTTGTTAAAATCACTCAGGCATTTAAATAATGTAATATCAGGATTTATCAGGGAGACAGACTGTGTTAAGGAACGACAGTACACTTGTTTCCAGTTTTTAATGCTTTCTTGTAAAACTGAAAATACAAAACCAGCCGAGCAAATGTAGATCTTTATATACATGAGGTCTGTGATTAAAAAAAGTCCTTTTAGTAAAAAAAAAAAGAAAAAAAGAGAAGAACTGACCAACAAGTTAAATGAAAACTGATTAAAGGGAACAACATTCTCAAATGGAAACATACTTTCCAAGATGAAAAAGCTCTTCTTTACAAGTTTATTATATAATTTACATTTACACTTTACTGAGAGAACTTACAAAACAAGCTGCTTAAAATGCTCCTCATTCCCTTAAAGCATGAATTTCAAAGTGCCACAGCAAAGGAACAGGTTTCCAATATTATCTTATACAGACTATTCATGTATAAAATGGTTTGGTAAATGTGAGGTGTTCATTTAAATGAGCACATACAAGGATACAGACTAAATAAAAGTACTTGAACAAACCCTTTGTTATTACATACACAGTTATAGGTATAATAGAGGAAACAAGGGCAGCACTGCTTTAGGTATCTGTGTAGATGGAAGGAATGTGATTCAAGCAGTGATCAAAGGCGCCGTTTTGGAAGAACCCATTTTCATCCGTTCCGCTGGAGACCATGTCTTCGGACACACACTGTGCTTCAGGGATTGTGTCATAGCCTGGAATGGGACAAGGGGCATGGACACGAGTTAGTGCCACAGTACAGGTGAGGAAGGCCTGGGATCACACAGGACAGCACAGCATTAATGACAAGACTGGGGTTTACCATTAAAGCCTCCCCCAGGAGATGCACACACGGACTGATCTCCAGGGTTTGTGTTCACAGCTGGAGTGCCCATCCTGTGGAGAGCCAGGCACTTGCCAGTGAAGGGCAAGGACCAGAGTGGGGCTCCCTGGGGACTGCACAGTCATCATCTGAATAGGGTGTCAAAACAATGAGTGGGCAAAGATCCTACGAGTGTGCACCCAAAGTGATGCACTCCTCTTGTTTTGTGACTTTCCTTTTTTAATAGCACTTGGGAAAAATGCTCCATGTGTCTCCCAGCTGCTCTTAAGACCCAGAAGAAATCCGGATCCTACATTTAGTGGCTCCCTACATAGTGCAAGTCTGAGGAAGAGTGGCTGGGGCAGGTCTGGCTCACAGAAGGAGTGGAAGGAGCTGAGCACCTCAGCCCACCAAAGCCCACTGGCTCCTCCCCGGGTTGGGCTGGCTGCTGCTTGCCAGGCTGACACTGGGGAGGGGGAGAATTTCTCTGCCCTCCTCCTTTTATAATGCCAAACTTTCACAGCTGTGGGAAACCTCCTGTGCAAACCTCCTGAGCTGCACATCCCTGTGGGAAGGAGCAAGTTTGTCTCCTACCCTTTCTCTTGTCTTTCCCACCTGCCCACACCTGTGCAGGCACCACCTGCCAGGGACAGATCCTGCATCTTACACAGCCAGTCCTGGATACACAGAGACCTGTCATCTTAATTATGGGTATTTTACCAGTAGGTACATTTTTATTATTTGCAATTATTTACGTTTCTGCATTTTCCTATGACGTATGAATTTCCTGCTAGTTCTCCGGTCAGATTGTGCTGTCTGCAGAGATCTGGCACACAGTGAATGTCCAAAGGTTCTGGAGGATGAACTCGGCCTGTTGATCTGCCCCGTGCTGTGTCAGCCAAGCAGAGTGACCAGTATTTTGGTAAGTTTTGCAACTGTTTATGTTATGCTAATTTCTATTTGATGGGCCTGTATACAGGGTGGATACACAACCACAGATGGACAAAACCCAAGATAAGCATACACCCCAGAAATCATTATTAGATTGCAGATAGAGTAAACTATCCAACGTCCTGAACAGAAAATAAAAATTTATTGACTGTTAATGTGATTCATGGAGCAGCTGTTTGCCAGTCACATTTGGCATTCCTGCGAGATGAGATCTCATTTAATATTAATGGTGCTATAAAAGCCTGAAAAAAATTAATGTGCAGCCTTGATGAATCTTGCAAACCTGAATGGTTCTATTTTACACGCTAAAAGATGAGATGAGATTTATATGTTTCATATATGTTTATGTTTCAGCCTTTTAAGTATTTGCATGCCTCAATAACCACTCTAAAAACAAAAATATTAAACAGAAACATTTCATGATAGTTTAGGCCCAGACAGAAAAATCAACTGTTGTTGAAGTTGGTGTCTTGCCACAGTATTATTCTTTGCTGCTACAATTTCTTTTGGAAAGTTTATTTAGTCTGTTCTTTAAATATTGCAGGCTGTCAATCTAAACTTGAAATTTGATGTTAACATGGAAAAAAAAAAGCTATGTTTCAGCAACATCAAACTTATGAATAACACTAAAGAATTCAAAGTTGAAGCTGAAACATCATCTTAAATGTTTCCCTTGTGTTGGTTACTGATCACACACTTTCCAGAATGGAGCAGCAGACAAATGCGTGCACGCTCCCTCTGAACAGAGTCTCCTTTAATACAAAACAAACAGGAAAGTCAACTCTAATTTTGTGGTCTGACTCAGGCCCATTTCAAAAAGCATTTAAACATATGTTTCCAGTATTGTTCTTAACCGAGATGCCCTTTTGAGTAGAGATATGGAGAAAACTTCCTTGGAGATACATCAGTAAAGACTGCGGCAAATGGTTGTGTTTCATGACAATACTCACTTTTTGTGAGTAATTCTGTCAGTAATTCTGACCATTCTTAATTGTGGTTTTAAAAGTAGGAAAAGAAAAGGATATTAAAATATTGAAGCATTATAGTAATCTAGCAATTATAACTTTGACCTGATTATAAAAACCTGCCTGAGCACACCTGAGCTGTGCAGTGAACAGCCCACACAATAAATGGGAGAAGTGCCTTGTTTGCCAAGCTCTCCTGAAGGTGTGTGTTGCCTATGACATCCATCAGAAGAAGACTTTGTCCATCAGTCAAATAGAGTAGGATTAAAATAAAAAAAAAAACTGCTTTCCTTCTGGGATATTTACAGATGCAAATGAATTTCAAGTTTTTTATACAAACATATTTTTGTAATAACACTGACTGTAAAAATGTCTTCTTTCCCCTTCCTGCTGAAAACATCATATGGATAATTCTTTACTGGTGGAATAAATTACCTGTTGAAGCTAAAGGTGCATTGAGTATGTGATAGCCATTCTGCCTCAGAGGGTTGAAGCAATGGGATTCCCCTGTGAGCACATCACTGGTGACAGACTGGTCCATTGTTCTGTAGCAGTCTCCATAGTGGAAACAGTTTTGTATGGAGTGAAAGCTGCCTTGGTAACCTGAAAGCAGATATTGCACACACATTTTAACCCTGCTGCAGTGGTACTGGCTCCATTTCTGTCACAGTATTCCATTACTGTTGGGGGAGGTTTAGTTCCTCAGTTTTAACTGTGGAAAAATGATTGTGCTGCTCTATAAAATGTAATAACAGAAGAGCTGCATCAGACTCAGTCCCACAAGGTGCCATGGACTGTGATCCCCATCAAGCAGAAATCTCAAGGATGTGCTTCATTTCAAGCAACAGATCAGCTGAACACAGTCAACAGCCCACTTGGTTCAAAGCAAAGTAAGTGCTCCACTGGATCAGATCCAGGATGCTCAGATCCTAAGGAACTGTCTCTGTAACGAGTTACTGTTAATTTAAATGCAATAATGCAATATTTAAATGAATAGCACTGCTTTGTTTTCAGTTGGTGAAGTCTTTTCCCATCCAGTGTGTGTTCTGCACTGCTGGAGACACACTGTTATCTGAAATACCTTTATGGGTACCTTAAACCTCTCTCAGATGCTCTTGATTCAAAGGAAACCCTTTTCACTGAACACAGGGGCCACAGTCTGCGGGTAAAATTGAACCAGAGGTGCAGGACTGACTCCAGATGGATGTCAGGTGAAGACTGAGTTCAGCCAGAGGCTGTTCTGCTTCTGGAAGTGTTGAGAGAGATCTGCCTTGGTCTTTCTGCTTTTGGGGCACGTTTGAACTTCTGTTCCCCACACACCCAACATTTCTGATATCCTGCTTTGTTTTAAAAGGGTTGCATTACCAAAACCCAGCAGTTTGGGTTTTGCCATCAGAAGCTGTGAATGAGTTTTGGAAAACAAAAGAAGATATTTAACAGTAAAGGACAAATGAATTGCCGAGGCAAGAATTTTACAACTTACAAGTTGTGCCACATCCTAAAAAGAAATTGTTGTTTGCTCCCATAAGGATGATCCAGTGCATGCCACAAGATTCATACAAGCCATTGCCTGATTTAATTCTCTTCCTTCCTCCTGCCTCAATAACCCCTTCCTGATTCCAGGTGCATCACACACACTCGTATCAACTACCAGGCAAAGCTCAGGGTCTGTTCACTCTGGTCATGCTTCTTAAGGTGTAATAAATAAGGCCAAGTGAGGCAATTCTTGAGTAGAAATGCAATGAACTCACTGAGTGGTGAAAGATTTGTATTTAAGTTTCACAGTTTAATATGTGCTTTGGCAGAATCTGCAAGGATTAGATGATTAATTTTTTGAGAGCGTGAGATCCCCCCCAAAATACCTGAAATGTTGATTCCATGATTGGTGAAGTACTAGTGGATGACTTTATTAGATAAAGACTCTACACACACTGTACCAAGGCTGGTCCTATTTGCTGCTATGTTGGAGAAGGCCCAGAAATTTGGAAAGCTGAGTATTAAATGATGCATGTCCTTCCCTGGAATAAATAGACAGCCACCTCTGTTTACTGCCTGGAGAGTCTGGCTCAAAGAACCAAAGAGCTCTTATGAGAGGGAGCAAAGCCATTTTTGATGTGGGTTTAGGTACAGTGCTTTATTGATTGGCTTTGATAATTATCCTGACCTTTCTGTTTACAAGGCACAAACTCCTTGCTGTAAGCCTTCTAAAAATACATCTTTTCAAGATGAGCAGTGAAAAAAAAAAAGAGACACTTGGCTTCAGAGGAGGTACAACTGGTTGCAGAGAGCACTCAGATGTATTTCTAGAAAAATGAAATGAACTTTTCCCAGAACATCTGCTATTGACATCACTCCTAGGGAAGGCATGATGTGTATTTTCTCTGTCCTATCCGACGAGGAGACACGGTGTAGGAAAATGCCAGTGTTATTGCACTGCTGTGTTCACCAGGACTGGATTCCTGCTAAGTGCTTCCCAAAGAAAATACAGAGAAGTGCACCTTTCCCTGCTCTAACATGCCTAGCAGGAGTGATAAATTCAGGAGGCAAACTCCAAAAAAACATGGAATGAGGAAGGTTGCAGCAGGAACAGGGGTCAGATAAAACAAACCACGACACTATGAATGGGACTTCTAACCCTTTGGGTTTGTGCCATTAGTTGTGGTTCCTTTAGATTTCTTGAAATGCTTCACACAGAAAATACTAATAATTAAGATATGATTCAAATCCCATAGCCAAAGGTTCAATTAACAACCACATATGGTTGATTAGAGTAAACTAAGCAGGGAGCATTTTTTATAAGTTCTTAAAAAAGACTCCCTCTGGGGGTTAAAATACAAAGTAAGCAAGAAGGCTGGTCTGGTGCAGACATCCCTGCTCCTTCTAGGAGAGCAAATCTGGAGTACCAACTCGGCAGTAAGTGTTTCAGCAATATTTTTTTTGCCACATGGATTTCAGGTTTTCCTTCAGTTTTGATTTAAATCAAGAATTTTCTGAGGTTAATTTTCAAGTGAATAATTTACTAAATGCCCTGTCAGTTTAAAGGATCACTATTAAATGTTTTATGTACAGTAGATGTAGAAATATAACAGTTCATAAAGGAATAAACTGAGTTCCAAACATAACATTTAGTTAAAATTTTGCTCTGAAATAATTTGTGACAGAAAAGCTGCATTTAGCCACTTCACACAGTGCACTGGCTGCCTCTGCTTCTCTAAGGCACAGCCTAGAAAACTTCAAGCAGCTTTAAAAGGAATGATGTAATGAGCAAATAATTGGAATATGGCTATTAAATGCCATCTTGTTATGTCATGTCATTTACACGTATTTGCAAATAAATCTCAGCTTTTCAAATTCCATAAAATTTCTGACAAGAAATCATGTCAGGTATAAATAACTACAGGATTCCATTGCCTGCCAAATTCTTTCAGCATGTAATAATTTCCATGTGATCTTACTACATCTAGGTTTGAACATATAAATAATGTCAGCTTATTCTTTCATTATCAATATTTCTGCTGCCAGCCTGACGAAACTTGCCATCCCCTAAAAACTCCACAGCCACAATGTTTATGTGCTTCTGTACACATGCCTCGTTCTACACTAGGTTTATATGCTGTTCCTTTTTTTGGCAAAAGCTCAAAACTCCCAAATTATTACAGATTCCATTAGAAAAATGTGCTATTAATGACCTGAGATGCAAAAGAAAAAAACCAAGATGTAGAGTGAGTACAGCTAAGTACAGGTTACAGATAATTGGTTTCAAAGGCTGCTAATCAAAACTGATTTTGGAATGACCACTTCCATAATGAATTTATAATAATACTTCAACATTTGGCCAAAGTGGAAAATTATTGCTTTTTCAAAACCACATGACACAACACTTAGAAAGCAACAATTCATTCAAAAGGAAATGTGGTTTTCTTAAGGAATAAAGTCAATTTATTTAAGTGGTTCAAAACTTGTTCTGTCTATGCATTTGTTTCTGCCGTAGTAATGAGCTGCTAAACTTTCCTCTTGTGGCTTGTAGTTATTTAGCTCATTATAGCAACATAATCATATATCATTATATGCTATCATAAATCTGCCACTTTTCCCTTACAGAGTTAATCCTTTTAAATTGAATAATCTGTTGAGCATCAGGTTGAGTTAGTTTTTCCTTCAGCGCAAATCATTAAATATAATACACTTTAACTTCTCAGACTAAGCCTGTCCAACCAAGGAGCAAAAACACTCCTCAGAGAACGAGGGGCAGAGGGAACTGCTGGGATACCCAACCCCACCACAGCTGGGAGCTGCCCATGGCTTTGTGTTCAGGATCTGGGCTTCAGCTCCACCCAGAGCACGTGAGAGAAGGCAAAACCTCCTATTTTACTCACTTGGCAAATTGATCACATGTGATACTTCAGCAGCCAAAAATGACCTTATAGAAATGACAATACAGCTGTGAAACAAGTCCTGAAGAGCTGCTTATCTGCCTGGATAAACCTATCTGCTAGGTTATCCCTGCAGCCAGACAGATGTCCGGCACACTTCTTTATTGGGAATATTTACCACACTTAAGCAGCTCACCATCTGGATTGTATAACGTGTTTCTTAAATATGCAAGCTCCTGTGACTGGAAGAATCTGTGATAATAACATCTCTTGCTAATTTATGCCTCAAAAATTGCAGGAACATTAATTAGTTCCCTCAGCAGAACTCCAGAATAGGTATATAAGCTCCCAATTAAAAAGGCTGAGTAATTCAGAACAAAAAATGTTTTAAATTAAGCAGTGGGACAGCTGCTGAGCTGCTCCCATTCCTGTCCTCAAATCCCACAGGCACTCTACAGTTGTTCAGAGTGCATTTGCATATTACTATATAAAATAATACACACGATAAACTTCCAAGTAGTAAATGGGAAAATATTTTTTCTTGGTCCAGTCTCATGTCTAGTGCTTCACTGGGAGTGGACTGAGCAGGACACTGCCAAGGTGTGCCCCAGCCCATGTCCTTTGGGACTATGTGGTTCTTGCAGGGTCACTCTCCAGGCTGGATGACCAGTCAGGAGAAGGGCATGGCCATCACCATCTACTGCAAAACCTGAATAAATGCAATAAATCTGCTGTTGTGAGTTTTCCCCTTGATGATGACATGTTGCAGCATGAACCTGCCTGAAAAATTTGATCTGTATTTTGTACATCAATCCAGTTTAAAAACTGGAGTTCCCACTGAAATGCCGACACCCCCTTAATAAGACAGTATTGGCCGAGCATGAAAAAGTGAAATAAATCCTTTCTCCCCAGGTAGGAATTAGAAAAGTTGAAAGAAAAAAAAAAAGAAAAACAAAGAGGGAAGAGTTACCTTGAGCTCCCTGCTGTACTGACTGGTTTTGAAAGGGAGCGTAAGGTGTATTTGGAATTCCAGAAAACTGCTGCCCGTTTGGTGACTGGCTGTGGGACGATGGAGAGCCGTGTTTCTGCAGGAGGGACGGTGGAACTAACGCTTTCAGGGGGCTGACAAGTGGAGAGATTATGTTGGGAGCAAGCCTAGAAAAAGAAAATACAGGAAAACTTCCTATATCACATCACAATATGGGAAAAGGAATACTCCAATGGCATTATCTCCATAAGGGTCACATGACAGGTACAAATTATATTGTAAAAAAAAGGACAACAATGCAATGCTACTTCCAGGTATTCGCTAGGAGGAAAAGGGACTTAGAAAAGGAATTCTGTTCCTTTACACTGATTTCCTGTACCAGCCATAATGGCAGGCTCAAAATGACACCACCCCTCAGTAAGCAACTTAAACACAGCTCAGGTTGAATTTAAAATTTCATGAACTGAGATACACATCCAGAAAAGGAAGTGGAAGATGTAGGTAAAAAGAAAAGGCATTTCTTTGAGCAGCCCCAGAACCTTCAGATGCTGGAAAAATCCACCTCTCCAAGAGCCACCCTGTGGAAACTTCACAGCTACAGGTCCCAAGCTGTAGAAATAAAACAACCTCTGGAAAAAAGAATTACTGAGCACAAACCATTGCAGGCATACAAATAATCAACTAAAACAAAATTACATCTCTCACTGGTGTCTTCCTCTGCCATTGCACAGGCCACTCAAACACCATCAACCATCATCTCACATGACTGCTTCTTGGAGCAGCTGGGAATGGCCTTGGGGAGGGAGTGAGGCTGTGCCTGACTTAGGGCTAAGCACTACACGGGAGTGTGCAAGAGGTAAATAGAGGGGAACTGTGAATTAATGGTGACAACAGCTTAATCAAATTTACCATGAGAGGCAGAGGAACACTGCCAAAAGCTGTCACAGCAACACTCTATTAAAAGGAGCTTAAATAAATCAACCAGTCCAAGCCCATCCGATGCTGAAATAATTCCATCTCCCGAAGCAGGAAAACAAGACATACAATATAAACCATGGAGAGTCTGAATATCCCCAAACTGAACTGAAGAATTAAATTAGGATTGTTAAATGAGTGAATGCAAGGATATTTTCGAGTCAAATACGTAAGAACTGGAAAACAGGGGGTTTTGTGAGGAAGACACCCCCGCTCCCAATAAGCACTGACCAGCAATATGTATAATAAAGAGGAGTTAAGTCCAATTTTAAGAGCCAACATGCACTGCTGCCGGTGCTGAACTGCTGCTCCCCGGCAGGGCTGACACCATCTGCTGGCACCCACACACAGCCTTTGCTCCGGCCTCTTCCCGAGCGCCGGCACAGGAGCATCAGGAATTACAGCCCGGTCACCAGCCCCCTCCTACGGCGCACATGGAGACATTGTGCTCCACGCGCCAGGAATGCCGCGAGAAGCCTGGAAATGCTTCTATCTGAAAGGAGATTAAAAAGACTGCAGTTGTTTTCATTGGAAAGATAATAGCTAAGAGAGCTCATGATAGTGACATTTATATGGATAATGACCACACACACATTTGAAAGAGAAACAAAAGATGTACTAAAAACTCCAAGGCCGGGATGAGCCAGAAACCACTCTGAATAGGGGAGGGAAATGCTTCTGGGGAGAGTCCTCTGCAACTGCCTGTGTTGGGTTTCCTCTGCCTGCTCTTGAAATGTCTTGTCCTGGCTACTGCTGGGAAATGCAGCACCCCATGGAGACCTGCTGGGCTGCTCCGAGAGCTTTGCTGGGATGGGGGAGCCATTGTGGTTTTAAATTCTATGCAATCATGTTGCCTGTCGAACAAAAATGGTACACTTAGGTATCCAGCTGTGGGAATACTGAAAATCCCAGCTTCCCTACCCATTTTAACTACTCCCACAGGCTACTTAAATCTTAAACCATGGGAGAAGAATTTAACAGTTTTTATTGTTATTTTTAAAGCAGCGCTTGTCCCCACTCACTCTCCTGCATTCCTGTTTTTCCTGTGTGTGAGCTCAACAGTTGTGACAGAGCTTGTGCTTTTCAGTGGGCTGGTTGAGGGAGGTGAGATCCCCCTGCGAGGCCAGAGGGGTGCAGGCCCTGCTCCAGCTGGGAATGCTGAGCAGAGCGCGGAGCTGCCAGCTCGCTGCTCCCACTGGGCACGGCTGCCCTGGAGCTGGAGCTCAGCAAACATAGCTGGCTGTGGGCAGCAGTATCCTAGGAGCAGGAACCTGAGCTGAAACCCTGAAAGCTCCGTGGAACACTTGAGCATGGCTGCCTCCTCTGCAGCAAGGGTTTCACAGCATCAGCAGGTCACAGCAAAAATCCACCACGTTCCGCTCGCTCTCTCCCAAACAGGGAATTTAACGTGTTTCCTCTAAGTTAAGGCACAGTTTTTAACTAGGAAAGGGCTTTGCTCAGCAGGAAAATCTGCCTATATTAGAAAAAGTGGTCAGCATGGGGATTTGTCTCCTTAAAATATTCATCACAATCCCTGCAGCTCAGGCTGGTCCCCAAAATGTTGCTCTGTGTGTGTGTGCTGTGTGAATGTGCTCTGGCACGCTTGAAGGGAGTTTTTCATCAGCTAAACTGTCCAGCTCCCAGTGCTGTGGTTTTAATTCTCTACTGAATATCTGCCTACTAATTAGGTTGCTGTGATACTCAGACTGTTAAAAGAGAGGAGGAATCATTCCTGATAGAAATTAAACAGATAATGCACTAGCAACAAAAAAGAGCCTAAAAGGAGATGTTTTCTGTGTGGAAGATGAAACACTGAACGACTTACACCAGGAACTCAGCTGGATGCACTAAAAATTCCCAGGCAGTAGCTCAGGCATGTATGTTTCAATAACTAATAGCCTGCACATTTCCTGTTAATACTGTACTACAACCACAGTTTGCTTTGCTTTGGATAGTAATAATAAATATATACCATATATTTTACCTTAATTGTAATTTGTATAATTCTGTAAATTTGCAGGTCCTTTGGGGGCTTTTTAATATATATCTGTGCCTATATATAGCTATAGAGAGAGACATATAAATACTCTCACAGGCATGTAAAAAAATCCTTATCCTTCCTTAATTCATTACATTTGAGGGCTCCTGGCTATATGGAATATTTCTGTTCAGGACCATACAAGGGTGAGTGGAGGACCAGCCTCCTCTCCACCCTGCCCAAGACATGGGAGCACCATGGAGAGAAGCAGGTTGCTGAGAACAAAAGGAACATTTTGCTCACACAGCATGCCCTGGCCTGTGCCATTCATAGCCACAGGAGCCACAGAGTCAAACAAAATACCTAGTTTTTTAAAAAGGGACTGAATAATTTATTGGCCAAAACCAATATTTCCATGCTAAGCGAGGGGTAATCAAATCTTGTGGTTCAGGACGTAAAGTGATCGCCCAAGGAGGCACAACTTTGGATGACTGACCAGGTATTGTGGGTTTTTTCAAATTCCCTTTGAAGCCTCACACGTAGGATGGTGCTGAAGACACAGCACCCATCCTGAGGGACCTGTGATTTCAGGCAGGCTTGCACAGCTCATGTGTCCCTCTCTGAGGATGCATCAGCAGGCACTCGAGTAAAAGGACTAATCAGAAAAATCCCGTTTATGTGATACCTTCATCCACACAATGCAGAAAACTGTGGGAAGAACTGACCCTGACTCCTTAATACACCCAGTCTGTGGTCCTGGGCACGTTCCTGCACCCTGCTCAGCACTGCCTGAAAATAACTGGCTCCAAGGCCCTTCCAGTGGGAGCTCCTGCAGTCAGGTGGGATTCTACCCACAAGGGGTCATTAAAACAAGTGTCAGACACAGACAACAAGGCAGTTCCTCAGCTCTGCTGCAAAGCATTTACCACATCAATGAGGACACTCAGAAATCTTGGTCTAAACAGGAGGATTTTTTAAAAAAAAGAAAATTAAAGTCATAATAGAGAAGATACTCATCTGGCCTCCTCTCACTTTATAAGTGCATAACTTTAGGAATGTCAAACAGAAATCCCAATAAGACTTCTATGTAAATTTTCTTAGGATCATGTTTTAACAATTTATTTTGGATGGTGAAAGTTTATATTAAGTTGCAAGTAAGGCCTATGTGAGGGAATTACTAAGGTATATCACGAGCTAGCAGTGATCTGTAGAAAAGACACCTAAAGGCTACAAGTATCATTACTTTGCTTTAGAATTATTTATCCTCTCTCCACTCTCAGCCTCCCCAAGCAGGCACTGGTGTTAAGGATTTGTGTATTTTCACAATGCACACCTAATGTCCTGTTCCAGTATCAGAACCAAAAATTAAATACATATCGATATTCTTTCTGTCACAGTGTCTGGATGTATGTTTTCTATATTCACCCACAGTGCTTAGTCTGAGTAAGAAACAGATTTACACTTTGCTTTAGCCAGTCCTTGTTCAATACCAATTCCAGGACAAATTAACACAGAGTAAGAAATTGCAAAGCTATTTTAAGGTAAGAGAATCTGACTAGACCTTGACTGCCAAAAGCTACACGCAGTATATACTTGGTAAATACTGAGTGGAATTGAAAATTTAAAAATAATGAAAATAAATTCAAACTAGAATTTTGGAATCATAAATAGGAACGAATTGTAACTGCAAATGGAAATATCTAAGGGATGTTTCCAATATGAAAACTGTCTGGGTTTGTTTTTTTTTTACTGACGTGATGGCTTGATTGGCAGATTCCTCAGCTAAACAAAGAACCTCAACCCATATCCCATTGAGTTCAGTGGAAACTGGACCAAATCCAGGCTGAAAAACATCTGTCCTTTATCTCACCATTTTTTGTGTATTTGGGTTATAAGACCGTTCTGTAACAAAGTTTCTTGCACAGCATATCACCATATCGAACAATCTTGACTTTGAGGATTATGTTTAACTCATATTAATATGAAGAAAAGTACCCAGCAGAGCACCAGAGTAAGAAGCACAAAGCAAAGCAGCTCCATGTTTTATCTGAAGTGACTTGTGCAGTACTGGAGCCAGTCACAGGACTGAGAGTTTCCATGAGACGAGGTTCTACCATAAAATTCAGCACACCAACCAGCTCATTCATAAAACCTCTCCCCCAAGCATTACAGTTACTGATACTGTGAGAAAGCCCAATTCAGTTCCAGGACCAGGAGATTTTTTTTTTAATGGAAAAAAAAAGTTAACACCGATTTTCATCTCTTCCTTTAATATTAAAAATGATGTGTAAAGCTCTGCTAATCAGGTCTCTGGATAGTGCCCAATCTCTTGCCACGTGTTTCTGTTCTGGGTCCTGCCCTACGGGAATTTCTGTCAGCACATGCTCAGGAAACAGTTACACCGTTCACTCTTTCTGGACTTTTTTTTTAAGACAGACTCTATCTGAAGTTTGGTGAACCTTTGCACTAATCACTGCCAGGTGCCTCTGGCTACATTTCTGGAATGCAAGGAATCTTTTCCTTCTTTCCCTCTTTCTTCCTTTCTGCTCTTCCCCTCCTCTCCCTGTTTTGTAATAAATCCTTCAATGCACATCACCTTGCTGGGCATCACTGCATTTCTCACCCTTCTCCATGAGCAGTGAGCACCCCAGTGCCAGGGCTGTGACCAGGGCTGTGACTGCAGGACAGGACCCTGTGCTCCTGGTTCTCCCTTCTCGGGCTGTGCCCCTGCCCAGCGTGGGGAGGCGGCTGCCAGGGGAGGCTCAGGCTCTATCCCCGGCTCTGCTGCTGGTGACACACCTGTGTGTGACATCTTTAAAGCAGGGCTGAGGCAATGTCAGCCTTTTTCTGGATTTTAGATAAACACAAGATACTATTTTTCAGTCAGAATGTTGCCTTGGATTATTTGGATCCAGTTCTGCACCGTCACTCACCCACACTGAGCAGGGTCCACACGTGCCTGCAATGAGTGCAGGAGCTTCTCAGCTGTGAGGAGGAAGAGGGGCTTCATAAACATCATGGAGGACACTATCCACGGGGTCTTTAATGTGACTGAAGAGTCTTGGGTCATTTAATTGCTTTAGAGTATTTTTAATAATACCAACAACAGTGATACTAAACCAATTTAATGTTCAAAATTACAGAGGAGCCAAAGGAGTCCTCTCCTGGTGCACTGAGGATTTCTGTGTGGGCCTTCTCTTTGGCTACAGAGGGACTTCCTGAAACACTGTCTTTTCTAACAAATACACGTCTGAGTTGGGTGTAAAACATAACTCGGTATCTGTCACACACTTCATCATCCACACAAACTCACACAGACACACAAACACGTTTTTTCTATGTTAAATGAGTATCTCTATAATTGTTCTGACCTAAGACGAGCAATTTCTGCAGAGCAATTAATCACAGTGACCATAATGGGAACTGTGCCAATCTAAAAGATGTTTTTATCTGTAAGGGTTTGTTCAGAAACCTTTGAAATGAAGTTGATGAACTGCTATAGTGGAAGCTGCTACACTGACTTGTGTATTCTGTTGTAAACGAAGAGTATGCAAGGGAAATTTGAAAACTTATTCTTGCTAACAATACAGCAGGAAAATGTATTTCAAAGTGAAAGAAAATCCTTATTAATGTGGTCAAAGAAACATCCAAATGTATTTAAATAAAAAGTGCTGCCTTAGGTTCAAGTGATTGCCAGGAAGTCAATTACCAAGACATGTAATCAAACACAGAGACTGTGTGCTCAGTGTTACCCGGCATGTGCTGCATGCTTGACTGACCTATCTGATTTCAGTCATTTAAGGTCATTATTCTCTGGCAAGAACGCAGCAAGATGCTTACAGGTGATGTCTGCTTTCTTCAAGTTTGCCATCTGAAAAGTGCTGCCCCTGTAGTGGGAGGTGTTCAAGTAACTTCATCACTCGTTACACCACTCTACACTACTGTGTTTGGTGTGTAAGGTTTACAGCCAACAGGAGTTTCGCTTCAAAAGCAAAACGAAGTTTGAAAAAAAAAAAATCAGCTTTACAGGTGTTAAGTATAAACTTAAATACAGGTAAGACCAGTAATGGCTAAAATCATTAAGTAATGCAGAAGACCTCTGGTTGAATGCAGCTTAAATACCTTCTGAGTTAGACCAACTCCTTTAACCCCCCACCTTCTCCTGTAACTCTTATTTCTGACTCTAAGACAGTTTTCTACAGAGTCTCCTCTGGGCAGGCAACGTGGCCCTTCCTTTGAGATGCACTACTGAAGGCCCTCTCATGAGTGTCATTCCAGCCCTCTCAGAAACACAAATTAAATACATGCCCACCTCTTTCTGCCGATGGACAAACAGTATTTACCCTGTGATCTGGCACTGAGTGCTCCTTAACCACGTAATCACTGAAATGAGCCTGTGCTAAGGCTAATTTTGCTTTAAGGTGGGGAGGGGGGAAACCTGTATAAGCCTATCTGGACATGATTATAAATGAATTCTGATCACATTTTCTACAGTGAGATAAATGACTTGGGATTGGAAAGCAGATGCTTTTAATCACTGCTGTTCTTTGTTACACGAGCCCAGTGCCCACCTGTACATTGTTCTTTCTCTGGACAGATGTACTGATGCCCCTTTTGCGTGCTCAGATCCATAACACCGAGATAAATTATGATGGGTTCTTGGCTTCCTCCACTGAAAATGTTTTCAGCTGTCAGAGATATCTGTTTCTTGTTATTGGTTTTAGTGCTTTTGAAAGAAAGACTAAAACACTGACTTGTGTATGCTGTTATAAATGAAGAGTATTCTCCAGTGGAATGAAGTGAATGAGGGATGTATCTCCCTGCTCTGTTACAAAGTCTGGGTAGGTATTTAGTTCTCTGAAGTACTTACAAAGGCTCTAACAACAAGCTAGTTCCTAGTCAATTGATTTGTATGAACTCACAAACTTAATTAACGTGATTAATAAATAAACAAGATTAATAAAAATTAGACAGAAGTAGCTAAGACACCTAATTGTCGCTTAAAGTAATGAGAATTAGGAACACAAATGTATTTTCCTACCTGGCCTGAATCCTTGCAGCTCAAGGGGACAGCACAGCATATTGAAAAAAATCTCCCCATGTAACACACAAGATTTTATCCTTTGTGTTTCAATCTTAAAGATATCAGGGATTTCAAATCTGGTTTTCCTGGGTTGGGCAGAAGGAAGGCTCTGTGTACCTTGTGTTACTTTATGTAAGAAGAAATGAAGGACTAAATTTTTAACAGAGAACTCTCTACATTTCAGTATTTCTGTGATATTTGAAATAACAGGTGCTAAGAAGCAAGCAAACAAAAATTCTGATGTTTAAGCTGCCTGATTAAAATGTCTCTTTTCACTTCATAGCTCTAAAGTCCTGTTTCTTGTGATTATTTGTATGGGTCAGTGTCACTTCAGGGGGGTCTGGCCTGTGGTCTGGGCTGGTTGCAGTTGGCTGGTGAGAAGCGCAGGCAACAGAGAGTTGTGTGAGCACCTTCCTCTAACCTTGGCTTACTTAGTCCTTTATGTTAAAGGCTCACGAGTTTGGGTTCAGAGTCCTCATTAATCACCACCTACGGACATCACAGATGCCTTAATCCCACTAGTTCTTCGTTTACTGTTGTGTTTACAGAGCAGAAATGACCTAATTTACCACAGGAATATTAAAAAAATAGTTTCCCTTTCCTTTCCCTTGGAGACTCATCACTTTCCCAATACAGTCATTATTTGCCAGTGCCCAGGTTCTGTTGGGAGCAGAAGTGCTGCTTGTCAGGGGCAGCACAAGTGACAGAGAGCCCCAGTCACACACACAGAGCCTGTGTTCAGGGCCTACAAAGTGACCTTGTTGGGTCATTACATCAAACTGGTGCAAATCCCAAACCTGGTGCCACCACTCGAACTCACTTAACTTCACTCATATCACTTTCACTTAAGCTGATAATTTATCTCACTGAATATTCTAAACTGGAATATACAGGGATAGTCTACAAACGAAACTAAGTACACTTTTAGATGGCTTGGATAACAACAGCTAAAAAAACAGCAGAAAGGAAGCCAAGTGCAACATTCTCCCAAGATTTAATACTAAAAGCTGTTTTTCTGTCTTCATTCTGCTACAAATCAAAATAGACTATTTCTGCAATGGTCAAAATGAAACCCAGTCAGACATGGCAAATGCTACAAGAAATACTGAAATAAACCTTTGCTACCTGAAATAAAAAATAAAGATATATTTAAGCCCGAATCATGCCAAGTCCACTTTCTGCATGCCAAAGTATTTCTCAGTCACCCACTTTCAGCCTAATTAATATCACTGTAAGTAAAATTTTTTTGGTGTAGCATACACTTCATACCAGAATTTGAAAAAATGCCCTCCATATTGAATAAAGCCAGAATAAATACATTTGGTAATGAAGTCAGATTTTGTTAGAACATTTTCAAGTGAATTAGATAATTTCGTCAAACTATTTAAATGTCTCAGCAAACCATTTGGGAAAATTGACTGCTGCACTTGGTATTGACTTTGGCAAAGGATGGTCTAACATGGGGCTTTTTTGTAAAAAAAAAAAAAGAAAAAGCCTTTAAATCAAACTCTGAATCTCATGTCAAACTCGAGCAGACTATTTGTACTCCGCCTCATGTCGTTTTTGGCGTCTTGCATATTTGATGACTCAGTAATTAGATTTTTTGATAGTAATCACTTGGTTCATTCCAGAGCCTCAGCCTCTGCGATCCAGCCTTGTCATCGTTTGATTCAGAGGGCAGGAATCCTCTGCGTTGACTGGAACAGGAACGCTGAGACAGCTGACAAATGAGGCCAAACATTCCGTGTGTGCCAGAAAGCTGGAGCAGTTCACATGGAGAAAGGCAGTGTTGGGTGTTTCTTTCCCGTTGTGAACCATATGTAAGTTATATGAGTAACAGCAAAGGGGGAACAGTCCTGGAACCCAGTGGCTCCAAGCACTGGATTATTAAGTGATTTTACCCAGTTAAATGGATGAATGCTTTGAACAAAACTGTGCTAAATGAAATTCGAGGACTATTAGTTCACACCAAGTTTCTGTACTTGCAATTAAGATGTCATGCACGGGCTGTATTTCAGCAGTCATTAATAATGTAGGCATAAACCACTGAATACAGTACAAGGATCTTGGACTGGGTATGACAAAGCTGAATGCAGACTGAGTTTAGAAAATGGTGTTTGAGATCCTGAAAAATTCCAAGTAATTATGTCATGAAACCAGATGCCCTGTTTTAAAATCACTGCTCAGAAATACATTCCACTCTCCGTTCCCTGATGTTTGGCTCACAATTAGAAACCTGTTACAATCTCGTTCCCATATTTTGTCACAGAATATTAACTACAGTGTTGGGCAAAGACTTTACTTAGGTCTATGAGCACCGAAACAATAAATCAGCCCTGTTGTCTCCTCCAAGAACTGCACTAGAACTGAGATCAGCAGAGACAATTCTGATGTAAACTTTAGCCTATGCTAATGATCAAAATGTCTGCAGCAGGAGCTCAGTGAGGCTCAGCTCACTCAGTGTGGTGTTCCTGCTGAAAGGGAAGTGCTGTGCTCTGGAATAGAGACACGAGAGGCAGGAATGAGAATTCATTTGGGAGCTTCCGACCCCTCAATCTGGAGAACTGTCTGCTGCCCTCACTCTGGTCAAGTCTTTGCTTTCCTTTCCTATTAGCAGTTACAGAACACAAAGTGCTTTAGAAACAAATCCACCTTCCTGACAGCCCATTAAATCCTTCCCATAGCATATCCTTACTTTATTTCACTCTTGGTTGGGATTTTTTGCATTAACTCCCCTAGGAACCAACTCAAAGAGGAAACAGCAGCACACTGGGGAGCAGTCAGAGGGAGGGATCCCACTCCCCCAGGCTCAAGCAGTCCCATTCTCCATGGATGAATAGGTCATGGATGACCTTCCCTGTGGACTGTCTGTCTCCATTCCTCCTATTTGCATCACTGCTTTCTTTGCTACAGAAAACTTCCTATTATCTGGTGTAACTTCCAATGCCTCCTGTTGGCCACAGGAGGCTCTGCCATGGGCATGAGGTCTGCCAACAGGAAATACAAGGTCAGGAATGTGGCAGGGCAGGGAAGGAGAAGGGTTTGGCACAGGTATTTTATAGGACAGGGACAGGATAAGTCTGTTCCTATGATGGGCAGATGCATCACATGATGGGAAGGGACACTGGTACCTGCACTGGCCAAGGTCAGAAGAGGTGGCTGAAGGAGGAGCAGGGTATAGAAGCTCAGCTTGCTGCAGTATTCATTTCCCAATTAGGAAAAATAAAAGCAGTAACTGGTTCCTAAATGAATTTCCTCAATGAGATTGTTCTTCAACTACTCCAGGTGTAATTTTCTTTCCTGTGCCCCTTCCATGCCACACACACTCTGCCTTCTGCCCTTTGCTTAAAAACCTTCTGGGCTTTCCTTCCCCCACATAAAAGATGACAAAGGTCAGTCACTGGACTAGGATGGGAAAACTCTACATTCAATCGCTGTATTTGCTAAAGAACCCAAACATGTTCTTAGGGAAAAAGAATCCCTTAAATCTCTCTGTATCCCAAGTTCCCATCAGTAAAGCAAAATCAGTTCCCTCCCCATCCAAAGTGCTGGGAAGTGAAACTCTAAGTTTGATGTTTAATTTGTATGAGGCCAAGCACAAAAAAAAAAATCTGAGCAAAAAGATTAGAGCAGAATTTTGTGGCTTACAGAGATTCTTTACTGTTGAGAAGATGTTATGAGATCCTTGAGCAAATGGTGCTTTAGAAATATCCCAGATTGTAGCCATGCAATGCAATCTGTACTGTAGCAGTGCAATCCATACAATCAATGGGATTAAACACTCTTCCCTGATTAGGATCTCAGTGGTTCAAGCCTGCTGCTGAGAGATGGATTACAGAAAACCTTATCGGAGAGCAAGGAAGTGAGAAAGCCTGTGGCTCTGACACTGAGTCTTACTAAAGCAAACACTGCCTGATTCCTGAGTGACTCATAGTTTTTACCCTTTGAGAGATTTCTCATTTTAGCTGAGAAAAGTTCTCTGTGCTTATCCAAACCTACAAGAATTCATCCAGGAAGAATTAAAAAACAAAATCTAAATGTGATTGCATGCTATGGAGAAAAAAATCCCAGTGTGTTCTGTTGAAGACAAGGACAAGGCCCTGAACAACCTGATAGTAAGTTTGCCTTGCTTTGCACAGGGGATGGATGAGATTACCTTCTGAGGTCTCTTCAAAACTAAATTATTCTGTGACTCTAAACCAAACAAAATCGCTTAGTTTGGACCAGTGTTTTCTTCTGAAACAGCATCCACACAAAATAAAATAGTTAATCATTCTTTATCATGCCAGACAGAGGCCAGGAGTGTTTGGCACACATACCCTTCCCTGGCACTGTCCAACGGCGACTGCTGGTGATGTGGGCTGGGAAGGGCAGAGTCGAGCGGAAGGTGCCTTGAAGGGATGTCATGAGGGGACGGCAGCACACCTGGGGAGGGGCCGTTGTGGCTGCTGCTGGAACCACTGTACATGCCTGGGAACACACAGCACGTGGCAAAACAAAATTACCAGGGCAGCACCCAAGTAAGTCCTGTAGAGTCCCCAACTCCCTCCCCATTCCCCCAGCCGTCCCTGAGACACAAGCCCTCAGCAGAGCGTCCTGTCAGCAGATGCAGCTGTGCCTGAACAGCACCCAGAGCTGGGCTATGGTATTTTGACATGTGTCCTCTTTCCAACCCTCTTCAGGAGCCCACCTTTTCCTTGTTGTGACTGCAGAGCTGTAGGACTCCTCCTGACAGCCAGCAGGGCTTGGCAGGACTCTCATCCTGCCTTTCCCACAGTTGTGAGTGGGAACCCCCAGTGCTGAGGTGGAGCACGATGGAGCTCACACAGAGAGCAGAGCAGGCTGTGGTACCTTGTCAGCACCACACTGGACACTGAACTGTGTGTGCACAAGGGGAACCAGGACCTGGGGGTTTGTTCTTGTTCATTTCAAACTTTGTAATTTGACTTTCCATTAGCATGCTGATGGACACCCCAGACCATTTAAAAATATCACATATTGATACAAATGAAACCCCAATAAATTAAGTGCAGAGAGGAGCGAAGAGACATTTTTAATGAGACCAAGAGAAGGTTTACTAGTACACAGAGGCACTGAAGGGGTGTGGATGTGCCATTTTCTGGGGACTCTGACCACTCTCCTCGACCACACCAGTCAGGCACCATCTGCCCTCTCCCACTCGGTGTGTGCAGAGCAGCACGTTCAGGATGACAGAGCCGTGTGCCAGCCGTGCTTGGCCGTGTCCCGTGTCACTGACAGGGCTCTGGACTGCCCTCCTCCCAAACCCTCCCAGGGACATGGAACAAGCAGAAGGCAACATGAAAATCTGGAGAGTGGAGAATGTGTGACACCCTCGGGGCGGAGAAGCCACGGCTGAATGTCAGCATCTGTTTCTGTGTGAGACTGAAGAGCAGAACCACTAAGGCAAGATTCCAGCCACCTTTGTCAGGGACTTCAGATGAGTCAAAACCCCCTGTTGAACAATGAGTCCTCAGCTGCTGACAGATCTAAAGCAACAAAAATGAACCACATCATCTCTGTCTCCCACTAGACAGAACATTTGTCAACCAGCCAGTGAAACCAACTTGCTTTCTGCACTGCACGCCAGACAGAAGGGCTTTAAGAAGTCAGATGTTCCCAGGTGATGTGAGGATTTATTTGTCAAAGCTTCTTCTGATAACAGTAAGTCAGTAGCTGGGATGCTGCATTGTGAAAATGCTGTTTTTCTACTGGTGGCTTCAGTCCATTTCATAATGCAACACTTTCCACTTCCCCCACATCCTCACTGGTCATACATTCACTGTCGGGCTCAGAAGATGAGCCAAATACCAATTTGACCTTGACTGTTCAGTGTCATTTCACACTTCAGCTGTATTTCCTACACCACCAGTTCAGGTATATTGGCAGCACAGCCTGGAGGAAACTGCTGAACCTAAAATGAGCTGTTCACGCTCTCCGAGGCTCCCAGAGTGCTGCTGGGCTGTCAGTAATTCACACAAAAAGCTCAAAAGCCCTCAAAAAGTAGTTTTAGCAGTGTGGTGGCCAGAAACATATTCAATATTTTATCTTTCAATCCCACCCCTGAACAGTTCACGAATGTTTAAGATGTCTCTCCTGGCCTGTTCCTTACTGTCCCAGCTACTGAGGATAGTTCAGTTCTTTGCTTGAGGTGATGAGAAAGACAGAGTAGCTGAGTACCTACCAGCAGCATAACCCTCTAGAGAAGCAAGAAAATGTAAAAAACCCACCCCACAACTCTGTATGTCCAGCAACTGAGCCCTGCATGTGTCCCAGCTGAGCCCTGCCCGCCTCTCCTGCAGTGGGAACACTAATTTTGGGTGTCACTCTCTGGTTTCCAGCTGCCAGGATTCACAGAATGTGTCAGAACACAATGATCTTTGAGGTGTTTGTCAAATGTGGTTGAGTTTGGCCAATGGATTAAAAAAATACTGTGGGGAAGGGGACTGACACATGTGGACAGAGAGGCCAGAGAAAGGATTATGTAAGCCTTGCTTCCAGAGGAAATGGGCCTAAACCCAGATCCTGCTTTGCACAGTGCACATCCCTTGGACACGGGGCTGGTGGGGCACGAGGGAGCTGCGAGGCTGCTCCGGCATCAGACACAGCCATGGTGCTCCTGGGGCTTGGAGTGAGGCTGAGCCTGCACAGCCTGCCCTGGGGATGGGGCTGCATCCACCCCTGAAGCTCCTGGATAGGGGGGAAGCCAAAACATGAGCCAGCATAGTCAAAGAATCAACTCAACTCCTCACTTACTGAACTTGCATGGGGTGTCTGCCTGTCATTCTGGAGCACTTCCAGGGCCATGTGGCACACACAGTGGAAGATGGGATTTACTGTGGATTCTGTGTGTGTCTGCAAGGACATATTACTCACTTCTGTTGGGTCTTGGAGAACTGAAGTGGTACTTCTTTAAAGTTCAAAGTTACTTATCCTACACAGTGCAGAACAAGGGCACTCCAACAGAACATTCACTTTACTGCCTTCAAGGGACAGACTTTCCTCTGGCCATGGGCCCTGTGAATCCATCAGCTATCAGCCAGTTATGCTGCTACTGGAATCCAGTTTGACTTGTTTCTATTCTGGACTTAATGCACTCAAAGTTTGGAGCTGCTGTCACTTTGGTCCCATGACTCCTTAATGGTATGTTCATGGCTGTTAAGCCCAAAGATGGTGCTTTTGAAGAAAATATTGGCAGTGATGTTTATCAGAAAAGAGAGTGAACTGTCTTGTTCAGGGAAGCAGGAGGCATCTGCTGATATGGGGTGTACAAAGTCCTTCCCACTGCCAAACCTAAGAGAAATGAAGAGTTGTCTGAGTGGAGAGAAATGCTGGTTCTATTGCCTGGATCCCCCTTTCCAGGAAACCAGGTGCCCCTACAATGGAAGGAGTCAAGGGGAGAAGTGCAATTGCTAATCCAGTCTCAGTATTATTAAGACTTCCAAAATTTCATTTCTTTTACAGTTTTTCTTCCTTTTTTTTTCAGTGCTGAGTTCTAATATTCTGAGTCCCTGCAGTCACATAGAAGCCTTTGGAAGCTCTTATGAGGGACTCCTGCAAGTGCAGCCCACGCCAGGCCTGTGCACCTTGGGCCTCTTCACACATTGACCACCTCAGCTTGTAAATATATGTCATCAATCAGTATTTTAAATGGCTTGGCCTTTAACCTCAACATCTGTGGCCAGAACAGAACTCTGAGCATCTGTGACTAGCAGCCTTTTTTCCCCCCTCAATTTTATAATAATAAAACATGCCCAAGGAAAATGCCTACGCAGAGACACTTCCTTTGCAGGGAGAGTGATATGAGGATTCAGGCACAGCCAGAGTTCAATGTGTGCAGCCATGAAGCATCTTAGTTATGGGGAGAGAAAAGGTGGAAGATCTCAGCAAACAATGGGTTTCTCTGACTGCAGAAACATTCTTCTGCTCACTGTCTTACCCAGTCCTAAGCACAAACCTGCTTTGAAGTCGGACACGAGGGATGGGAGCTTTTTCAATATTTCATTTTTTTCTGTGATGGGCTTTCATCCCTGACATATTTAAAATGTGCTTTAACTTGGAGAAAGGCAAAACTGAAATTCTCCAGGAATCCAAATGATCCCTAAAGCCCAGAGCTCTGCACGTTAATAATGTGGTTTCTTTGAAAAAAACCAACACCACAAAAACCAAACTCAAAACAAAAACCCAAACCACGAACGTTTTCATGGTGGAATCACGAGGACATCATACACTGTATTTATCCATATCGACCCTATATACAGTATTATAGCTGATTTCTCCAAAGTCTCTCTGCTTATTTGAAAGAGCACATGTGCAATCAGTGCAGACTATAGGTGGCAGCAGGAATGTCCTTATGCTTTAATTCTGTAAGGATCAGCACTTTGGCTTATGTGCCCTAAATAATGACAGATGAACAGTTTTGCCTGTGGAACTGTGCTACACATACTACGAAGCAACTTCTGTTCCACCGTAAAACAGCCTTTCAAATCTTGATTTATTTTCCCTGGCACTTCTTCATAGTGTGCATGTGATGGGGTCTCATATGCAGTGACCCAATGAAGTATCAGGGAAGATTTACAGGTTTTTTAAAACATCCTGGTGATGGATTGATATAATCAGCACAGAAATCATATCAGAGAAAGCCAGAGTTATGGATAGATAAAATCCTTAATTTCACAAGAGGTTCTTAGAAATGACACTGAGAAGTTAGGGATGGTCTGTTTATCCGTAAGCTAATAACTTTTTTCCTGTTTTATTGTTGTCACTTGGAAACTGAGGTTATTTCTGAGGATCCTAAAGTGCAGGCTGTTCTCAGGGAAATGTCACTGTTCTCTCCTGCCCTGCCTGGAATCCGGAGGCCAAGCCATGATTCAGTTACATTGGACTCTCAAGGGGAGAGCAGAGGCCAGTGCTGCCCTCACAAACCTTCACAGTGCAGGTGACACAGGCA
The DNA here is from genome assembly GCF_001715985.3 of Manacus vitellinus. Classification (NCBI taxonomy): domain Eukaryota; kingdom Metazoa; phylum Chordata; class Aves; order Passeriformes; family Pipridae; genus Manacus; species Manacus vitellinus. The sequence continues at coordinate 8,429,835 of NW_021939546.1, read as the reverse complement.
GAGAATGGAAATAATCCCTACACGTCCCTGCAGCTTTCTCCCACTTTTTGAGGAGCCACTGTGAGTGCAGACTCCCAGGGGAACCATGTCAGAATCAGGGGGTATTTCCCTTTCTACTCCATTCTGTTCACCAGTTATATTCCAACATTTTAGTGCAACCTCAAGGAGATGCCAATCAGGATGCATTTTTTAGTTTTAAGATTTGGAGTAAGAAACAAAAAAAAAAGGAAGGAGATTCTTGCCTAAGTAAGGCAGGTTACAATTACAGTGCTGGCTAAACACAGAACCTGAGATGGCACATCCCTGATCCTCTGCTGGGGTTCAAATATTGTGAATCTAGACCTTGTTTTCCACAGAAGGGAATGGAAGCATCCTTTTCTCTTCCTATAAAAAGCATAGAGCAGTCTGAAGTCCCTGAAAGGGGCCGGCTCTTGTTCAAACCACAACAAAGAGAGGAGGACTGAAAGAAAGATTGAAAACTAGGAAAGATAATTAAAACAAGGTTTGACATTTCCAATTCAAGTTTTCTCTCCATTCACACATCACCATATCATCTGTTACAATCACACAGTGCATGATAACACACAGCCTCATCAACCTTCCAGCAGCTCCCGAAGAAAACCCTCCTGCTGTGTTGAGCACTCGCTTGGCATTAGCACAGCTCGTGCACCTGCACTCTGCCAAGGCCAAGGCCAACTTTCAGAAGAGCACAAATGGATGGAGACACCCTTTCAGCAGGGCTGCTGCCCCCTTCACGTGACATTAATAGGAGCTACTTGGCTGACTAATGCTGAAAAAAAAAAAAGGCCTTAGTAAACAACTCACAACATTATTTCATCTTATTTGTTGGTCTGGGTTTTCTTCATCTTCCACAGTGACAAATCAGACCCATAAGCTTTTCTAAAAGTCCTCTGTTATATGACATATTAAGCACCATGCTTATTAGGAGTATTCTTACCTGTAATTAAATCATGAGGACCTACAGTTCTACCACACTTCCCATCCAGAATGTGCTGTGAAGATGTGTGGAGTTGTTGCATAGCTAAGCATTCACTCAGTACGTCTTGTTCGATATCAGTACAGGACTTTAGCTACAAGAGGAGGATAAAAGAAACATTTTATTTCAAAGTAAAATCAAATTATTTCTAATTAAATTCATATGTCTCCTTAAAGATTATATATAGAAGGGATTAATGTCATTCTTAGAAACTCAGTGTAATTAAGGATGTATCCTTAAGTACTTGGTATTTTTAATTAGAGATAACTTTGGTTTTCTGAAGTGCAGAAGCTAAGTGTGCTAATCTTAAATCAACAACACTTTGCTTCGTAAAATAATGTACCCTGTGTTTCTTCAAACCTTCCCGAGTAATTGAACTGCACATTTTCAGGCTTTCTGTAGTTTCCTGGGTTCTGTGGCAAAAGGATTGCATCACCTTCTAACTGTGACACTTGGGAAGACATTTGATAGGGAAAGAAAAGCGTCTGTTCTTATCAGATTAGAACTGGTGGAATAAGGGGCTGTCAGTGATGTGTGAGAGGTACCACCGATGTCTCAGCTGCGCTCCCTGTAAATTAAAGCTCTGGCAAAAGTGTCTGAAGCAAACTCTTGAAAACCACAATGTCGATCATATTAAAAACAGCAGGAGAGGAGAATTAAGAAAGAAAAGCATTTCTAATTCTCTTTCAAACATGCTGATGCTGCCAAGCTTTTGTCATAACAGAGTGCTCGCATTACACAAACAGCCATCATGTTCTACAGCCATTAATAAATAGTTATTGTCCTTACGGGTACAGCCTCACATACCGATCTCCCCTGGGCTTGGTTATTCTAAATAAAGGGCCCAGGCAAACCTATTTACAATTCTGCTCTATAGCCATTTGTGGGTTCGAGATAAACATCTGACATTTGGATCACAAAGTGCATCTGCAGCCAATTAAACTACTACTAAATTAACAGCTAACTTTCTCCTGTTTTGTTCTTGTAAAGCCTTTCAGAACAACCAAATATCACCACTGCAGTAATCCCCTCAGCTATGAACCAAATACTCGGGATTCCTTTGATACAACTCTAAGCTCAGGTATTTTGTTTTATATCAGAGATGGCACATTTTGGTAGCATATCTCAACCAAGACATGTTGGCAGAACAGCCTGTTAAGTTTTCTTTCTTGGCTAAGTGATGTCCACTCAGAACTCCTGGGAAGGTGATACCAACAGACAACTGCCTTTGCTGAGGTACAACCAAAAACGAGCAAGTGAATATAAACAGTCTTTCCACCATTTTTCCTAAATCTGAAATCCAAAGCAGACTGCCACCATTTCAGTAACACTGACATTTGCTTAGTTGTGGAAGGTGGTGGGGGTTTTTCCCATAATACATTTAAGTTAAATATTTTGGGTGTTCTTATTTCTTTATGAGCCAGATTTGCTTTGATCCCTTTTAAGAGAGCCTGACCAAAAGGCAGTCTAAATCTGCTGCTTTTTCAGGTGCTTTTTAATTTTGAGGACAAAAGACATGGGATCAAGTATTCATAAAGTTATCATGGATAAATGAGACAGGAAATCTGAAGATGATTTCAAGCCACTGGCGGAGTGCAGATTTAGACTGGTCTACTAAATAAGGTGTGGGAGGCAAGGGAGTAATATAATTTTAAGATAGATTTGATAAGTCTATAGGAGGGTATGTGTATGCACACAGGAAAATTCCTCAAGACAGGAGATTAAGTGATAAGAATCCCTAGATATTCTGATGTATTGGTACATCCAACCAGCCTAAGTCTGCAGTTGATGTGCACCAAATTTGTCCTGTATTGATTCTGTGCTTAAGAGCTCCTGCTGCTGATGCAGGAAGTACTTTGTGCCCCTCAACGCAGTTTGGATTTAGGTTTCTTTTTTTCCACCTTCCTCCACAGAACTGGAACAAGGCCTCAGCAGGTGGCAGGGTGTGACAGTGGGGACTGTCCCTTAGACCAGGTGTAAAGGGTGGTAACACATTAATGCATTCAGCCCAGTACACAGAGCCGAACAAATGATATCCAGGTTTGGTATCAGGAAATATTCCTCCTTGTCCCCCTGAAGTATGCCAGCAACCACAGGAAGGAAAAATGAGGAAGTTCTCTTCTTTGAAATAGGGAGCACGGTTGCTTTCCACAATCTGATGAGAATTTCATGTATCAAAATCTTCCTGTCACAAAGATCTTGCTATTGCAAAAGACTCTGGTGCCAGAGTCAACTTCTTTCTGTGGCCAATTACTGCTATGGCTTTCTGACTTTTACTCTCATTACGTGGACTTAATTACATAGAATTAATCAATCACTGCCATGGCATTCTGACTCTTACTCTCATTATGACCTAAAGGTTAATCTAGGGAAGTGTTGGGAATTTTGTGACCTGTGGTGTGGGATGTATGTGCACAGCACACCCCGTGGAACCTTCTGATAACACAAAATTGGGATGGAAAACTAAGCAGTTTTTCCAGTCCTGCCAGGCTAAATAAAAGTTCTGACTGGAGCAGAGACAAGACTTGGTTCCACCTGGATGGTGCTGGGATGAACACTGTTACTCCCAGGCACAAAGCTCAGCATACAAGGAGTGTTTCTTTAGTATCTGAGAGAGTGTGCACAGCTCCGGACACTGATCCCTGGGAACTGTTACTCAGGCTGCACACATCTGACAAAGAGAAGGGTTACAGGGAGAATTAGGGCACAAACAGCTGTCCTGGGAAAGGGGACCCTAAGTTCCAACTGGTGAAAACTGTAAGAGGAGTAGCAGAAGGAAGGGGCATAAGGCAGGGGCATGGCGGAAACAAGGACAGATCTGTATGATCTCACCACAGATGTATTCAAGCAGGTGAATTAGGGCTTTTTCAGATCCTTCTCACTCCTCCATGGCTCACTCCAGATTCTGCAGCTCAGGTCACCTGTGTTTTCCTATTGTCTCTTCTCTCCACATTCCTCTTTTTGCTCTCCAGTACTTCCACTTTTTCCCTCTGGCATTTTTCTAAACTAGCTGCTCCCTGGCTCTATCCTGCCAGGCTATCTTTCTGCTCTGCCCTCCCTCCTTTAACCATGCCTTGCTGTGATGCTCTTGGCAGTGCTGAGGCAGCTGGGGGAAGACATCAGTGCTGCTTATTGAACTAACTGTAGTTGCTCTCCAAGGCCAGCGTTCCCTTCCACTCCTGGGCCTGGAGTGTGCCCGCGGTCTGCGCTGCCAAGGACCAGCTCCGTGGGGTCCCAGTCATCATTTTACAAACTGTGTGTACAAATGTGTAATAAACCAGTCTCTGAACCTTGGCTGGTGCCCACAAGCATCCCCATTTAATAATGAGTTCGGGATTTAGCCCACGAAAACACTTATTTGAATCCAATAGTAGTGAAAACATAACTAGCAGTTTGGGTTTGGAGCGATTTATAAATGCATTTAAAATACAGATGTGGTGGGAAAAGTGTGGGGTTTTCATCCTCATCTATTACAAGTGCTTCTTTTCTACATTTCCACTGTATCCTGGCTTAGTTTCATTTCTGCTTTAAGATGATCAGCCAACATGTATTTTAGTAAATACAACCAGCTAGTGCTGACTGCAGAGACTCAATGCGTGGACATTTTATGTGAATGACAGCAGAATTTGTGTATGGAACATGAACAGGAAAGAAATTTTTGGAGAGAAAGCGTGGGGCAAACTGAAAGTGCAAAAATGTAAGGTGGTCTGGTTAACAACAGTGATTAAAAACCAACAGGAAAATTAACTCCGCTAAAGTTTTCTTCTAGCGATACCGTAGGAAAACTCTGATCTGAAAATATGTAGGTTTAAGGTAAATTAAAAATAACTCTATGGAGGAGGTCTGGAGATGTGTCCCTTGTTGCCTGGCAGGTCTTACCTTCTTACGCACCTGTTGCTCTTTGGCCGAGTGAGCCTTCACGTGCTTGCGCAGGGAGCTGGGGTCGGTGTAGCGCTTGGAGCAGCCGGGGATCTGGCAGGCGTAGGGTTTCTGTGCATGGGAGGGAAGAGGAGAGAGGTCATGTCCCTCTGCATGCCCACAGCCAGCTCAGGGTGCTCAAGGACGGCCGGTTCGGGGACACAGAGTGTTTGCCAGCCCTGACGCTGCACCCCCTGCAAGCACCGAGAGCACCTGACACACCTGGAGTGTTGGATGTACATCACTGGGCTGAGGTAAATGCTAGCGAGGTGTAACTGGAGAGGTTTTGAGAGCATTATTTTTTTTCCCCTAGCCTTTACAGTACACAAAATTATGATGAGATCACCCAGTATAATTATAAAGATGGAAGCTCAGGGTTTGAGTTCTGATTTACACAGTTTTTACAACTGCTGGGCACTGGTGAGACACCATGAATCCCAAGCTCAGTTCTGGGCCCCTGTGAGAACCCACTCTTATATGCCTCCTTAAGGTAAAGAAGCCCTTAAGGGTGGGTCGTCACAGCCCTCACTACAGGAATGACATTGAGGTGCTAGGGCCAGTCCAGAGAAGGGCAGTGGAGCTGGGGAAGGGTCTGTAGCACAAGTGTGATGAGGAGCGGCTGAGGGAGCTGGGGGGGCTCAGTCTGGAGAAAAGGAGGCTTGGGGGGACTGTCTCGCTCCCTACAACTCCCTGACAGGAGGGTGGAGCCAGGTGGGGATCAGGCTCTGCTCCTTTGTTACAAGCCAACAGGAAACTTTCTCAAGTTGCACCAGAGGAGGTTTAGATTGGAGATAAGGAACAATTTCTTCATCAAAAGGGTGGTCAGGCACTGGAACAGGCTGCTCAGGGAAATGGTGGCATCACCATCCCTGGAGTGTTCAAAAGCTGCGTGGATGTGGCACTAGGGGACATGGTTTAGTGGTGGACACAGTGGTGCTGGGGTAACCACTTGACTCAAAGATCTTAGAGGCCTTTTCCAATCTCAGTGATTCTGTGGTTATATGATATGCAGCAGAACAAAACTTAGGGCACAGCACATGTTCGGTTTCCTTCATACTTTGTTTCTCTTTTGAATAACAACAGAAATGTTGTTATTTTTGTAACTCCTAACCAAACAACCTGCATCAAACATTAACATGTGAGCAAATCAATACAGAAAGAAAAATCCACTCTTGTTGATTTTGTTGGGAGGACCTTTCCATCTTGTTTTGGCATGTGGCAGAGCTTGTCACTTTTATGTGGCACAGTATCAGCACTATCTCCTGGGAAAACCACCTGAGTCTGAACAGGCAGTTCCAGTCCTCTCTTCTCATAGGAAAATAAAAGAAAATAAATAAATGAGGATGCTCTAATTTAGCCGCTGATTCTGGAGTCCCAATGACTGAAATCCTCAAAAAATTCTTCTCTTAGCTCTGCCTACTCCCAACAAAGGGAACACTATCTCTGGGTTACAAACTCCAAATGAAGGTGCAATTGTCAAGGTGAGCAAAGGTACTTCAGCACTTTTTATTAAATACCCACTGACTTAGGTGCCAGTGCTGCATGGCACAGCTCATGGAGCTTTAAAGTTGAATGGAACATTCTTTTTTCATCTGTTTTCTTGCCTCACCTATCAACACTACCTCAGCCTTCTCACTAGGACTAGTAAATCCTGCTGGTGTCTTCTCAAAGGCAGAAAACTGGTTTGCCATGACCTCAGTGTCACATTCTTTAATTCCCCCGGTTTCAGAAAGAGGATGCACAGAAGAGAAAAAAACCAACTGGATTTGAGAGAAGTGGCTGTGAGGTCCTTTAAACCAGTCGCTCTGCTCCTGGAGGAGTGCTGACATGCCCTTTCTACCAACAAGGACAGACAGGTCCCCTTTTTTCTTCTCCTGCCCAGGAGAAGGATCTACTCCAGATGATTTAGTAGAGATTCAATCAAACTAGGGTAAACCAGTAAGTAAAATGATTTACAGATCCTCCTTTTGGAGAAGATAAATGATGGAGTGACCTACACTGGGAAGCTTTAAAACCAATTCCAAATGCACTCAATAAGGAATAAGCAGCCTATATAAACCCCCTTTCTTTATAAGTACCTCCAGAGAATAAGTATTGCTGCTCTGTCCAGCCAGCAGGAAATTTCTGAAGGAATAATAGAATCATTCACCAACTCATGACCTTACAGGCTAACACAGCACCTACCCAGAAAGTTACAGGGCAAAGGAGATTTATTGAGAGTGTCTGGAACACAGAGAACTGACACCTGAGGAAAAACTATGGAAAACTTTAACAAATCCCTTAGCAGAAAACCCAGCAGAGTATTTTTCAAATCACTGATGTCATTCAAATTAGCGATAAAATCATTCAACTCAGTGATAGGGAAACTAGATGAAAATCTGACTGCCCTTCCAAAGGTTCATGGCTGTTTGCTCTGACATTCCAGGCAGTTGTTTTGTGCAGCCCTTGAAGCAGCACCATCCTGTAGCTCTCCTATTTTTCACATTCACGTAAGCACAAAATACACTGAGCTAAACCACAGGGCTTAATTGAAGCAGGTAAGTGGAAGTTAGTTACTGTGTGCAGGACTACAGAAACAGTTTTAAAGAACCTGCAATGGAATAGCATGGAAGATATTTTTAGATATTTAAGAAAGTTAGTAGAAAATGATTACTGTACCTTTTTCCTGATTTATGAGCATTTCAGATAATAAGAACAGAGATAAAGGGAGAAGAAAAGAAAATAGAAAGTTAAGACATTTGTCTTCAATATTACACAGATAACACATACAAAGAATTTTTGCTCATTTTAGTAACCACTTAAGTTCTCTCTCAAAGCTAATAAATGGTATTCCATTTGTGACTTTGGCTATTAAAATGATATCTATTAGGTTCAAGCAGCTATATTTAAAAACTGCACTCAGTTTACTATATCCACTTTCAAAAGAGATGCATTTTAGAACTAATTACAAATTCAAATCTCTCAGGTTGACTTTCAAATAAATTTGTTTTTGTAAGTGTGTTATTGTAAGTGTGCTTTGGTTTGGAAAATGTGACTGACTCGCTTCTCTTACTTGTTTGTTTTTGCAAGGCATAATGTACATTAGACATTCCTTAATGCTGCACTGTCTGAAATGTGTAACTGCTTAAAAAGTAAATATCAATTAAACTCAAAAGTTCTGCCCCATAAACACTTGGCCAAACGTTAAACCATATATTCACTTCTTTGAAAAAGACAAAGGAACAACTCTGTTTTTCTTTACAAGCTTTATGCTGAGGATTTGACTCATCTGCAAAGCTGCCTCATTACTTTCTTTCCCTATAATAGGGTGATTTCATTTTAGTTGAAGCCCAAGACACTGTACAGAATAAAAGAATTTGTTTCTCACAGTTAATTCTGATGGTGGGTACTTAACAAATTTCGTATAGTTATAAGACAGATGTATTTTCGCTTTTACAAAATTACTGTCCAAAACTGAGGTGCATGTACCTTCCACTGAGAGGTCTGACCTGCTTTTGCATTCATTCAGAACATTCACTGAAGCAACACGGGACAGGAAGCGAGACAATGACACACATTTGGTGCAGAAGCAGTGACTCAGCTTTCACTCACGTTATACCTTATTGTGCTGCTGCCCCTCTTACTGGAACAGGAACAATAGGAGAGCTTGCTGAGTAACTTAGTCCTGCGTAACTTACTCCTCAGCATGAGTAACACACACGAATTTGCCTGTGATCAAGGCTTTTTCATTTCTCAAAGCACATGCAGTTCAAAACAAAATACTATTGCTTATAGCTGAATTTCCTAAGACTCTCCTCATGAAAAGGCACAGTCCCCCTCCAGTTGCAGAACCAATTGTGCACAAGGACCACTGGAAAGCTCTGTGCAAGTCCCAGTATGAAATCATGCTTACGGTATCCAGGTGTGTCCGCTGATGCTTTGCCCGGTCGCTGGAGTTGCTGAAAGCTTTCTGGCAGCCAGGATGCTGACACAGGTATGGCTTCTCCCCAGTATGACTCCGGAGGTGAATCTTGAGGTTCTCAAGCCTAGAAAATGCCTTGTTGCACCCTTCAAACTAAAAAACATCATAAAAAAAATTGCTGTAAAGTACTATTAAATAAACCATGTGCAGCCACAATGAGAACAGTGTAAGATCCAAGTTGGATGTGCAATAAATCAACCAACGTTCAAACATCTGTTGAAATTTATGGATGAAACACAACATATTGTGCTGCTCATTTAATCTGTCACCGAAGACATGGTGTGTAGCTCAGTAATAATACAAGGGTTATAAATATCTCACATGTTCTGTCTGAAGTACCAAACGCTTAAAGACACAGTGTCAGAACAGAAAATTTAAAGAAAAGAACAAGTATTCTGATGAGTCCTCTGAGATGTTAATTGGCACAGGAGCCACTGTGGGCAATAACAATTAGCTGCTACAGACAGAGAGCAAGAGAAGCTATTTGTGGTGGGTTAGAACCTGGTTTCCGGTGTCTGAAATACAATACACTGGAGCTGATGAGCACAGACGATTACAGGAAGGCCTGATCTATTTGAAGATCAATCCAAAGGAACTCTGCTGTTATTCTGCACCCTTTTCTTTACTAGCTCTATCATTCAGAGCTGTTCTCTGCATTTATACAACCAGTAACCTGAGCAATTCTGACTTCTTAAGCACCCGTTTCATTAGGGAGCTCAGTAATGAAACACTGTATAGCGCTCATAACAAAAGTCACTGTTTCAAATTAAATCTGAATAAATAAATAAGTAAAATTTCCAGCTACTAGCAGGCCAAGGGAAGGGTGTTTTGCCTTGCTCACTGCTAAGTTTCAGTGTTACAGACAACAGGCAATTGCAGTGGAGGCACTGTCCCTAGGATGGGCTTTGGGAACTCCCTCAGGTGAGCACAAATACTTGTGTGTGCACATTCACACACCTGCAAACCCATAAAATGCACTCAGATACTTACACACAGGGAACAAATACATGCACAAGACTTGTGTGATGGGATGCATTACTTTGCCCACTCAGCTTCAAGGCACTGCAGATCTTCTGGTGTCTTATGCAGATAAAAACCTTCATATCAATGCTAACATTCTGAAAGAAGGTAGGTGTATCGTCATAGAGCAGTTTGGGTTGGAAAGGACCTTAAAGATCACCCAGTTCCACCCCTGCCATGGGCAGGGACACTGTCCACTAGACCAGGTTGCTCCGATTCGTGTCCAACCTGGCCTTGAACGCTTCCAGGGATGGGGCATCCACAACCTCTCTGGGCAGCCCGTTCTAACCACTATTTCTGTAAGCCATAGTTTTTTATACGATTCTTGCTCAAGAAGAGTAAAATCCAGACTCTCACAAAATTAGCAAGTGCTTTGTCACTTCCCTCTGCTGAGTCAAGATTTTGTTCAGCAGCTTTCCAGGAACCCATGGCTCCTCAGATGGCACCACAGAAATCACCACTTTGCCAGTCCTATTTGTCACACACACACCTCTTACACACATCAGTGCATGCAGCCTCCTGACTGTTGTGTATCCAGCACTGCAGGTAGAAGGCTGGGAAGGAAGACTGGATGCAGATGGAACCTCGAAGACACTGTAACCTGGAGGTGCCTCATCTCCCTGTGCCTGCCAAAGGCAATTTAAACTACTGGTGGAAAAAGGTCCACCACAGCCTTCTCAGACCAGTGTGTTTTTTAAGTACCTCAACACAGTGACCAAAGTGATCCAGATTCCCTAGCCAGCACTTCATTTTTCAGGCTGTGTCCTGCCATGGGATGCAGATCAGCTCTGCACACTACAAACTGAACACACCAATGCGCTCCAACACACAGGCACACCCACAGAGGGGTTCCTGGAAAATCTCTGCCTTTCCCAGCCACTCACACATGACAGGATCACTATGGCTTTTACTGCCCTACATGTTTTACTGCCCTGGCCAGATATTTAATCAGTCTGAATGGCATATTGGGTCTGTGTGTCCAGACAACTATCTGATATGTATATATTATGTCTTTTCCCATCACAGCTATCGAGATAGATCCACAGAGTCACCTGGAGACATGCAGTCTATGTCTTCAAAAGTTTTGTTTGGCCACAACTCCCTCCCTGAACACTTGAGCTGGTGCACGGAGGCGGGGGAGTTTGGAAGTGACCAAGCCCCAAGGCTTCAAAAGAAACAAGCTATCTTCTTAATCATCTCTAAAAATCTGACAAGGATTCAGAACGGAGCAATCTGAAATGCTCGAATATGCTGAAGTCTATGACAAATAAAGCAGAGTTCAGCAAAATCATAGCACCCAGATTTTCAAGGAGGCAGGGTTGGCAAAGGTTAGGTTGGAGAAACAGGAAGAAAATCAATGGAAAAGGAGTGGGGGCAAGAACCTTGCTGGGAAGTGGTGAGAAGAGGAGAAGGTGAAGATGAAAGGCCTGAAAAGGGGGAGAAAAGCAGCTGGTGCAAAGAGCTGAGAAGGGTGGGGCTGAGAGAATCCACTCAGAGCTGCAAGAAGGTCTCCATTTCAAAGGACTCCAGGAAATACTATTTCACCTCCTTTATTTCCTGCTGGATCTGCTGACTGTATCCCTTGCAGTTTTTCCCTGAAGGACACAGCTTCCCTGAAGGGGAGGTGTCTTAACTGTACACTTGCACAGAACAAGATAACTTCAACTGGGCTGCTGTTGTTAGGATGACTTTGTAAGGTAATTCTTGGGTTTCACTGCTTTTCACCAACTCTTTTAACCCTTCCACCTATTCTTGCTACTTGGAGTGTAGTGTATATTTATATATACACTAAATAAAACTACTCCTGGAGAAACTGGTGCTCATTCCTTTTTTCAAATAACCCCCAGGAACATTCAGCCATCCCACAAGTGCCTCAGCTTCAACTACAAAGAACAAATGTTCAGTTCTGAAAGGGCTTTAGGATGGTAAGAGCCATTTTATCAACCGAGAAGGCCACTTATGGTATCTCCCAGACATCTGGCCCCAATCTGTCACTGCTTAATCCTACAATCTTAAACATTTTGTGGACATTTGATGCCTGGGATAACTGTAACAAACACTGCATGATCCTCAAAAGTCTGTAAATGTCAACAGAGCTCTTAAATAAGTTCATCAATAAAAATAATAATTATATTGCAATTACTACTTTTGTCTTTATTGTGAATCATTCATGTGTTTCAGACACTGTTATGCTGCACACATCCGAGCACAGACACAAAACAATGCCACATGATTACAGGAAGAGCACGAGGCATTACTGGATTTTATAACTACTGCTGCTTTCAGAATAGGGCTTCTACTAGGAAAAAATACCTTGTAGAAATTTATGGGACTAAATTAGTTCCCTACCACATGGAAATATATGTTATCTTTATTTTACAGTAAAATATCACTGCTGCAGTCTCATGCATTTAAAAGACATAGTTATGAAAACGCTGAACTATCTCACAGTGATCTAAACACATCACAATCTTCCTAACAAAACAATTTAATCTAATAACTGTAATTGCTTAAAATGTTTTTTCTTTGCTTCCAGATTATACTTTGAATGCACCTGAGAATGCTGCCATGCAGAAATAACAGTGTGTTCCCAAGAGGGTTTATATTATCAAATGTTTATCATTTTTATAAGCATATTTAATCACAGTCATGTCTAGAATATCTGTCAGTGGTACAGATCAGAAGAAATAAACTATAAACTAACCAGCTCAGACCATGGGGTGAAGCAATAACTGACATTTTCTTAGGAAATGAGTTATGACTGAAAAAGAGAAGCCTTCACAGTTGTAGTGCTAAATAGGTCCAGTGTGCCATTAGAGCAAGCTCATTAATATACACCTCTGCTCTCCACTGCAAGATCAGTTAAACAAGCTGCCTTTTATTTATAGACCTAAAAGGGAAAGAGTAGGTCATATTGGCTGCTGACATCTCAGACAGCCTACAGATGGAAAACCCAAAACATTTCATTCCAAAGCATTCCATGCTATCAATAGGAAATCTGATGTCTGGTCAAAACATCCCCAAGCCTTACGAACATTGTGAAATGTTCTTTCTTCCCAACTGATTACAAAATTGGGAAAATTTTATTGAAAAACATGTTATGAGAAAAAGGACCCTGTGAGGCTGAGCATCCCTTCTGGAGGGGAGGAAACAGTCAGACCACTCTTTAAATAGCATCATGGTTTCACAGCACACTGAGGCAAATGTCGGGGCCTTGTGGGGCTCCAAACTGTAACTGAAGTCAGGATCTTAAACACTTGAGTTGTTCCACCCAACACCAGCACCTAAATATCTGTTTTGGTGCTTTGTCTTTTCTAGCTAACTCCTTATTAGATTAATGTTTAATTTGCTGTTGTAGCTACAATGTAAAGCCCTCATCCTGCAAACAGTTGAGCACGAGTAATATGACTCATTTATTAAACTCAACAGAACTAGTTGTGTATGTTAAAAGCAACCCATAGGAATGAGCTCTCCACATCCTAAAGAATCCCAATTCATTTAGCCAGATTCAAATTTACAATTTAAATTGTCAGAACTTGCTTTTTTTCCCCTTTGTGGTAAGAATAAAATGGAAGATACCTGTAACAGAAAAGGACCTGCCAATTTCTGGGTTTGGTTTTATTTTTAAAGCCTGAACAATTTATGTTTGCAAAGTGACACCTCCACATGCTATTTCATTTGAATCCTGGGGAAAATTGTTTGTACTTTTTATTATTTGTCTTTTAAAAAAGCATTCAGGGCTTTTGCCAGACTGTTGTACAGTTGCTGGTGTGTAAGAGAAGAAAAGGTAAAAAGGTTCAGAACAGGAAAAAGAAGAACCCAGAAAAGTAAGCCACAGTATAAATGCAACACATCCTTCACATTGTGGGACTTTAGGGCAATTACAGCCAACCATTTGACATCAACACACAGTACACCAGTAGCCCGGGTTTTTTTGTGCTGTTAGACATGTTGTACACTTCCCAATTAACATGAAACTGGGAAATAGGAATACACTGAAAACCCTGGAGGAGGGGTTTGATCGACACGCGCCACAGAATTCAACAAGACTTTATAAAGGCTGTCTCTTTAATTTCAATTTTATGGATTTTATGAGCCCCCAATACTCCTGAACCCCCTCTGGCAGTATCAGCAATTAGGGGTGCACAAGGAATGCAGACCTGGCCCACACAGGACATAACAACAGGCTTATTTAAGTCATGAGTCACCAGCTCTGATCCTACACACGAGGTGATTTCCACACACAGAGTTCTCTGACTGCAGAACCAACCACCTGCCTGCCAACATCCCCTGAATGGGGTGAACGTAGGTTGAACCACTGAAATATTCACAGATTTATTTCTTCTAGTGCCAGTCAGGCCCTTCGGGGAGCAAGCTGAGCTTTTCCATACGTTTTCCAGCAAAACACAAAATATCTGGGAAACTGTCAGAGCATCCTATCCTTTTCACAAGATCCCATTGCTACTATTAAAACCCTTTTTAGTAATCCTTCTTTAATCAAGCAGAAGGATAAACATTTGTCAAAACAGAGGTACTTGCATTTATTTGCTGCAACATATGAGAATGAACGAGGAAAGTCGGGATATCTTATTATCAGCAGCATGACAGCCACAGATTTTGCCATAAGGTTTTGCTAAATATGTCATTTGGAAAGCAAACAATTTTCTGAAACCTCATTACAGTTGGACTGAATGCAGCATTATGGTTTGCAGGCAAAAATAACATTACATGAGGCAACATTTTAAGGAACAAAATGCAAAATTCATAGGGTCATGTAATGAGCAAAGAAGACACCCCATGTCAGCCCCTTTAGTTCCTCAGATGTAACTGGGAAACTATTCTTTATTTGGGATTTTTTGAATAGCTTACAAGCTATTTGAAATTAAAGGACAACACACAATCCAAGATTTTCTGCTCTAATATCTGAAGCCAGATCTGCTTGTTTGGGGGACAAAATTAAGACTGAACAAAATCAATTAAAAACCCTCTCCAGCTGTGCCAGAAAAGAACCACAAATAAATTAAAAATGCTTCCCTCCAGTACTATTAGATTATTTAAACAAAAAATATAGTTTCCTACATGTACTTCAAAAACGTGTTCCTCTGGATCAGCAAGTCATTGCCTTTCTTCACTTTCCAAGGAAACATTTCCATTCCAGTTTGCATCTAACATCACCTATTTACACCTATTTCAGCTGAAACCTAAATGAAATTCTGTCCTACACCCCTGCCTACATCTTTGTATTCTGGTCCCTATTTTAGCCACATTAATTTAAAAATTAATCTATAATAGATATTGATTAGTTTATAAATTAATGAATAATAAAGAAAGAATGCAGCCTCAGAACAAAGGCAGAATACATTATGGTTGATGTGGACTAACCAGTTGGGGTAAAAAAAATAAAAATAAAAAAAAATAAGAGAAAAAAAAGAAGAAAAATATAAAGAGACAGCAACAGCAAGAAGGAAAAAAAAGTAATTACAAAAAAGAAAAAACATCTACCTCAAAACTTATGGCTGATTAGCATAGCGTAGCATCTTAAAAGGCCAAAATACCACATGTGTGGCATGTTACAAAAGAAGATTAAAATAAAGGAAAAAATAATTCAGAGAACCATGAAGTCTCAAAACATCTGGAGTTTTATAGTAACAAGGAGGAAAAAAATCAAAAACATAATTGAAAAAAGTCCACTGCGATATATTATTGTACAATGAAGCTTAATGGAATTGAAAGGAGGAGAGATGAAAAGGCAAAATAAGGGGGGGAAGAAATAAAAGAAACAAGAAAAAGCATTTATATTTTAAAGATGTCACTGAGGGTTTTTATCCCAGTTATTAAAAATTACACACTCTGCTTCTGTGAGCTGTCCCTGTAATGTGCTGAGCGCTCTCTTTCAGCAGAGGACATTCATCCATGCTGGGGAGCTCAGCAACCCTTTTGTGCCCAGTGCAGGGCACTTTCCTGATTCTGGGAGAGACATCTGCACAGAGGATGGCAGAGAAGCTGCCTGCCCTGGTATACATTCTGAATCCAATGGGAGATTTGAAGAGGCAGGACAAACATGTAAATTAAAAATGGTTGCTAAAAACAATGCACACATTCAGGAATTAAGCAAACAATCTTTAGTTGTTCTACTGGTATAAGACACTAAAATCAACTGTAATTGAAATATTCTGAATCTATTCACTAACAAACATTTATATGGAAAAGAAAAATGAAAAACTTCCCTCTTTATTTCATATTTTTCATGAACCAGTAAAGGACGAAAAAGATCCACACATAGTCCAGGCTGCCTTTTGTAACAGACCAACAGCATGTCTAGGAACAAGATGGGTTTTATCAACACACCACAGGCAGGGCATTCCGGGATAGGTCTGTGCTCCGTCTGTCCCCAGACACAGGAAGATTTGGGACCAGAGTGAGCCAAACCCTGTGTGTCACAAATACGGTGTCATCTGGCAACAGTGAGTGTCCATCCTAACTTCCCACTCATCCCCCTGACTACTAGCTTTTTTCAATCCTGGAAAACCCAGCTCCCAACTTTGTCAAGACCAATAAATAAATAAGTTTTACAGTCGGAACTCGTCACATGTCATCACAGCTTACAGAGTGGCTCCTGTCCTTGGCAGATCAAACAGAGGAGGATCCTGTGGATGAAATCTGATCTACAGTTGGAAATCACTGTCTCCAGCTGACTAAACTAGCCCCCTACATCCAAGCTCTCTCTTAGGAAAGATGAAAAATAGCACCGAGGTAACTCTCCACCCATCTGTGTGCGGGGTTTTTGTTGCAAATACAACTTTTTGTAGGTGGTTCAACACAAATCATTAGTTTTTCTCACTGATTGTGTTTCATGGAGCATGTAGCTTTATTCCTGGGGTTTTCTCCCATTTTAGATGGGGGGATTTTTTTTGTCTTAAGACCTACTGTCCTTCTCATACTCTACCTGTGCTCATTTCCACAAGCACATAATGGAGCTTTTATCTCCAGTTGTAACTTCTAAAGATCAGATCCCTGCAAATTGACAAGCTGCATGAAATTGTCAACACTGGATTAATCTTCACACCTGATAAGAAGATACATATTTTTCCAAGGTTCTTCTTGGCAAGGGAGTAGACAACTCAGTGGGATTTTCCATGCTCAGACAGGCTCCTGCTCTTTTCTGTGCCATGCCGGGCCAATCTGATTATCCCTAAGTGAAGACTGGGGTTCAACCTGTAATTCAAGGCTAAAATGATTATGCCTGACACTTCCTCATGTGTAAAGCTGAGCTCTGGCAAAGAGCCTCTGAAGAGCTGCTGGTGAACCACTGGGAAAGAGAGACTGTGATGTGATGGGAGCTTGTTGTCACTGCAGGGTTGGGGACGTTATCCTGCTTTCCCTCGTGCCCTGGCTGTGGAGCAGAATCCCAAGGGACGTGGTTCCCTCCTTCACCCACAGACCCGCTCCAGGCACAGTATAACAGAATCCCACAGGGTGACTTGACACAGAGCTAGAGGGTAACAACATGGAGAGGGATAATCTCTTTCTGATAGAACACTCTCTCGCTCTTCCTACAAATAAGGAACTTATCCTCACTTTATCCCATGTCATTACTTTTAGCCTTGCAGTGTTTGCATTTTGCCTTGCTTGGCCACGTTCACTACATGAAGGAAAATCTGAGAGATTTATTCCTAGAAAAATGTTCCTAGAAAAAGACATCACCTGTTTTAAAGGGAGTTAGTTTTCTGGCCTTGCCTAAATCAAATCAGTGCCTAGGTTTGGTCAGGTACTGCACTGTCGTAAGGGCCGTGTTTCAGAGACAGGGAACACAGTTCTGTTGCTGCCCTTTGTAAATGACTGCTGTGCTCCACCTGAGCTCTAGCAATGGTCCATATCTAAGCTCCTTCCCTCAGATAAATCCAGTATAATGGGATGCCCTCTGTTAGAGTCTGAGCTGCTCCTGTCACCTCACACTTCCATGCACCAAGTGCTTCAAGAGGTACAGTGGCTGATGCACTCCAACCTGGGAAGTGATTATATTGGATGTTAAATCAAGATTTTGCTAACAAACACCACCAAGTCTATTGCTGCTCTTCACCCATGGGGATTTACACCCCAGCATGTTGGACTGGTGTGGGTGGTTCTGCTCTCCACCAAACCATGCTCTAGGTTTAAGTGCTGGAGCTCCTTCTAAAGCCTGTGGTGAAGAGGAAGATGAGCTCTGCTGAAGAGCAGCCGGCGTGGCAGCAGTGCCAGGTCCCTCCATTCTCTACAGCACTGTGGGATCCTTTGGATAAAAGGCAGTATAGCAATGTTCTTTTCTGAATAGCACTTAATGTTTTCCCACAGTCTTATTGTTTACAGGGAGTTTAGCAAGTCGCTTCACTAATTTAAAATAGATTGTATCCCACATGGGTGGATAACAATAACACATATTGGTGAATCATATGGCTTTCAAATGATATATATGAAAAAGAAGTGCTACACATATTGTCTGAAATTTTACTGTGTGAAACCACAGCACTTAGCTCCCTACCAGCTGTGTCAACAATTCATTGTAATAAACTAATACAATTGTAGAATAACAGCAAGGTTAGTTCTGAAAAAGCTAAGCTTGAAAAAGAGGTGCAAAAAGAAGATCTAAATGAATACAGATGAACATGATTTCAGGTGGGAATAACCTGCCTTGAAAATGATGTGACCTCCTGGAATTTAGATTCCATTGTATAGGTTGCAGTCTAAAAGCATAAGAGGAAAAGGGATTATATGGATAAGAATGATTTTTAAAAGGGAAGAACAATAGGTTTAGGTATCTGAGGAATCTGGTGTATTACACTTAGACTGTACAACCACTGCAAATCACCCCACCTTTCTACAAACTACCTACGCTGGGACAGCTTTAAAATGAAAGAAGAATAAGAATCTTCCCTGGACTTTGTTCCAAGGTCCAGACCAGCCTCCCATCCACGCCGACTCCGCTTTACACACATGACGTAGCTCCGAGGACGCTGCCAAAGGACATTCCTGACATACTTGACCAATAGCAGCCCATGGACAGGAATGGCTGAATGAGCCAGGCTCAAACAACAAAGGTTTCGTATTGAGCTGTCTCAAACAATTTTTAATATGCTGCTAAATAAATATGAAAATAACTGAATAAAAGAAATTTTCTAAGATAATATTTTTGAGGGGAAACTGGAAAGGGAACTCAACGGAAATAGGTTTTAAATTGAAATGTTGAACTGCAGCCCAGAAATGACAAGAAAATTAAATCTCTTTTCTTCCTGAACCCCAATAAAAACAGTCTTAAACACTCTCGGTAGACCACAGTTTTGGAAGAAATGAAATTATGTTATTGTCATGCATGATTATCCAACATTTAGAAGGTATCTCCAAGATTTTCCTGAGAGTTATACCTCCATCCCAGAACCTAGCAGGAAACCACAATCACTTCTGTACCTTACGTGAAGGACTTTGAAATGAAAGTGCCTCAAAATCAAATATAAGCAGCTTTCAACATGTGCATTTAATCTGCCTAGGTTAAGAAACACCCTGTGGCCACCACACTAAAGAACTGAAAACGTAAATTGAAGAAATTATATCCATATGATTAAGTAAGATTCTTAAAGAGAAACATGTTGTTAAGTACTTCATTCAGAATAAAATGAAATGCAGTAAAATAGAAGCTATTTGGAATAAATCACTGACGCACATGCTTTCTATGCAAAATGGCAACGTTCAGCTCGGAGTGGACATCTGGAGCAAATTAGCATTATGTTGAGAATAATATAAAATTAAAACATTTAGTTTCAGCTTCTAAAATTAAATATAAAATCAGAGACCAATGTTGTGTTGGACAGCTCGCCTTGTGACTGATAGCAAGAGTTTATTTTGTTTTTCAAGTTGTTTATGCCTCCTATCACTGTTCTTGGAGCCCTGACGCTCCCAGATCCCATCTCTGCAGAAAGCACCAGGCACAAGAGTTGTGTCCTGAAATGTGCTGCTGAGTCCTGTGCTAAGGGTTCAGAATGAGGAGTCTGAGGCAAGCGTGGGCCAGAGCAGATTGGGTAAATCAAGCAGAATGACCCAAAACTACAGGCAGAACTCAGGCCACACCCCAACCAAACCTCCCCGGGTTTCATTTTTACATCTGCATGCTGAATCCACACCTTCTGGCTCTGGAGAGCACCCAGGGGTGATGAGCTGAAGGTGCTGGGTGACTTCAAGCCCTTGTGCAGCCCCTCTTAAAATGTGCTGGGCTCTTTCCAGATGCTGGAGCTTCTTAGTTCATGTGAGCTCTGGTACGGCCAACCCTTAGCAGCTCTCCCAGCTCCCACTGAGGTGAGGGAAAGAAGCCTCTGTTCCTGGTGGGACTTGCTCTATTTGCTTCCGGGACAGAGGCTATGCAGGAGGCTATTGCAAACCTATTTCCAAACCCAAAGAAAGCTTCTGTCTCCATTCCTGTATCTTCCATCTGCAAACTCCAAGCATTTGAGACAACAGGGCATTTGTACTCCTCCTTTTTTGACTAACTTGAGAGATTAACTGAGATAAAGGAGGTGTATAGGGCTGTTACTCCCTATAATCATTCTCCTCCACAACTGGGTCCTATGTGTCACTTGAGGTTTAGAAAGCCTTGGACTTGCTATGCCTGAATACCTGGCCTGTCCACTTTGGTTCTGAAGCAGGACGAAGGAATGCTTCTGCTTCCTCGGGGTGCCAGGCTTGGCATTTGTCAGGATCACGAACTTCAGGGGAAGAACACTGGAGAGAATGCTGGACACACACATCTTCAGGTAGTTTGCTAATGCACCTCTAGGTTTGAAATGTTCTCCTGGATGCTTGAAAAGAAATAACATCAAACAAGCAACCAGAATATACTTTATACAGCATAAAAATGGGGCCCTTATAGTATGGCTTATCTCCTTTCTGATATAGTTGGGAACATGCCAACCTTGCCACCTGTTCCTGGACTTCCTTTAAGGTAGCCATGTCTTTCAACATGAAACCTAAATTGGATGTGCACGGACTTGCTCCTGCACTTTGCAATGTAAACACCTGCACATGTGTTTTAAATAGTCTCACACCTCTATATGTAAAGTTTCAGACACCTGTGAATTGGCTTTAAATAGGCCCACTGGGTTTTGTGGGTGGAGAACAACTTCCAGGTGCAGAGGAATAAGGTTATTCCAAGGGCACAAGCAATGTACAGCCTCTGGTCTGAGTATGTACAATACTTCATTTCCAAACTTAGAGCAAGACTCTAAACATGTGTCCCCTCTGTCACTCATTAATCATCTACAAAACGTGGAAGTAAGTGCATTTGTGTCTCTCTGGCTTGTATTTGAGTCTCTCTGGCCCCAATTCTTTGGCCTTAATTCTCTAAAGCACCTTGAGATCTTTGCACTGAGTGAGCACTCCACAGGTAAGAACAGTCCCAGCCTGGCTCTTCACACAGCTGGACAGGAAAGGCTCATTTTCGCTGGTCTCAGGCCACACTGCTTTGTGATTCTTCTGGAGAGAACTTTCTTTCCATGACTCTACTTTCAAACACTAAGAAGATCTTGTTGCTTTTATTCCAATTCTACCGGCACCTTCACATCAGAACATCACAGCTTATTTCTTATCCCAAAATTCTGGCCTGGTTTGGCCCATCATTTACTCATACAGAATTCTGATAAAGACTTCCATCACACTTTTTCAAATGATACTCTGTGTGAATACAGGCTGGGAATTCTGAATTAATCTACATTTCTTCTCTCATCACCTCATAATTGGCAAAAAAAGAGTCAGTTTATTTTTCTGTGCAAGAGATGAGCTCTGCAGCAAACTTGCTTTCATTTCACGGTAATCTATGTGACCACAATGAGTTCTTTAAGAAGGAGAATGAACATTTTCATTTAATGAATGATTAGAACTTTCCAAAAAGCTACCATAACTTTTTTAAAAGCCGTGTCCTTTTCTCCTTCCTCAGAAGAATTCCAAAACAACCTCAACTTTCCATTGCAAATAAAAACACGTATTCCAATGGCAGTAATGAAAGGTTTGTTGGGAGAAACAGTACCTTCTATTAGACCAGCTAATGCAGCTGAAAAGATAGAGAGGCTCTCAGCATGAAAACCCTTCTTTGGAGATGATCTTTAAGGTCCCTTCCAACTCAAATCATTCTATGATTCTGTGACAAAGAAGAGAATTACAGCCTCTGGGAGAACAAGGCCAAAGCCTGACTGGGTTGGAGGGCAGGGAAACACAGGGTGTGGGGAGATTGCAGGTAAGCAAATAGAGCAGTTTGGTTCTCAACAGGGTCAACTGCAATCACCATCTTGCTTTCACTGTGGGGTCACGAAGAAAAACAGAGCAGCACAGAAAAGCAAGACAAAGGAAGCAGAACAAACGCTGAGCAACCCGTGTGGCAGACTGTGCCCACTGAACAGAAAAGATTTTAAAATCAGAACCTGGGATGGTGACAAAAGAAATTATAAAGAGGGTACAGAATAATCCTTCTGCCTCTGAATCCTGCGTACAATGAGTAACATGATACTGATTTTGATGTGTGAACCTAGTTCTGCTTAAGATCAACCAAGTCCGTGCACCTAAATACCCCGTGTCAGGCAGCACAAAACATACCCCATTTTTTTGTTACTTTGTTTGGTTCTCCATTGACATTCTCTACCATAACTAACACATGATTTTCCATCAGAACTTACCATGACAAAATCACAGCTCTTAAACATAAGAGTACAGCCCGCAGGCTCTAGTTAAAGCATGCCCTGGCACAGCAACAACGTGCAGGACATACTCAGCCACAAAGGATTACGCCAACAGATTACCACAGACACATTTGTGCACTCACCATTAAAAGCCACACGCAGCCATCTTTGGCAAACAATGTCAGTGACAATAGGAAATGACCCTCCATCAGGGCACAGAAAAGATCTGGCCAACAGAGGAGACCCTCTGGGTAAAATCATCTTCTCCCCTAGGCTGGCCTTCCCTGCACGTCAGTTGAATCCACACACTGCAAGGCAATTAATCAGATCACTGGGTTCAAGCCTTAATTAAGCTTGCAAACATTTCTTAGAGTCCTCTCCCCCTGCATCAGTATCAGTTTTCTCAGCATATAAAACATTCTTGGCATCGGACAGAAAAAAGGAAGGGAAAAGTATGTTCCTGCAGTCATGGCTGAAAGGGTATTTTCCCACAGCAGCATCTGTGAGGAGTATTTTGTATTATCTCTAGTTGCCTCAGAGACACTGTGCCAACCTGATGGGCCAGTCCTGACCTCAGCTGTGACCTCAAACTGAGCCACAAAAATGCACCTGGGCATTACAGGCTCTTCACTTGGCCTGCTATGACACTGTCCTGCCCTCTGCTTTCTTCACAGCATTGCTGCATCCATCTGATCCATCCTGGCAATTTGGATCCTATCTTTCTTTCCTTTCTTTGGATCCTATCTTTCATTCAATGGCATGGTCCCACAGCATTTAAAAAATTGACCAGAGTGCACAGAACAAGTCTTTGGTAGAGAGACTCACCTCTCCAGAGAAGAAAAAAACCCAAAAACCACTCCAGGGGAAAATGAGAACTTTCTTCACAGTGATAATGGAACAGCTCAAAGCCAGTGTGCTGTTGGGCTTAATAGCAGGAAGAAATTATTTTGCTTTTACCAAAAGCATGTGATTATTGTGCCCATTTTCACGTTGTTCTGAAAAGTCAAGTTTGTTTTTTAGCAAAACAAGTTTTGTGAATCTCTTCTTGTTCAAACAGTCAAGTTACTCAGCTCTCCCACCTCCAACAGACAGGAATGAATTGGGTGCTAACTCACAGGACTGGCCTTTTCTCTTCTGCCTGTAAACCCACTGAAAAACAGCCCAGCATATAAAAAATGCCACGTCCACTGGTCCACACACAGTGTACTTAAAGCCACACACTCACCAGTTCACCTGGGATTTTCTGCCTTTCTCCCCTTAAGTTGTGGTGTTGGCCTACAAGTAAAAAGTTGACACAGCTGTCCCAGATACAAACCCACTGACACTTCATCTGATACTTAAAGTGACAAGAAACAAACAAAACCCAAACATTTTAATGCCAAACATAACAGTCCAGCTCCAAATGCATGCTAACTGATGTCAGGATAGGAGATCTGGAGGCAGGGACCACACTAAATAAAACCTTGATTTTTTTTATTTTTTTTTTTTTTTTGCTGCTTTTAATGCCAGTTGAAAAGTTGTGAAAAACTGGGGAATTCTAAACTCCAGGCACAGCATAACGCTGGCCAAATTTCATGCCCTTTCAGAGCTGGGTAGGTGATTTAGCATGTAAGTGGCAATATAATAACGGTGAGGATAAACAGGATAAAACCATGTAATGCTGCATAGAAACGAGAAGCCATCATGACCCACTTCTTTACTGCTGGCCACTGTTCAATAACTGGCAATTTAGCCACGAAGGAGCCTATTGCCATGGATCTGTGATCTGTCAGGAACAGTTCTCAGCTGAAACACACAGTTACTGCTATTCTTTGATCTGCTTTTGTGTATGGGACTTTATACTCTGATTGTGTGCACAGGAATCCTAACTGGAAAACTGTGCGCTCTTGTAACGCCCTCTGATGTAGTTTATAAACAAACTGGTTTTATAAACAAACTGGTTTATAATATTAACTGGGTTTTTATTTTACTTTAATCCTTCAGATTGACACTACCAGCATGCAACATACGTGACACACATTTCATCTGATATCAACATTTCCTCCCCAAAAAAACCCCCTAAACTCTAAGTAATTTTAATGTCTTTCTACTAGAATTTTCAGGTGATAGAACCTAAAAAAAAAATCCCTTTGAATTTAGACCAAAATTTGGACAATGATTTTATAATTATTAAAAATAATCAGATTTTTAAAAAATGTCCTTATTACAGTTCCTCATATGTCCACTTTACCACCACAAGCTCATTTGAGAAAGAAACTGAACTGGTTGTAGAGAGTACAAGCAATTCTTCAATCAAATCCTCTTCCAGATTAACCTAAAACCACACCACACTTCTTTTTTAGTATCTTTGAGTGGGCTTAAGAAAATCTAAGCTTTTCTTTTTGGAAAAAAAAGAATTGTCTTGTTCATGTTTTCCAAATTATCTTTGTGGACCTAAAAGCTCAAAACCAAAAATTTGTTTTGTTTTGCTTTTAATGAAAATGTAGATTCTGGCAATCATATCTGTGCCAAAGGATCTGGGCACAGGAATTTGGTTTGTTGTATGAATACCTTTTAAGTGCCTGTCTCTGGTTTATTTACCTCACTTCCCTCTGACCTAGCAGTTCCTATTTCAACACATGTATTTAATGGATTTATGTGCAAAAGAGAGAAAGAGAGATGTACATATTTTTGAATCCAGCCCAGTATGAAGCAATCATTTTCAATTAGCGTGTTCTTAGATGAATACAATAAGCCAGTGTTTTTCATTTCCAATTTGTTTTGTTCTGTGCAAAAGAAATTAAAGAGATAAAGGACATACAAAAGACTGGTCCCAGATGCAGCGGTAAAACAAGATTTATCAATTAGTATGTCAGAACTATCAGAACTATGTCAGAACTCCATTCCTGGGGCTTCAGATTCCTGTCTTTTAGTTGTACCAAGCTCTCTGCTTTTAATTAAATATTGAACATCGGGCTGGTTACTTGAGATAGCATCGAAATAGCAGTTGCACCCCAACACTGTTTTACAATCACCACATTCAACGGACAATGATTTATGTTGACCATCACGATTAAAGAACAAGAAGATGTACTAATAAAGGCCTCTTTCTGTTTCACTTTTAGAGGGAGGAACTTTGGGGTACTGAGTACACACTACTGCATGTTTTCAAAGAATGCTGTTCTTACTTCAGCAATGAGCAAAGCCATCCTATCACTGCCCTCCCTCTCTGCCATGTCCCCCAGTCACGCTCAGCACTGGTGCTGAATGTACAGTTTTCTCTTAGAGCAAATGTAACTTGGGTGGGCTGCACTGAAAAAAATCTCTTTGTCAAATATACAAAGTATGACCAAAATCCACTATAGGTGTGTTCAGCAGGTGCCATCTAACCTAATCTCAGGGCCCAGTGTCACAAAGCAGGCATTTTGCTACCACCACTGACTTAAGAAATCCCTGCCACTGTTTTTTGCCCTTTTTTGCTCACTCCTCCTTTGTTTTGCATGCCTTCACTTCAGCCACAAGTGCTTGCAGAGCCATGCTATGCACCAGGCCAGTGACTTTACCAGAGTCCAAAAACTGAGAACATCAATTTTAATCAGGGTCTGTTCAGTTCTAACTGTGGATCCTGTCAGACAAATAACAGAAGAAAGGGACAGCAACATTCAAACCCCAATCCATGAATGAACAGTCGGGGGGAATTTTTTAAACCACGTTTGCTGCTGAAAGCCAGCACACTGTGAAACTGTGTTTGGAGTAGCAATGGACCAGCGCAGCCAAGGTTGCAAGGTGCTAATAGACAGCACAGGGAATCACTTCCCAATCTCTAAAGTAAACACCAATTATACAGTAAAACTGCAGCCTGCTTAATGCTCTTATCCTTGCTTAGCTCTATATGATCTCCCTCCTCCTCCCATAAACTGCCACAAGTCTCCATGCCCTCCAGTGTTCCACAGACAGGCAGCTTGACCTGTGCTTTGGTGAACCTCAGACTTGTTAAAATAAAAGACTCGATATAAATATAAGTGATTATTATTTCCATTCATTATCAAAAGCTTACATTTTCTCAGGTACACAGACATTAGGCTTCACATAGTCTAGTAGCTGTAGATGAGAAAAGACTGCCAAAATTTTAGAAAAATATGTCCTGATCATATTTATCATTGCATACAGTAACACAGAGGGGGAGAGAGCATCTGATTATCCAGACATAAATCTTTGCAGATAAATAGCATTCTGTGTGGCCCTAGTATTTGCTGACAAAATCTTTTGGTGCTTTCTTCTCAGCACCACCTAAAGAGCAAAGCCAAGAAGAAAAAAAAAATTTAAAGAGGGTCCTAATTCATACTCTGAAAAACAGAGAAAAAGTGCTCAGCAAAGCCAAGCCATCTGACCTCTGCCCTTGCCGGGCAATGGCCCCTAACACTGCACTCAGCACCAATGCAGAATGTCCTTTTCTGTTGGAGAAAATATAAATTAGATGAGCCGCAATGAACTAAAGTCACCTGTACCTGTCAGGTACACAAAGGCTGAGCTTTGCCCATGAAAACGAACCCCAGCACCTCACCATAATTTCTCAAACCTGTGCCTATACTGACCAGGCTGTTTTAAGCAGCTGCTTTATATGTGCAGCACAATGTCCACACATTTCCCACCCGATGCCCATCCCAGGCATGAAGAGGCCAGGGCATTCCTGCTCACATGCAGGAAGTACTGAAAGAAAGCCAGCCCTGTGCACATCTGCAGCTGCTGCCTTCTTTCCCCTGTTGCACTGGGTGGGGAGGAGATGAGAGGTTGGCAAAGGTAACTTCTAACATGTCCCTTGACTGTGGGAACGGACCTTCTCAGCTTGTCAGCGATGCTGAGGGTGGTAAAGGCCGAGAGAATGCAGGCAGACAATGCCCAGTGGCTTTTGCCAGCTCCTGTGGGACAGCTGAGGCTCTGCTGGAGTCTCTGCGAGCCGTCCACTTACATTAACATCTCAGTCTACTTACTTTAACTCTTGCTTCCATGGCTTCCAGAAGCTTGTGCTTACCTGAACTGGATATTCCAGAAGAGAACAGACAAGTTGTCATTTGGTAGCTGTAGCTCCAGGTTAACCGAGCTTCATGTTGGCAAGTTTGGTGTTGAACAGCTGAGACTCACAGGTAAATCTGCAGTGAAGTCCTCCTGTGGCTACATAGGGGTCAAAACTGCCAAGTTAACTTCACATCCCTGTCCTCTCTTGTGTTATCTTAAAAGAGTGAACTAGGGATAGATAATTGGCACCAGAATTCCTCACGTCTTCAATCTCAGAGGTGTAAGTTTAGCCACTGGGCAATCTCAACTCTGTGTAAGCAGAACTGTGTGCCATTTAATTTCTTTGATTGTAAAACAATAATTTCTCATCACTCTCATTCACTCTACACTCTACACTCCCTCAACCCCTGGGCAATGACAGCCCCAGCCACACAATACACATTCTCTGTCTCTTTTCTCTGCTTTTCTCTGCCTCTCCAGTGCTGCCTGACCCTCACTCTTCGAGCAGATCCCTACCTAAGAGACCCAAGGAGCTGGGAGATGGTACAAGAATGGCACAGATGTGGTGTGATTTTTCATTTCACCTCCCATGGTGCTGAGTTGTACCAACTTCCATGTTCTCCCAGTGCATCAGTGCCAAGGGCTCAGTCCATATAATCTCTCTGCAGTAGCACCCCCTGAGTGGAAGAAACAGCAAATGCACAGATCATTCCCCAACACATCTACAGAGACAACTCCATCTGTACTTTATTACCTTTCAAGAAAAGTCTCTCTAATGTTTGCTAAGCGCATTAGGATGGTGAATCCTTACACACACACAATCTGCAGAGTGAATCTGATCCCAAACAGCGGAGGACAGTTGCAGGGGATGCCAGAAGACTGTCAGAGCTCTGCCAAGAGAAACAGATATGGCAGCAGAGTAATTTGTCCACTTGATTTGCTGAAGTACTGTGACCACACACAGTCTGAAAATTCCTTTGCTTGGTCTTTTTGGTCTGTACCTAAATAGCCAAACTTTTTCTATTAAAAGTATTCAAAGTTGTATCCTGAAGACTGCAACAGGAGTCCTCAATTAGCCATGACAAATCTCAAAGGGTGAGATCAGTCCGGGTGGGAGGTACAAGAAGTAACATTTTTAAGCTTCGTGACAGTACGAATACCCTGTGATAGCAAAAGCACCTTTTCATTGTAAAATTAATTTTTCTGGGTGCAAGGAGGAAGAGTTAGATCTGACAACTTGCTACAGCACTTTGGTTTTGTGACATTCCACACAAAAAAATTCTAGTCTGAAACAGAACTTATCCAGCAAGCCCGAGCCCAGCATCTCCACTACAACAGGTAAAGATGCAACCAGCTTTTCAACAGGTCCAGTGAAATCCGGTCCACAAGATCTCTGGTGTCTTTTGCAAGAGTAGATGGATTAAATTGAATGGCCTGGCCCAAATCACAATCAGCCCTGCTTATACAGGTTCCACATTAACTGCTTCCCTTTATCCTGCCTGATATCTCTCAGCTGTGTTTCTGTATCTAGAAAGCTGGAAAGCTTCTCTGGGATTATTCAGGCTGAAAGACACTATACGCTGTAGGCATAATTCCTCAATATGCACAGTAGCCACTATTTAAACACGAATTTCTTAACTACTTTTAATTCCTTGTAATACTCAAAGGCACCAGTAGATGTTTAAAGCTGTTTGGGGGTTGGAGAGTCTTAAAAAAGGGGGAAAAAGTTTCTGAAACAATTAGATTTCTATTTCACTCGTCACTCTTTTGCAATCTGAAAACAGGCCTGTCAATAAACCAAATGCAGTTTCAATAAGAAAAGCAGTATGCTCTCAGGCTGGAACCCCGTGTGCCAAATTATAGCTTGCAGTAAATTTTTATGAGCAAGTTATAAACCCCTGAAAAATGGAGCTTACAGCAGAAACACTGGAAGAGCCATCACTGCAGCAGCTCTAACACAGGCTGCTTACTCTTGCCTGGTGAAATCCATTCTCAGAGCAAAGCTCTGTGAAGAAAAGTGAAGGTTCAGAAGTGAAAGAGAATTCTAGAAAGAAGAAAATCATAAGAGTATAACCAAATAACAGGTCAAGTGTTCATTATGTGGTTAAACTGGCCATTCCATGAACTCGTTAATATAAAAGCTATAATGGGAATACACTAACTTTGCCCAACAGGATTTTCACCTGAGGTGAATGGAGAACCTTGTCATTGTGGATTTTCTCTGAAAACCAGGAAAGGGTTCCTAGCCACAGACCACAAATAATGCAATTACTTCATCCGGATAATCCCTACCTACATGGTATGTCTGAAACCACACCTCTGAACTGATCAAAATCAACGATGGGCAGAAGGGCAACAACACAGGCTGATGAGGAGAAAATGTACAGGTTTAAAGGCAGCTGGAACTGATGTGATTCACAAGTACAGTGAGGTTTATTAGTTGATGTATTGACATAGAGATGGGTGGAAAATACGTCAGACAAAGCAATGTACTATTAACCTAGACACCTTCAAAGTCTGGAAAAAAACTATTTAATGGGAAAAAAAGAAGCACTGGTCACATAAATAATTCTCCCCAGTGACATCCTGCATTTGTTGTGAGAATTGAGATTTTTAGTGTTTGGAGTGGTGTGCTTTATCTTTTCCATCTCTGCTTAAAATGACATTTTCCCAAATCTGAAAATGTTTACACATTTTAGATTTTTCTAAATGTTTGTAAAAGGATTTCCACAAACTTTTAGGTATTTTGTTCTGTTTTCCTTTCCCATTTTCCTCTTCCATATTTATCTTCATTACTGAAAAGGGACTGAGGAGAGACAACATGAAAAAAGCTGTATTTTGCATTGGGTATTAAGGGCATGTTTTAGTCAGGAAATGCTGAAGTTTTTAATGAAGGATAAGTTGACTCTTTTGCCAACTCCATTCTGTGACCTCCTTTTTGCAGAACAGAGATTTCTATAACAGTGCCTTGTTCTCATCAGGTTCAACAGCAAGTTGGGAGCATCTTCCACAACCACTTCTTACTTTTCCAATTACATCGCCACAATGAGCTGGTTTTATTCCCTCATATAGCAAGGAATATTTAGCTTAAGTGAAAACCAAACACAATTAATGGATTAATAACAACTGTCATGACTGTACTTGCAAACCTGTTTGACAAAAGCACAGTCATTGTCATGAAAAACTCCCTCTTCCCAGACTTCTGTGGTCTCTCTCCCAACACACACAGTGACAGTTGTGCAGCCTGTGAGAGCACTCCCGATTTTCTCATTGTCTCAGAACATCCTCCATGATTTAATTACAGATTTTGGCTCTGCTTTGATTTCAGTTTATACTAATGATATTTGATTGACAGTAACTTAAGAAAAATCACAAACTTATGTTAAATTACTAGATTATTTATGTATTTTCTGCTGTACTGGTAACAATGACTTCAGTGAAACATATGGAACAAATAATGAGATATTTAGAAATCAGGAGTTTATAAGAAACTGGAAACAATTTGATATAAACCGTTTAAAAACTATATTGTGCTTCATTAAAAAAGATATATATTTACCTAGTCTGTCTGGTATTACAGGAAACAAATAAGAGAGAGGTACTTGCAACTGTAATTGAAGTGACAACATATTTCATGGTAGCTGGAGATTTCAACTATCTCTGAAGACTGGATTCACTTTAAAACTACAGTCCTCCCACATCACTGTCCAACTTCAAAACACACCTAACATTGAGAAGAGTTGGCAATATGTTCCTCAAGCCAGAAAAGTACTTTACGGTATTAAGGCACAGTTGATTCTGATTATCCTGTTGTTAACTGTCACCCTTCAGGCACAGCTGAACAGCTCCAGGCCATCATTCCTCTGGGGAGTGAGGGAATATGGAGCTTCCACAGGAATATGGAGCTTCCACAGGAATACAGAGCTTCCTCGTGCCTGGATCAGGTTGATCCAGGTTAGTGCTCACAGTGCTGCCGAGGCAGTTCCCGTGCAGGTAAGGATGTGACGTGTCTCTACTCTCACCCTCTTTGGTGATCTTAGCATTTGTTGTACCAGCACAGAGCTTCCCACAAATGCTGAGACTGTCCACAAAACAAATCATCTCAACCTCCTCAACAATGTCCCGTCCCCGGGGTCCCAAAACCAAAGAGATCACCAAGAACATGCTAATAGCAAACATGGTACAAAGCCAAAGGCAATTAAAGAGAGCCCTGAAGTGGTGTGGCAGAGCAGTGATTAACACACTGCCGGCCACCAATTAAGGTGAAGTAATAATATGTTGGCAAGTCACATAATTAATAACTAGCTTGTCATAAATACAAAGTATTAAAAGGCAGTTTATGTGCACTGTCATTTTTAATCACCAGATTTATGAACAATTATGAATAACGATGCCTCACAACACTATGAAGCAACAAGAGAGCCGTGGTACAGGCAAAGCAAATACAGCCCATTGTTACTCCTGGCTCCTACAGATGTCCATAGCTCCTACAAACTGGGTTTCCTCAAGTGCCATCTCCTACTCACACTGCAATCCAACTGCAAAACGCGCCTCAAACTGGTTTTCCACACCAGAACAGTTTCTGTGCCACTTAAAACCTCACCAGCAAAGCTGGTCTAGAACTACTGACTGTAATTCTCTGGACCCTTTGCCAGCCAGTAGGCAAATCCCTCCACTTTTTTCTTAAATCTGACTTTTATTTATAACAGTTCTTCTTCTAGAAAGGCTGGGAGGAACAGTATTTACAGAAAGGCTTCCTACCATGTGTTCTCGTGAGAAGATAAATCTTGCTCCTGGGTAGCTGGTAGGAAATAATTGATATCGCTCCACAAACTACTCAATAATATGGAAAAACTAAATTGCAAATAAACAGCCTTGGAGAGGGGTTGCAATGCATAGCTCAAGATGCCAACCTGCATTTGTGCCTCCAGCACCATTTCCAGCCCCACCTGTACCCCAGTACTGTGTGCTGGCCCTACAGACTCCGTGCCCTGCCCTGCAGAGTCTGACCAGAAATAAACGCAGTGTTTATGACATGGGCCTAGTTCCTGGCTCTGTGAATACGAGGTACATTCCACTGTAATTATTCCTAATTGCCGTGACCTAATGTGTAAATATCTGCAGTGCACGAATATAAAAGTGCTTCCATACTGTTTGTACGGACACGTTCCCAGCTGTAGGAGCCTCTGCCGTTTCTCCAGGCACAGGACACGGAGTGTGGCTCCTCAGCTGACCTAAGTCCTTGGAAGTGAGGGGCTGTTTTGTGCTGTTGAGGTTTCCCACAGATAATTGAGTGGGAACCAGTGCAGTTCTGATGCCCCAAATTGCACACACCATCTTCCATAAATCTTGCTTTTATTCATTTGTCATTGTTTTCCACAGCTGTTGGACATCTATCATTGTGCAGCCTGGACCCCCACTTACCCTAAATCTGCCTTTGCCCTGTCCCGACTGCTACTCTGGAACTTAATATTCTGTCTCTCCTCCATCCTGCTTGCGCTGTTCTGATTCCAGGATATTGGAGAACTTATTTTGGCACAATGAGGCCAGCTGACAGTAGAGCAGACATGACCCAATGTGTTCTTCCCAATTTAGTCCCTTTTCTTGGTAAAGCCAAACCTGCAGAGAGGCAGAGACAAATTCCAGGGTGGTCAGGGAGGGGGCTGAGCAGTGGGTGGCACTGGGAACAACCAAGGCTTTGGCTGCCAATTCCAGAAATTTCACAGAATGGTTCTGGAGTCAGCCTTCCAAGGACCTAAAAAACCAGACAAATGTTAAGGTTACCCTGAAATGCTACAATCAAGTTTTCCATGTCCATCATCCCTACACCTCAGGTGGGTGTGCCAGGGCAGTCTGGCAGCAGGAATCCCTGTCTGCACAGGTCGGATTTACTGACTGCACTGGCTGCCATCAGCCATCCAGCCCTCCTGACGCTGGAATGATTCTCAGCCTCTTCCACTTGGACCAGTAAACTGGAGCAGCTGAGACACTGTATGCAGGCACAGTGCTGTAACTCACTACCAACTCCCCTGAGGCATCTTGGGCCATAATTTATACAGCTTTGAGTGATTTTATATTATATAGAACTGAGAGCGCGAATGAAAACCAAACCAAATGAAACAAAGCAAATGCAGACAATGAATAGCCTGAGAAATTAAAATAGCCTCAAAACTTGAAGAACCCAAACTGTCCCCCCAAATGAGTCACACTAAAGATGATGCCTCATTTACTGTTAGAAGAATTGTAAAAATAAGGGCAGACCTAAAGAAAGAGCAAACTCTCGGGAGATTCATAGGTTACATAGTTTTTCTGTTAATTCTAATCTCTTAATCCATATTACACTGTAAAGCCATGTAGTTGCCCTAAGGGAGGGCCTTTCACTCTGGTGGTGACAGGGCAGCCTTTTCTTCCTTCCTTTCTTTGGGGATAGGGAAGGTACCATATAGGGATTGGCACTGTCACCACCTAATAATCCACCTGAATTAGTCTAATAATGCAAGATTATACACATACAGTCATACTTCTCACAGAGAATACAATGCACACACACTCCTCTCAGTCTCTGTCCATTTTCCCCAGCATTTTTCTGCAAGTTGAATGGGAGTTTCCTTCTGGGACTAGCAGTCCTCAGCAAACTCTGAGTAATAAATAACAATAATAAATAAATTGCAAAAGCCCTGGAGCAGCCTGCTTAGTCATCTCATTAAGTGTTACCAACACTTTCACAGTGTTGGACAGGCCTTAGTCATTCCCCCATTCCTGTAAAAGACACGGTTTCCTCACCAATAACCCTCCGCAAAAGGCCCAGAATGTCACGGTTGGAAAGGGATTGCTCCTCTCTGCCCTCTCCCACTGGCCTGACAGTACTTAAAGGTTGTTCTGCACTTTGGAAGCCTGTTCTCTTACTGTTGATTTTAACTATATGAAAACATTTAATCATTTCTGATTATCAGTCTGCTCCTGCACCAGCAAAAATAACTGCAGCTCTGTCTTTGGCTACAAGAAAAGCAAGAGTTAGATGCTGGATATGAGCTGGTGAGGCACTGCAATTCATTTTTATACAGATTTGCTTTAAAAATGAGCAAAAGCTTTTCTCATTTTATACAAGACAAAGGGCATATCATAATGACAAGGTACAAAAGAAAGCAAATAGTAATCCTGAAGGGTTTAAATTTCCAGGTGCTTTGAAGAGAAGTTTCTAAACTGTTTCTTGAATTTTAGAGATTGGGTCACACGATCATACTGTATCAGACCAGAAGTGTTAATCAGAATGACCACTAATAGCCTATCACAATGGTAGCAAGTACATAAATATTATTTGACATACTTTTTCAATAATCTTATACGTGCTTTTTAACAAGCCTCCATAACACAGAGAACATATGAGCCCTGCTAGTATATACTGTACAGCAAGGTAGTTAAGAATATATTGCGTTTATAAACTATGCACAACTTTATGAGTCTCCAGCTATAATTTCATCATAGCACAGTAATTGGAAAGTCTGCATAATTCTGGAAGGATATGTGTTTTAGTTAAAAGAACACTATTATTGCTAATTGGATACCAAGCTTACATTGTAAATCAGAGCAAAGTATGGGCTCCTAATTACAAACTTTTTTGAAACAAGCACTGTATGTCTTTACATTATTTTTGGCTAACAAATGACTTAAATAATCTTAGTGTTACAAAGTCTATAAATCTTTTCTTTAGCTGTGGCTGATGATATGTTACAGGATAAGAATGTGTGTTCCCAAGGTAAATATCGGGCTTGGCAGCCTCATCTCCTACAGTGAATCAAGGTAAAGAGGTATGTAAGTGACTGGCACTGGCACAGCCCCAAGCAGAAAAGGTAAAAAGTAGAAAGCTGGTATTAACTTATGTAGCATGTTGCAGCTTAACACATTTTAAACAGGCTGGGATCACTCTTTGGCATCTGGAGCTAAAAACTTACAGCCGTGTTCTTATGTGGAATGAACTTGTGTATTAGAGTTTTACAACACCAGCAACAAGCTTTTATGAAGTTGTTAAGGTCCTGAATCCAGAGCTGTTATGCAAAGCTATTTTTCCCAAACAGCTTTTCCCCCATATGCCTTGATCCACTCTCACCACACCTGTGGCAGCAGAGACGGCACTGACCACTGAGCAGGGAGTGGGTGACAAACACCAGTGGAAATCAGTACTGGACACAACACTCCAGGAACTCTGCTGGGTTGATGGGAAGTGCCCAAAGCCTCAGCTTCCTATGAGGATCCATGGGAATGGAGAACACTGCACGGAAGTTATGATCCGCACGGGATCTGCCGGCGGAGCACGCAGGGGGCAGGGCCTATGCCCCAGCCAAGGCACAGGGAAGGTGGTTCACTATTTGGGTGAGGATGTAACACTGATTGTTCCCCACGGCCTTAAAGATGTGCTGCTTTTATCAGTGATGGACAGAGTAAAAAATCTTGTGCATTAAAAGGCATGGAAAGGAAGCAATTCAAAAAACAGGGCCTCCTGGAACACATAATATGGCCCAGGAAGATCAAGAATTCCAACTCTGACATCTATCTCCCAATTTCTTCCCAGTGAAAAGAAAATTCATGGCTATTTTTAAAGTCAGTCGTGAAGACAATAATGTACTACAAATCTCTGGAAATCATTTTGATTTTTCCTTTTGATTTTCTACCTATTTATTAAAGAAAAATGTAGTGTAGACGTATGCACAGTGATGCTGTTCAAATGTCAGCCTGCACAGCGTCAAGACAGAGGCCATGTGTTCCAGATTTAAAAGCTGTATTCACTTTGTGATACACCATGCAGCAAAGACTCGCTGTCAGACAAGCCTTCTAATCTGTTCAGCATGTTTCCACCTCTTCTTCTTCAGGGAACGGTGGTGGTGCACTTCACCAGGTTACCCAGTAATGCCGGTGTCTTTACAGCCAGCTGGAGCAGAAGAGGTCTGCAATAGTCTTGGATAGTCTATGGATCCCATCTAGGCTGAAAAAGTCCCCAAGGTCTTGAAGTTCAGCAGCTCTACAGGGTATATGTATTTAACCTTTCATCCTGGCCAGGTTATTAAAGTGAGTTCACTGAACTTGATTCCAGAAGAAAAAACAGAAGCAGCATGCTTGCACTGTTAAAGATGAATAAGTACGGCTAAGTCCTGTTTTATGACCACCGTAATTCCTTTTCCATAAATTCCCTAACCTCAAATCACAACTGTGAATGCCTCTGACAAACAAGACTTGTCTGCATGGGAGCAGAACACTGCAGGCTCCACTTGGCTTGTGCCTATTTGTTGATGCAGGACTCGAAAATTATTTCCGTCACAAGTTCAACTACAACCTTCTCCATCCAGGGTTAAGCCAGGCTCAGTCTTGCAGTGTAGATGACTCAAAATGTGTGATTAAAAACACAGGGCTGCAGGCACACTGGCCATGGAAGCTGGCTTGTAGCCTTCTTGCCACCACCGAACCACAGCACAGCTTTATCCAAATCCTATATATCCAGGATGGTCAGAGATGAACAACAAACAAAAATCAAACTGCACTGCCAGGCAGAGAGTCTCTGTGTTGATTTAATCCCCTTGTTCAGGCTTAAGCCTTTAATATGTAAAATCAGTCTTTTAGGACCCTCCCAATGATACCTGAGGATAGCATGACAATACAAATGGCTTAAGTACTACAGAGTGGGAAAAGCACCTTTGTCCATCTTTTCCTCAGTGTCAGGTGAGGAAACACTGGCAGGTGTTTCCCATTGACTAGAAGAACTGGGAATTGTTCTGGAACAGTAAACACATCCTTCGAGACTAGACTAAAATGTCAACTGGAAACTTTTAACAAGGAAGGTACAGCAAGCCTTAGACTGAATCATTAGAGTGTGATTGTAAAAGAGAAAAAAGGGACAAAGTCAGATGTGGACATGCAGAACAGACAGGAGGACATGACTCATTGTCTTCTGGACAACTTTAGTTCTTAATCAGAGTCTCTACTAGAGAATTCACCAACTTCAAGAACACACTCCTGAGAAGCTGAGCACAACATGTGCTCTTCATAATCTACAGAAACTCAGGAGGGACCAGGCACACTGAAATGACAGGCAAGTACAGACAGTTCAAACCTCACTGGAAGGTGATCTGTAGCCACCTCATATCAGGTGGGCAGCTGGAAAAGAGAGCTTCTCATCTCAGCAGCTGAGGGAAGATTTACTATACCTTGCAAATAACCTTTCTACACAGAGCAGAATTTGTTATACTAAAAAACATGCTCAGACAGCCACAGACTGCACCATCCAAACTTCAACTTCACCTGCAATGAATTTTTTGAAACTTGCAGGTAACTGCATTTCATGTTTTTACTTTTGTTCTGCTATTCTGAAAACTCTCATCGTTTTCTTAAAGACTGCTTGAAGTGAATAATTAATTTCAACTGAAATGAAGCCACATTCTTCACCTAAATTCTTATTTAAACACCTTTAAAAGTAGACTGTTTTTAAAGGTGCCGAGTACTTTGCACCTCTGAAAAAAATCAGTGTTCTTCCTCAAACACCACTTCTCTCTTTAATTGAGCTGAGTGTGTATTTCAAACACCTTGAAATACTTTGCTTTCAAGTAAAAATTTGTCCTCTTTATCCCTAGTGCTGACACTTGGTTCACTGGTTGTTTCTTAACAGCTTTTTGGGGGCACAGAAATTACAATGTCCTTCCTGTCAAGATAAACACGTTCCTCTTCTTAGGGACCACCTGAGTACAGCAGTGAGGAGAAGTTAAATTATGAAAAGAATTGCTTCAAGACTGGGTCAGGTGAAATCTGGGAGCATCCCTACATGTGAAAGAGCAGAGAAGCAGCAGGAATGTAGCAGAATCTCTGTTTTGTGCAGAATATCCCGAGAGCACTGACCACTAACTCTGCTTTCGAAACAAAGTGAAACCATTTGCCAAAAGGGATTTAAAGCCAACTATTAGATGTGCCATGTGCACACTGTATGTGCATGTTCTAGGCCATCCACAAGTAACACATGACATTCCCATTAGCTTTTGGTAACTTTTACACTGGAGTAAGCCAAAATCTTAAGAATATTAACCTCTGTTCCTTCTAAGTGTTCCTTAATTTGTATTAGAACAATTTTTAGGGTAGTTTTGCAGGCTTTTTTTTTTCTCCTTTGGATGGATACAGAAATTTCTCTGATGAAAGCTTCAGGCTTTTTTAATTAAAACCAAACCAAAACAAAAAAGCCAACAAACCCCAACCCTGTAACATTATTTTCCTTAAAGAAACTGCCAAAACTCTAGGAATCAAATTACAGAACAGAAGCAGACGTCACAATTCCAGCTTTACTCTACCTACTCAGGGAACCTGAATGCCTCTCTGAGGTGATGAGTTGATGGGAAACAGCACAATTCTGTACTGAAGAGGGAATTTCTATTTGTATTTAATGAGCTTAGTGAAAGTGAAGTTTATGACCATATGTAATGGATTTCTGTGTTCTTAAAAGATGGAAAATAATTATTTTTGCCCACTGCTGGATAAATCCTATGCACAAACCTACAGCCATCTAAGAAAGAAAAAGACAGGGGTTTCCATCTGTAGTCTGCAAAGTGTTAAGGTTAACTCTCTGCAAGACTGTCACAAAACATCATTTAAAAAATCTGATTATTAGTGGACATGCATTTGCTATCCAAGAGTCTGCAATTCCACTCAACCATTTTTTAGAAATCTGAAAACAAAACCTGCAGGGTCAGAGGGCCTGATTTTGGCCTTCTTCATCCAAGGTACTGTTTCTCTTAATTGACAGACATTCTTCATTCATAAGGCTCACTGTTTAAATGGCCATTGACTTCAGGAAAATGAGTCTCTGTTATGTTCAATAACTGCTAACCTTGTTTATCCAACCAATAAATAATCTCTCTCCTTCTCCTCCCTCCTCCTCAACTCCCAGGTTATTATACTGCAATGTCTTGGCTCTACGCCTATTTAATCTTGGTAATAATGATCAAAACCAGAGTGCACAGATCTCAGTACCCTGATTAAGATCACCAGCCAACTAAACATAATGCACAGACTTCATTAGAAAAAGAAGGTTCTGCCAGAGGTTGCCATATTCGATGGGAACTTTTACATTTCTCAGGATTTAATGTTATCATCAGCAGTTTAGATCCCACTGGACTTTAGATGGCAATGTTTATTAGGTTTTTTTTCTGTTAGAGGCAAATGAGAAAGTGGGGTTTTTTCCTTTTCGCATCAACTTCTGTCAAGAATGATGATTCTAAAAAGTCATCAGAGAGCAGGAAATGCTCAGTGGTTACAGTATAATACCTTACAACTAACGAGATTCTGTTCCTGCTCCAACAAATGAGAAGATGTCACATGTCAAATGCAAAGATGTCACATGAGACATGTCACATGTACCAAGAAAAGGGACAGTCCAAATATAATGTCTGGGTGATGTCTCTCTGGAGCTCTTTGTGGTAGCATTAAAGAGTCCATTCACAGAGGACATGACTCAATGGCTTTCTGTGACAGTGGCCAAACATCTACTGACCAAAATTGTACAGTCTAAAGGTTTAATTTGCCAGTCTCATGCTGCAAATAACCAGGCTCCAGGTGTACAGTCCAGTTTACCTTGGCAAGGAGAAGATGGCAAAGTGATGTTCAACAGTTACCATTTAAACAATAATCCTCACTGTTTGGTCCTGAAACAGTGGATAAACAAGAGATTCACTGTAGTTATGCTGCTTCCATTTTAAAGTGATCTATCTCCCAATATATGTGGGAAAGCCAGGGATTAATCTGGTTTCGCTGCACACTGACAGGCTAATTCCTCTGCAGATGGTGATTTTGATTCTTCCACTGATGTGCTGCTACATAAAAAATGTAAGGCCTGAGAGGTTAAATGCACTTGTTTAAAGGGAAAAATGCAAAGATATGCTTTTAAATAATGCTTTGCTACGGTCCTGCCTGAAGTAGATTAAAATCAGGTTAGAAGCTTATTCTTTTTTGCAGAGCCTGTGTCAGCGGGGCTCGGGGCGCTGACAGAAACTCCAAACCACCAGCCTTGGCTGTAGATGGCTTGAGATACCCCAGTTTGTGCTGACATGTCTCTGATTCATGGCCACTTTGTAAGAAGAATCATTTATCCTATCAATAGGTTATCTTAATGAAAGCAATCTGGCTTTCCTGAAACACTTAGGTGTGCAAGAGAGACAGACTTTTCCATACACAGAGGAAATTCCAGGTAAAATGACAGAGGATTGCTGGTTGCAAAGACATTAAGTTCCTACTCGTTTTTATGAAAATCAGCAGCTAAGTAGAGGAGAGACTGAAGAAAAGTCCTCAGTAGGAGACTGTCTTTTCCTAGACATCAGAGAATCCTCACAGGCACTCAGCCTCGAGACAACCAAAGGAAAATGGGATGAATTAGCTCTGCTGGCCACAGATTTGTTTTTAGGTTAACTAATTTATCTCCTCTACAGAATACTAAAGAATCCCTTACTGTAAAAATGTCTATGCTATGGGATAATAATGTACAAAGTGTTTCTCTCTATCTACTGTCTCTGCCCACAGCAGAAATTAGGTCCCTTTGTCCAGCATGGACATAGGGGGGAAGAGGGGCTGGACAGGAATTCGGGGAGGAGGGATTTGCCTGTGCACATGGGTTAAAGACACTTAATGAATCACAGAAAATAATAGCTTTACACAGCAAAAGCATTCCCTCTCCCTGCTTCTCTCCCCCTGCTTTTCCACATAAATTATGTGAACATATCATCAAAACATGATGATTTTTATTTTCATAAATGGGGCCATATGTCAGCTAAAACAGAAAATGTGTGCTGAACTGTGATGTGGGTTACATGATACACTTTAATTGGATGTCACTTTAATGTAAACAGCTTTACATAAAACTCAGCCTAAAAGAAAACTTCTTTAAATTGTCAAATATTAGTTGCTAAACCAACTTGATGCTGCATGTTTCTTTTGCATTGTCTAGTCAATCGAAGGATACCAAGCACAAAGGGTCTGGATCATGATCCCACTTGCACCAAAGCAGCCACAGAGACTTTGCTAGAGGTACTCAAAATAAGGAGCCAGGGACAAAAGACTTTTTTTGCACAAACATTTTTGCCTAAATTTTCCATGTAAGAAGATTATCTTTTTTTTTTTACTGAAAATGTTATTTGTTCATCTAAACATTTAACAAGTGCAGTTCGCTTGTGGTCAAGTCTGTATGATAACATTCCTTTTTGCAGTGGGAGAGATCTTACTCT
Organism: Manacus vitellinus; assembly: GCF_001715985.3. Lineage (NCBI taxonomy): Eukaryota > Metazoa > Chordata > Aves > Passeriformes > Pipridae > Manacus > Manacus vitellinus. The sequence continues at coordinate 8,388,006 of NW_021939546.1, read as the reverse complement.
GAAAAAAAACCACAAAACCAAAACCAAGTCCTATATACACACTTATATAGGCAAAACAGCCAACTTTCCCTCACGCAACACACAATTCCAGCTACCCATATGGAAATAACCTCCATAAACAACATACTGCCATAATAATGAACAGCTGAAAATAACAGGATTAAGCAAAATTTTAAAATGCAGCTTTGGTAATGCTGATAAAATATCAACCACTTACTGTGGCAAACATTAACAAATCAGTATTTGCTAGCAGATACCACAGGGTTACCACAGTCATTTTCTATGTATAAACACAGGAAAAAGCAGTCACGTCTCACCTGCTGCTCTATGGCAGATGCTGGCAAAGGCTCATTCTTTGATGCCACTGCCTCTACTATCACAGCAAAGCTCTGAAAGGCACCTTTGGAATGATACTGTCAAGTTGGATTTCAAGTGACAACCCATTCTTACTACCTTGCAATAACAAACATACTTTAATATGAGATATGCAGCTGAACAGCACTTGTGACCTTTTCAAAGTACTTATACATGTCAAACAGAGCTCTGGCATCAACACATATTCACCATAAACCACTGATGGGTTGATCAAATACCTTTGGTTTCTTGTAGCAATCCATCAGAGTGCAGGCACATCCTGCTGTGCATACACTCTCTGATCTTCACTGTTATTCCTAGCACTTAAAGCAGAATCCCATAGCATGGGTAGAAGCATCCCCTACCAGAATCCAAGGTCTGCTTTGCAGGAAAATAACAGCTACCATTCCTTCACCTGCAGGTTCCTACACCTCAGAGCCATGGTAGGAGCCTACATGATGCCATCCTAGGCCTGGACTTCTCCTAAACCAAAAGAAACTGTATATTTCTCTCTAAAAACCATCTAACACATTTTGGAATTATGTGTGGACCACCAACAAAGCTGCTGGAGAAAAAGGGGAGCAGCACTGTACTACAAAGCTTCTCCTTCCAGTTCCTGTTACTACTTATTGGACATCATTATGGCTTTTGTAACGACAGCAGCGTAAATCAGCAGGCAAAGGCTGAATAGAATGTTCTATCCTTGTCTCCCAATGAAAATTCCTGTCCAAAGAAGGGATAAAATAATATATTTGTTTTAAAGAATCACTTTTTTCCTCGGGTTTATTTTGGTTTAATTTAGCAGAATGCATAAAAGAGGGATAAAAAAAATTCATAAAGCCAAGAAAACCACAAAATCCCCTTAAAAAATGAGATTTATGTTCAAGTTTGAAATGGCTTAAACAGACATTACAAAAATCATCTCTGTCCCAATCAGAGTAATAAAAATTGTCTTGCAAATTACAAGACTACGAAAATTGAAGACAACTGGTTCTGCAGCCCAGTTGGCTTGTGCTAACACACTGTTTGGTGTTCAAATGTAAATGTCAGGGGGCAGCACGTCTCTGTGGCTGCTCCCCCAAACTGCACAGCACTCGAGCTGACCCTGCATGACAGGGCACAGAAGGGATGACAAAGCCACCTCCAAAGCAACATGCCTTGTGCACTGGCTGGTGCTTAAGGGAAACTTACCCTCATCGTAAAGAAAATTAGGGGAATCGTAGTACTTTAGAGCATCATTTTGCACATTACCCTCTGCTGAGATGGACATTGTCTTTAATCACATACTGGGGAATGAAAGAATGTTTAAGAATCTTGTTTTTCTGGCTACACTGAAGTGGGCATCCACTGTCTCAGCCCATAATCTACAAAAAAAAGCAAATCTTTCATAATCAAGCTGCTGCAACAACACAAATAGAAAAATCCAAGCCAGAATGGCTTTTATCCCTTGTATCAGGAAGACTTTGGACCTGAGCAGGGCAATGACAGCCACCATTTTTCCATGTAAGCATGTCCTGGTACACTCCTGCAGTACTGCCTGCCTGCCTGCCTGGGTCTGCCCTGTTGTACACCTCCCCTCCGGCCCATTAGTCAGATGGATGGTTTTAACAAAAGTTTATTTACACCAGCAGAATATAAATCCCATGCATGGGGGTGGGCAGTGCCCTGAGCAAAGTCTCACCAGGGATGGCTGTTGGACACAATATTTATCCCAGACACCCAGAGCCTGCAGTGCTCATCCCCACATGGGTCTGTCCCAATGGTGGTGCCAAGGCTTGTAATGGGAGAGGCACTTTGTCCCTCTGGCACAGCCTTGGCAGCCCTGCAGCCCTGCTCTGCTTTTATGTACCTTTACAGCTACGCAGTAGGATACAACATTCCATTGTCACAGAATCCATCTCAAAATGAAGGCCCAGTTCTGCAGGAGTTTGCATGGATGATTAATTCAGACACTGCAGAATCATCACCTTTCAGTTATTTTGGAAATACAGGAGAAAACAACACATACTGGACCCACGGAGACTCACTCCCTGGCTCCATCGCTATCTGAAGTGTACAGAAGGGAATGAGCACGTGAAGATGTGCCTGGCAGCAGGTGAATGATTTAACTGTGACTTGGTAACGTGTTTTGCACAGGTGGTAGGATTTGGCATGTAAAGCATGACCCTTAATCAGGGAATATAAATCCCCTCCCTTTCTCAAGAACCAGGCTGGCCGAGGGGGTAGAGGGAGTTTGTGTACATACAGACATACATGTTATACTTACATATATACACACATGCATATATATATATATATACACACACACACATTAAGATATGCCCAGAATAAAAGAAGTTGTCTAACAAAATTACCAAATTTTGTCTCCATTATAACAGCGCTGTCAATCCACTACCAGGCATTCCATCTTTCATACAGAATTCAGTAAACATATCAATCCAAATTCAAGAGCTACAGCCAAGGTATCAATAACAGTGACATATTATGAAACTTTCATTCCCTTTCCCCCTCCCCTTCCACCCCAATAATAACTGTCAGGCGATCCTGGCAACTCCACAAGCATAGCAATGATTCAGCTGGCAGATTTCAGTGGATTATTGTGGCCAATTTGGAAAAACACTCTAATAAGCATTACTTTCCAGAAACCAATATAAATCTGGAAGAGGGGATTATTAAACCCAGGGAAACTATAACAAAAGACATTAATTGCATTTTTGGAAGGAGCTTTTGAATTAAATTATTACCTGCTAGTTTATAAGGAAAATATATAGATAAAACCCACTACCGTGACAAGAATTTATTTATACTGGCCATATATATCATAGGAAATCTACACACAAACACTGTGCTCATTTATGGCATTATATAAGCATATGTATATCTTCAGACAATTAGGATTATGTTGTTTACTCTCACATACGCACATATGCACACAAGTGACCGTAAGTAAAGGAAAAGATCAAAGGTAGGAAATGATCACAATGAATTCTAAGCCATGTGTTTCTGTATTTCTAAGTATATTTTAAGGTTTCTAGATAGTCTTAAAACAGAATTCATCAATTTCTTAAACTACAGGACTTGGAAAGATTTTCCTAATTTACTTCTCATTTGCCGCTTATGTCTGGTTTTTAAAAAATCACCATCCTGCTCCAAAGTCTGTTAGAGTACATAAGGAGCTTTCTCTTGACATCAGTAAATGCTGGTTCAGGCCATTAATACAGAAAGATTAATCACTGCCTCTAACTTTTGTGTCTTTGGGGATTGCGTGAGAAGAACGACGGAACAACCACAAGCCATTTTCGAAGTTCCAGCACTAAATAACTAAAGGATTCATCCCACTGTTGAATAACAGTTTTGAAAACAAAATAATGTATTCTTACAATAATATGATGTAACCTCTGATTTTCTTATTTTCCCAGTTGTGAGACCATTAGCTCGTATACGTGTTCTTCACATTTCATCTGCATTCTCTTGCTATTTGTCTTTCCAAACATGTCATGAGTAACTCTGGAAGTAAAGGAGAAACTATTTCCCTTCTCAGTGAACTCAATTCCTCAAAGGCAGCAAAAAGGTACTGCGATGAGCAAATATTTAAATAACACAGATCATATAGCCACAAATGACTAAAACTGGTCACAAAGACTGCATTTATTTTGATAACTCACAAAAAAAGAAGAGTTAGGATTTCACACTCCATTATTATTAATGAACAGACTCAGAACAAACACAAGAAGCCGAGCTCCAAAATAAATACTGCATAGGACAGTACTGCTAAAACCCAAAGTACCAACCAAGGAGGTAACGAGATCAGAAATATCCAAACAAAACACACACAGGGACTGCAGCTGAACCAGAGGACTCCCACACAGATGCCTTCTGCCTTCCTGAAGGGGAAACAGAGCTTGTGTCCTGAACCCAAATGTTCACAACCTCTCCTTGTGCCAAATACCAGCCTCATCTACCCCATCTCTGGTACTTCCAAGTTCTGCATCTTACACTGGGTCGTTCAGGCTCCTATAAATGTTGTGCTCTTCACAGCTCCTTTCCTGTTCTCAATCAGCTCCTTCCACAGAGGGACTATTACAAAAGATGGGTGAAAAAAAGAGTACTTGAGCCTTCTGCTGACCTTGGCAGTTGCCAAGGTGCTAAAGGGGATACAACTAACACATGGGCCTAAGCACCACTGTCAGCTGTCAGTTTTATTAAGTACTGAATTAACTGATACACTGGGCTAATATAGAATGAACCATCCTTTGGCCACTTATTCTTACCTCAGTTTTTTGTTTCCTGGCTACCTCAAGACCAAAAATTGAAGTGATCACCATGTGGTAAAGCTGGAATTCTGCATCCACCATGAAACAGAGAGGGTCAGATTTACAAAGGAAGAAAGGATAAAGGAGTTGCTTCCTTTCTTGTCCTTTTAGTACTGCTCATTGATACTTTCAAACAAGACATGCTCCCTCCTCTTGCCCCCCCTCCCAGCCCCCAAATGACTGTCAGGCATGTGTTGTCTGCTGAATTTGAGGAACACTGGCTGCAACAAAAGGCTCCAATGTCTTACACCGTTTTGCCCTAAACATTGCTGTAATGTGCAATAACCACAGAATTCACTGAGAAAACAAAGTTTCTGGATGATTCATGGTGCATATTTTCCCTAAACCTGAGCTAAAAACTTCAAAGCCTCCCAAATTGAATCACCAAACTGAATCACCCTGTTTTCAAACACGTGGAGCAGCTTAAGGAGGACAGCGTTCAGAGCGGCTGTACACTGGGGCTGTGTACAGCAAAGCCCAGGGAAAGTTGTCCACCTCTGCAGCAGAAGCTCTCAGCATCTTGTGAACGGGGGATTGATTATTAAGCTTGTATCATTCTGGCCTTGGCCATGTTCCTGCTTGTTCCCGGTCAATGGGAATTTTGCCCCTGCTTTCAGCGCTGCTGAAATTTGCCTTTAGGAATTGGCAGAGGCTTAAAGTTTGCAGCTGGGAAGGCTCCACACAGGTGCACAAAGGATGGAGACTCTGCTCTGCCTGGAGAAACCACAGGTGTGAGATACCGTGGGGAAGCAGAGGTGTCTCCTCCACCGGCTGCTCGAGTGGATGGCCAAATCCCAGTGCAGGTGGGAGGGTGGGAGAGCAGCTTTAGCCACAGTTCCATCTGGGAGTGCAATGGCCACCCTACAGTTGCTCCAGCATACCCAGCAGCAGAGAGCTGCCTTCTCATCAGCAAAGATTTCTACATATTTAGCAGAATAATCAGCCCTTTTGCTCTCAGCCCTTCCCATCAACATCTCTTGCCCTCACATAAGCACAGCGACTACATAGCTAAACGATGTGTCTATAATTTCTACAATAACATTATGAAACAGTTCTCAAAATTTATCAGAACCAGACTCAGGTCATGAATAAAGCCACTGTACACTGATAAATGTTGTGAAGAACTAGGAATCAGGATTTAAAGGCTCTCTGCTCTTCATCCTTCATAGTTTAAGTGAAAATGGGCTGCAACCAGTCCTGGAAAGACAGTCCAGCTTTCTGTTTACCAGTATTTAAGCTACTTTTGCCAGTATTCTATATTTACCATTTTCCTAAGTATACACCGGTGTGTTCGACTGCATGGAGGGACAGAATTAAAACGACAACATTTTCAGTGCAGCTTGCAATCAAAAGCACTTAGTTTAATATATAGGTTTGATAGTTTGTTTTGTCTAAGGTGGCTACTTTGCACAAGTTGTTTTTTTTTCTTGAAATGGTTCCTGGGCAAAGCACCACAGATTCAGAATGATACACTGCCATGTTTTTAAGGAAAATATGGTTTTGTTTAGGCTACAATTAGACTCTTTCACAATTTGTCTCTGGCAAACTGAGACTGAAAACTCCAGAGTCAATCTGTTTAGTGTGAACTGAAGTAACATCTATCTTCTTAGTAAAGAAACTTTTACAACAAAAGAGCCTTCATCATAGTAAGACCTAAGAGCTCTCCTTCTAAAAATGCAAGGCTGCCATGCAATTCTTAACACACACCAATCCACGAGGCTATGAGCCATGTATTGTTTGGAAGCCATGGGGGTAAATCAAATTATCATGAATGACACTAATGATCCCATACTTGCCTGAACATAATGCACATTATATAGTCTTGCCTTTAGGGATTATTTTTTATATATATAATTAGTATGAACGGCTCACTCCCCCTCTTTTGTTGACTTTACAAAGAAATGCTCTCAGGTACAGAGTCTGCCTTTCCCAGGTTAATTATGTGAGCCAAGTCAGCCGTGCTTATCGTGTGAGAAGTCCTAAGGTAATACCTGGGAAAGACCTGAGTGCAATAAATGAAGGAGTGCATCATAAAATGCATATGACTACCCTCTACTGGATGGACCCAGAGCAGCTGAGCTGTGTCAGTGCATCCTCAAAGCCATGATTTAATACAAGTCCTTTCACACTGACTGGGATGGGCTTCGGTTTTCACAGGAGCGCATCTAAAAGCAGCTGTCAAAGGGAATTCCTGGGTGATCAGGGTGTGCTGTCCTTGGACAAAGAGAGCATTTCTGCTAAGTACAGGTCAATTGTAAATGCAACATACCAAAAAAGTGAAGGGTCTGTAAATGAGAGAAGACAACCATCACAAACTTTCAAAAATCCAAATGGTTTCTTTGCCTTGCACTTTTATTTCCCAGCAAAATCAGGCCAGATCCCAGCTGGTAAAAACTGGCAAATTTCCATTAGCCTGTGGGTCATTAACTCTGAAAAAAAGGGTAGTTTCAAAACCAGTTTTGTGTATAGTGTTAGTTTCTGTCAGCGTTGCTATAAACAATCGAAATAGAAAGTATCTGGGATGACTACAATACCCATTTCTTTCTCTTGCCATTCAGAGTTGTGTTCCAACCCTGATTTTCCAAGAACAATTGACACATATCAGAAGCTACATCTGAAAAGCTGAAATATTCACACCAAACTTAATCTACCCTCTAAATTTTCACTGCTGGGGTTACACAAAGACAATCCTTTCTCATTCCCAGGGCTTTGGGACACCCATCACTGCAAACCAAACAAGGTGGATCCAACACTGGAATTTCACTGCCTGGATTTGGAGGAAGTTGGACCAGGAATCTGCAGGTGGAGCTGCTGTGCTCAACAGTCTTTCTCTGCCCAGTTTCACAGCAGAAATAAAACGTTCACATGTCACAGCACAGTCATTTCTGGCACAATGGTCTGTCTGAGTGGTACGTTAGCATTCATTGGAATCAGTAGCAAAGCTTTCATCCATGGTGAGGAGAAACGTTTTGTTCTCTAAAGGTCAAATCTGGTAAGGGCAAAGCAAAACAAAAGGTATCACTCTTGGCAAACTGACTGTTCTAGACAGTCATCCCTGATTTCATACTTGCCAGTGTGCAATGACAGCATCTGTTTGTGAAATGGTCTGAGAGTCTGGCCTGGAAGGATGGTGGGGTCCCTGGCTCAGGGGATGCTGAGCACCCCATGCTCTGCATGGTGACTATCTCCAGCTACCTCACAGCAATGTTAGGGGGACAAAAACACACAAATAATATCTTGAGTGCAGACACCTGAAGGCTTAAGCTGTATTCCTGTGCCTGCCAATGCACCCCCTTCTCTTCCACCTATTAATGCAATAATCTATCCTCCCAGAATGGCAGAAATGAGGAGAAAGTTTGCATTCAAAATTATTCTCTACAATTTAATTTTCAGTTTTTCAGATAGTCTAGTTTATGTTATTCATACAGTTGGGCATCTTCCATCTCCACTACGAAATTATTCCACTCTAAAATACAGCTCCGTTTTGGGAAACTTTTAGTGAAAGATTAGCTTTAAATTCTCTTCTGCTTGATTTTGCCTCATTGCTCCTATTTATTTTCTATGCTCTTCTAAACAATCCCTCCCTTTCCTTGTTCTCCCCACCCGAGCCCAAGTTTAATTCCTTTAATCTTTCCTTAAAAGACTGTCTCACTGTCCCCTTAATCATTTTTTAATTTCCCATCCTTTAGGCGAGTGCCAAAGATGTTAAAATGAGAAATGGATGCTTGCCATAAAGGAACAGAACTCCTGTAACTCCAAAACAGTTGAAATCATGAGAACTTGCAGGCCATTACCCCATTATGAGAATGGTATTTTTACAGCACTAGAAATGAAGTAATGCAGCTACAAATATTCATGTTTTAAACGTGCTGTCATTCTAGTGGCCCAGCTACAAGTTGCCTGAGAGGTACTGAGGAAGGCTGAGGCTATCACAGTCCCCAGGGAAGAACACCCAAGCTTCACAAAGGTTCCTTCCACTCTGATCCCTTCAACTCTGCTCAGTGTTAAAAAGTCTTTCCTTTACGAAGTCCTAAATTTGCTGCTTTTCAATATCCATCTGTGAGGAGAGATGATACAGAAACCCTCACATGGCCTTTTCCTGTCATCTTCACTGTGTACCTCCAATACCTCTCCCTCTAAATTCAGCAAAGTCTCTTCACACCTGAAAGTATTTGTGATTGCCTCCTTTCAAAATCTGAACAGAAATGGTCAGTGATCATCTGAGATAACTTTGGCATATAATTTCAGCCCAAAATTAAGGTTTAAACAAGAGAAGGTCTGCCAGTCTGATACGTAAAACATGCTATTTAGCATCTACCTGGCTAAAAGACACTGACTAAGCTGGTGTGCTCTGTGCATCTGATGCATGTCTGGTTCCTGGATGCTTGTTGTCATCTTTTCACTCCTTGGCCTTGAAGACAAAGACAAGTTAAAAATGTTTAGTTAGACCAAAGCACTGTAAACAGTGAACTCTGAGATCACCACAATCATGCAATTAAAAATATCATTATGTTTGAGGATATGCAGGAAGATAAAAGTCTGTGAATAAGTGTGATACTTTAAAATATTTTCACATAATCTGCTTTTTTCTCATCTCCCATGTCTCTTCTGAGGAGACACTTTATTACACAGAGGCAAATGGGCAACGTGTCAAGCAACAGATGTGGTTTTGTTGAGAGCACCCCACACTGAGTCAGGTCTACTGCTGTTCTGTGAGTGCAAGGAAGTACCACAAGGTAGATCTCTTGCCAGATCCCTTCTCCCTTCTCTAGAATGTGTTTTCAGGCATCATGACTCGTGCCATTTCAGGAAAAGCCCCCTGGGCCTTGTTTTATGTGGAGACAGTTTGCTTGAGGTCTACAGGGAACCAGGCTGAGACTGTGTCTCTTTGGAAGGGAAAGCAAAACAATTCCTAGATCTGGGCAGTTCCTGTGCAAAGGCAGACGAATGTAGTGGTGCCCATTTTGAAACCGGGGGGCAAAAGGGCAAGATTTGTTTCACATGACTGAAAGGACCCGACTTGCAGTGTTGATGACACACCTTCTGGAAGGTGCAGACATGAAGGTGCCCTGTGCCTTCGGGTATCCTGAAGGGATTACCCTGTGATACCTGGGATCACGGAGGCTAGGACTGGTGACTCAGATGGCCCTACCAGCTTTACCTTGTGTTTTCCTTTTTGTAATACTCCATCTTCCTCACTCCCTCACTGAAACAGAGTGAAATCATATCAACATGGATACAGCAGATTAGTTTTACAAGGTTCCCACCAGTCTGACATTCATCAGCTTTCTAATCTCGTGGTAACACAATCCCCCTTACAAGCACTGGCTGAAGCAGCGCTCGCTCAGGCCGAGGCTGAGGGCTGCAGGTTAAACTGATATCCAGGTTCTGCATTCCACCAGCTCATTGTAGCACTACTCCTGACATTCCCAGGGCCTGGCAGCCCTCCATTCAAGGGTTAAAGGGAAGTTGTAAGCAACGGTTCTAAAACACTTGGAAGAATCTCCTTGAATCAAAACCATTTCATAAAAGGCTCTCTGCCAGGCAATAAAATATTTTTGATGGACTCTTATTTTATCATTACCCATGTAAGAAAAATGTATTGCAAGAATCCCAACACAATTCAGGGAAGTAATCATTTGCAGATTTAGTAGGCATTCTCAATTGGCAAAAATGAAAGATTTATTGTAGGCATGATGAAACAAAGAGCAGTTGTGCAAACTTTACTGAGCTGGATTATGAGAACATGCTTTTTCCATTTCCCACTTTTAAATGCCTTGGATGCAGTTTCAAAAGGCAGATCAATATCAATTATTTAACACTGGAGCTACACTGTACCTGAGTGTAGGATCTCTTCACACATATGTTATCTGTACACAACAATAAAAGAAGGAGATCTGGGGAAGACACTGCTATAGACAACTAAAGCAGACTTTGAAATAAAACTCCTATTGTTCCTTGACTCCACAAGCAGCCCAGGGATGTAAATAGAAAAGTCAGGCACTGACAAATGTCTGTGATGTAAATGCACAGCTATTTGAAATGAAGCCACTTCTGACTTAGCCAAACACAGAAAATACAGGTGTCCTTGAGACAGAATACAGGGCACTGAATTCTCTGTAACAGCAACATTTTCTTTGAAAGCCACAGTACAGCTGAATAAAACAGCTGTTTTGCACACACTTACTCGTGTGAATAATGCTCTGAAGTAGAGGAGACTTTCTGGTCAGCAAAGGTGCACAACTTCGCACTGGCTTTACGAAATAGGTGGAAGAGAAAACACTTTGGGAAGGAAGAAGTCTTTTCTTTCTGGCCTTTTCTGCCAGGCACTCAGTGTGTGACTTCTGGTGCTTTTTGGCTGAGCCACTCTGGGCTCACATTCCCTGGTTAAAATTCAGGGGTTCTTTACAACTACACCAATTTAAACAGGGACAGAAAGTGGCAGCATAATTTGACTTAGTTCAACTTTATCTAGGACCTCGGCACAAGAGTTTTCATCACACAGGAAATGCTGTAGGCATGCAAAAGCTTGAGAGAGCTTTGAGATTCTCAGCAGAGGGAATGATTAGAGATGCAAAATAGCATTATGGATGTGTTATGTTATTGGCTTCGGTACCTTACTGTGATTATTCATCCTCACTGTTCTCCAGAGAAATTTGTTTCATTGCTCTTGTAAGGGAAAGGAAATCCAAGATCAAAATTTCCAGAAGTGTTCACAAAGTTTCAGTAACTCAGTTCCACACTGTCTGGTTTGAGAGGAAGAGAACTTCAGAGGCGCCCTATTAGAGCAGGGCACCTCCAAAACAAAGCTACCCAAAACCAGGCCTGCTTTTGACGGTCTTGCTCGATGTCAGTTGTCAGATGCCAGAAGGTTACATTATGATTATTTAGCTTAAACAGCATGTTATTTTTCTACTAGGCCCACTCACTGAATGAGCAAGTGAAGGTTTCAGAATCTGGCCCTCAGTGCAGCCCAAGATAAACACCCTGTGCTTTTCATTTCTCATCCCATGTCAAAGGCCAACTGCTGCTGGTTTGCCCCAAAGTAACAAACAAATGCATCACACTGAGCACTGAGCTCCAACTGCATAAAAGACTGTATAAAGTTTTTAATGTGCACTAAATTCCTTTTTCTCCCCTGAGAGTACACTATATGGCCTCTGTGCTGCCCACAAATGCAGATTAACATTTTTATTAAATGACATAGGCTTCACTAATACAGAGTATTAAAACGTATGGGCCTAATAAGAAACATTAATAAGTATATCATTGGCACAGTTTTTTAACAATATTTAATTTTACTGCTTTTTAATTTGACCAAGCCTTCTGCCAGGTGATACAAACTATTTTTCCTTCTTGAGGTTAATCACTGTTCAGAGAGACTAAATCACTGAGAGTTCCGAACAATTCCACACCATTTTTAATAATCCCCACAGAACACATGCAAAGAAAATAAAATAAAGCTGATCACTTAACCTCAAGAACACTATCACAAATACTTCGTTTAAAATTTTAAAACTTACAAATTTTCCACCCTCTAAATCTCAGAATATTCTGAGTTGGAAGGGACCCAAAAGGATCATCAAGTCCAATGACAGGATTAATAATATTCAGAAGCAAATTTTTTTTAATGAAATTTCAGGGGGAAAAAACCTTCTCTCACTGCTCCTAGATATTAGATAACTGCAGACTGCCTTCAAATCACTGAATACAACCTGCTTTCCCAGAGCTTCCAGAGACACCCCACCCTCCCAAAATGATGCTGGACCCTGCAGAATTATAGTTTTAGGACCCAACTGCTGGACACATCTTTGAGATACTCCTGAGGTTTATTAAGACATTCGTACAGGAAGCACGCAGTTCACAACTGTATTTCCTGCTCTGTAAAACTTATGACTAAGGTGGAGAATGCATCTGACTGGTTGAGAGTGTATCACTTAATCTTTACTACTGTGCAGATTCACACTGTGAAACCGATGGATGATTCAGTCCCAGTCAGGAGGCTCAGTGAGAAAGAAACCTTGTCACACTTTTGCTACACGGGAAATGGTGAGCTACAGAAACCCGGAACAGTTACTGCAAACCCAGCACTTTGAGGACATAAAGCCTTTCCCTTTTTGCTCTTCAGATGTGATTATTTGATAAAATCCATTGATCTGCACGGCTGAGAAAGTGATCTTGTGGTGCAGCTGGAATAAATTGGGAGTTAGGAGGCTGTTTGCAAGATATCTTCAAAAGGTGATGCCCCATGAGAGGTTTATAGGTCTGTGCTGAGACTGAAGTTTGAATAAATCTACACGTGGAGATTCATCCAGAGCCAGGCCACGGTAGAGCTGGAAATAATTCTGAGTGTCTTAAAATGAGAAAGAAACTTGTTGAGTTTTGTGGGATAAGAGAATAAAGATAAAAACATGGTATCGAGATGTTTTTGTGTGCAAACTGGGCAAAGGGAAGGGAAAGGAGCCTAGAAGAAATTTTCCAAAAAAAGACCTGGGAGACATGCCTAGAACTTTGTCTGGCAGCCAGGCATTGTAGGTCACAGCTAATAAATTTCACTTTTTGAATCTGGGCATACTGCAGCCTATATTGTTTGACAAAGAACATGAATGACTTTGCTTGGCTTGGAGGAGTTCTGGTACAACTGCTTCTTCTGTGTTCCACAACAGGGCCAAGCAGCACAGTCCCCAGTTCTAATACAGAAGTGTTCCCTCCCTTTATGAAGTTCTCTGTCAATCAGATCACTGCCAGGTACTTTTCAAAAGCTCAATGTTTAGGATTCTGACAAATATCTGTGGCTTTGTGGGAAAATGGATCATTTTCTTTGTATTTAAATCAGGTCACAGTTGAAATTGTGGTAAAAAAATATGTATTTCGGTAGCCAAATCAAAACACTGAAGAATGAAGAGAAGATAAATCAGTCTAGGATGAGCTGAAATATAATTGTTTGGAGGACTGCACTAACAAAATAAAACCACTGAATAAATCAAATGAGGAAAGCTTTTAAACAACCAAAAAAAAGTGTCTTTTTAACACTTTTTCATTCTGAAATGGAAAGTAGTACACTGTTTAGAAAATGCCAACAGTAATAAAATCATCCAGTCCTGCTCAGCGTCCCTCCATCATTCTGTTTTCCAAATTGAAGGTGACCCCCATTCACTAACAGTTTTCTTCTCAAAGCTCTACTGTGATACTACTGGTTTGAAAAAACTGGTGGAATACCTTGCAGAATTTTTAACACAAAGCATGGAAATGAATATCCATCCTTTTATCACAAAGCTATCTGTTCCCTAAACCACTGCCTGCTTAGTCCTATCACCTTACCTTCAGTAGATACCACGTATTGTTAGTGGAAATTATCCAACACTGTGACAACCGTAATAGTGGCAATTAATTACATTATATCCTATGGCAGGGGGTTTCATAGGGTGAGTGCTCACTAGGTTGTGGTGATAATATTGTTTATATCTCACTTTTTTTCTTATTTAAAAGACTGAATGAACAGCAATACCTACACACTGTCACCAGATCTGTATAACTATATCAGGAAATCTTCAGGAATAGTATGCTTTAACCAGGTCCCAAATTACTTATTAATTTATCAAGTCAAACAAAATAAAATCTTGTGGAACTACATGTTCTTGTAGGATAAAGGAAGTATGTATCTGAAAGCCCCCTCCATGAAATTTTCATGTTATACCTCTGACTACCATATTCCATTTATCAGATCTCTTCAGTGTCCTGCATAACATTTTTAAGGCACAAAACTGAACTTGAAAACCATTCTGGGTGCTGGCAGCAACAACTGGAATTTACTTGATTTTAATTTATTTAGATTTATGCAAACAAAGAAACCTGAAAGCCTGCCAGCCACACCTAATTCATATCAAACTGCTGGACAGTAACAAAAAAGGCAGCCAGCCCAGCTTGGTCAGAGCACAATTTCATCTGGGCCAGCATCCTACACCATTTTTCTATTAGCCTGATAAAGCAGATGCATCTCACAAAATGTGCTGAAGGATCAGCAATCCCGGGACTGAACTGGGAGGTTGATAATCCCTCAGGAAAAACCCTGGCAGCTCCCCCCTCTGCAGCTCAGCTCCAGAAGGCAGGTCCCAAGCCCCTAAAGGTTGTGTCGGACCATTGCACTGTACTTCTCATTTGCATATCTGCCCTAATGCACTGAAACGTGGGACAGTCACACTCACAACAGAATCTGGGCCCAATAATTTCTACTGCTTTTGCTCTGCAAGATCTGCCAGTGTGGAGTTCTTTGTGGACAGACAAGAGTTCAAATTCACCGGGTGGTTGGGCATGAGGTGACATGGAGCCAGGCCTAAAGCCCGCTGCCATCCAGCCCTCCAGGGCTGGGGCAGGTTTAAACCCATTTGTACTGTCCTGGAATCTGCAGTGGGCTTTGTAAACAAACAAACATTGTACTTCCACAAAACCACTGCTGTCTACTCCTCTAATCAGAGTGTTTTTAATGTTGCGGTTCCTTGACAGTATCGGGAAATGCCATCAGAGACCTAATAAAAAGAGAGATCTCTGGCGAGGCAGCTTTGATAAAATGGATGTTTCCTACTATTGACTTCAAAGGAAAGAAAGTGAGCCTAATATTATTATTGTTTTTTTAAAGCACTCCTTTGGCATCAGTGCATGACACCCTCCATTCCAAAAGCCAAAAATACTTTCCAGACTTCAACAACATTCCCTCGACTCAGGCATGGAAACTCATTGTTTAGGTGAAGTAACTCAAAAGCCTGTAAGCTGTTGCATGCAGACCTATTTTCCTCACAGATGCAGAGCTGTCCTTCAGATTCATCTGTGGCTGTAGCCCGTAGAGATCTCATTTCTCACCGTGCATTGCCAGACACTCACTCCCTGTGGATCATAGACAGCATCATACTCACTATCTACTGAGAACAGAGATTCCGTGCTGGTTTCCTTAGGAACAGCAGCAATAATACTAATCTGCTCAACAGGCCCCTTCCTCCTGTACTGCCAATAACCAGGTTGCTGCCCATGAAGTGTTACGGATGCAGCTGAGCCTTCTGATGAAAGCTTGCACATGTCCATGACACGTCCAACCACCTGCCTCGTGCAGTAAAAATAACAGGGAGTTCAGCCCCAGCTCTATCATTTGTGTAATCTGTACAAAAATCTGCTTCAGAGGTAAATTGCAAATGGTTAGTTTGTGTGATGTAGTGATTTGAACACAAGATCTGCACTGGAATGCTGGAATTACCTCAGGATGCCTTTAGGCAAGTTACTTATCTCCTCTGTCTCAATTTTCCCATGTTTAATGCAGTACCTATAGTGTCTCACCCTTAGGGATTCAAAAGAACTGAGTACAAACAGCACAGGTGCTGAATTTCACTTTGCACAATAGAGCACCCAAATCAATCCATTGAGACTCCTCCCAAACTGAGTATTTTGCATATATAAACGAAAAAAAATTCTGCTTTGAAGTCTTCCCCATCCAGACAAGCATGTAATGTGACAGACAAGTCTAGAACATTTTCCTTGAAATACATGAAGTAGAGACATTAATATTATCCTTATCCAGCTCCTTTCATGGGTATATCACACACATCAGGATTCCTGATTTCTATAAAGACTAATTGCATATGTAGAAATTACGTAAAGACAAATACACCTACCTTCATCCTCTCTGTGGAGGCCCCTGAGCACATACACACGCAGTGATGGGAACATAATTTTCTACTCTTTATGGAGCCACAAGAGTGCAAAAGGGTAAACTAATAAGCCAAGAACAGATTTGTCCAAATCAAACAACTCTAGACAACTAAATGAGCAGCTCTATATTTACATTTGCAAGCAGCGGCTTAAACCAAGGATGCAATATCTGGAGATCAGCACGGTTCTACTCACCAAAGTACTCGAAGAACTGAAAGGCAGCAAAAGATGCAGCTATGAGAAACTTTTTCTTTTCTTTCTTTTTTTTTTTTTTTAAATAAAAACCATTTAAGCTTGCTAATTTTTGCTGTCTCAGACAATCAAAATTCCAATTGTCTGGGACATCAAATCTAAAAAAGCATGAAATTAATCTTCAGAAGTTAAAGTCTTAAAGGCATTGCATCATTATTTTTGTTGGATATATTTTTGATTATAATGCAGATGAACCCCAAATTTAATAAAACTAAAATAACATGAGTTAAGTATGAAACATAACAGGATATTGCAAAGAGATTAGGTAGTTTCCTTTAGACTACTTGCAGAGCCCAAGGAAAAACCAAACTGAGGGACACAATGACGAGAAGGCACTGCTTAATTAGAATATTTAACAGAATATGAAAACAGAATACTCATAGTACCGGTTTTGGCAATGAAACACAGTGAGCAGAATATGGACCCAAAACATCAGTAGTGCTCTGCACCAGACCCTGTTTAGCCTGTCGACTGTCTGTAGTAGAGAAAGAAGCAGGCTCGCTAAATTCAAACCAGCTGCAACGATGAGAGTGTTACAGTTGGACTGAAGGAAGCTTACCTCATGAAAGTATTGTGGAAACTGCTGTTGGAAAGATAATAAAAGGATTAACTGCAGTTTTAGTGAACCATTTACTTTTCAATCAAAATGTCTCATGTATTTCCTGTTCTCAAGTAGCTTGAATTCCAAAATTCCTTTGTCTATTACAGTACATAGTAGCAAAGCCTGTCATAAGAAATTAATAATTTTACATGGAGAAGTACTTTTATGTATGAGGGAGGGGTGCTGCTTGCTGTTAGCTTCTCCTGAGCAGTCAATACCTAGTCAGGCAGTAATCTTACAGAGAGGAACAAAATCAAGGGCTTAAAAAGGAAGTACAATGGGTAATTGTGAACAGCGAAAGAAAATCTCCACTACAAATACCAAGAGATGTAAAGTTACTTTAACAAAGCTACAGCAAAACCGAAACAAAATCTCAGACCTCTATAGACAGAGAATGAATTGCCTTCTTAATTTGCAGGAATAACAGTACAATTATTACCACATCAAGAAAAGCCATCATTTAAAATGACATGACATCACTGCACAATGCAACACTGCACAGCAACCCTTGTTTAAAGCAGAATGGAATTCGCTGGGCAAATAATCCCCACTTGATATTAATAACTATAGGGAGCTGTGCTGCAGCTCTGGATCTTGCCCCTGCTAGATCAAGGTCTTTCCAGGGTAGAAAACTGAATTTGCAAAGAAGACACGTTTTTCGTGTGCTCTGTTGGATCCACTTTACTCCACACAGGATTCCAGACTGTAAAATTTAACATATCATACCTCTGCTGACAGTGGAAGGCTCTTATTCTGGGAATAGGAGAGTTAACTCCAAGTTGGGCCAATGGAAAACTCTTGCTTGTGATTGGGCCATTCCATGTATGGGAACAACTACAGTATCTGCTCCAATAAAACAGATCTTTATACACTTATATGCCAAGGCTAAATACACATGCCATAAAGGCTGTTTGCAACATCAGATGCAAAGGTTTTTCCAACTTATTCACAATGTTAAACCTTGAGATGTTATCAAAAGCTGGTACTTTAATGCAGATGAAAATGATGAAAAGTAAGAAATTTTTAGCATTTGCTAAGATATCACATGATTTAATGTCTCTGATTTACTGAGTCTTCTGTAGGAATGGGAATGTAACATTAGAATTCTGCTACACAATACCTGTCAAATACGCATTTTGCAGGAAAAGAGAAAGGTTCCCTTACCCACAGAGTCTACTAAATCTTTCAGCATCACAGGAAAGCTAATCGGCGCTTCACATTTTAAGTGTTTCTTCTTAAAAGTGTGAAATAAAAGTAGGAAGAAGACTGATCTTGCTCCAGATCAAAAAAAAAAAACCCCAAAGTAGGCTAAAATAAAATGTCTAAGTATGCTGTCACATCTTACTTACCTATACTTTTCTGTTTACAAAGAAGAAACTTGTATTATCCTTTGATGATTTATCACTTAATAAAAGCTATGCGTGGGAAGTTAAATTCATTCCTACATTTACAAAATGTGAGTGAGCTACTTCTGGAAACAAACAAGTTGATTCTTCCTCTCAAAGTAAAAAGAAACAAGGAAATCTTAGAGTGTTTCTGTTTTATCTTGGACAACTTGAAGGTATTCGCTCAGTATCTGCACTGTTGCCAGTATTATTTTAGGAATACCCACTCAACAGTGCAGACATTAAGATAATGTTTTTCATTTATCCGATGGAAATAAATAGATAATCAGGACAATCATGTACAGAGAAAAGTTTTCTCTGCAAAACAATACTGTTGTTTTCTTCCTTCTCCCTTCCATAACTGTCGCAGGCCTGCAAGCTTTTTTCTTGAACAAACGAAAAAAAAGTAAGCTTTTTCTATAAACATTCTTTCCTATTCCTCCATAGAAAGCTACAGCTTGCCATGGAAAAGTATGTCATGATCTAACTTTCTTACATGCATTTTCCATTCTATCATGCTCTGATCAAAACAATAAAATAGACATATAGCCGAAAATTCTGCCTATCAGGAACCACAACCTGCTGCCATAATAGTTCCCTTTGTCTGTACTTATTTGTGTGTGTGTGTATGTGTGTGTATGACACCCACACGCATGTGGGTGTTACAAATAAGACTTTCCAAATTTCATGGCCCAATTTGGAAGCTTATGTCAAACTTGTTTTGCTTCATCTGTTTCAGTCAGGGTCTTATATCATTGTTGTTTCAAACATGTGGAAAGCTTAATGGAAGTCATTAACTTTTATTTTAGTTTGGCCATATTGTCATCATGGTGGGCAGATGCAGAGATGGTGTTATTCCCAAGATCCTCTTTTTGGAACACTGCTGTTGTTTACATCTTCTTGATCAGAAGAGAACAATGGTTTTTACTTATTTTTAAAGCTCTGTTTTGCAAATTAAAAAAGCCCCTAACAACCTTTGAAAACGTAATTAAACATATTCTTTTTATTTTTTTAGCTGTTTAAAATCCTTTAACAAGTTTCTTTTTTTTTTCTAAACTACCATTTGAAACTTTTGCACTCACAACTCTATGGGTTACTGTTCAGCTGAAGGAATGAAAAGAATTTCATTAGATGTGTTTTATGTTTCTTGATTAAAAATGTCACCCGAGGCTCAGTGACTTTGTTTTACGTTAAATGACGGCTGCGTGCTTTGATCATCACTTTATTAGTGCTTTAATGAATATTAAAAAAACAAAGCACTGTATTAAACTTTAAGCTCTCATATAAGGAAACTGAATCCCTTTTCCAAGAACTACAGTATTTCTTACTCAATCATTTCCTTCTAGATTAAGGTTTTCTCCAATTCCCCTTTAGCCTGCTGCAGACTAAGTTACAGGAAAGCACAACAATTATATTGGAATAAGATCGAAGAGAGAGCAAGAATGAAGCAGAGCAGTTATGTTTCTGTTCAAACAAATATAATCCAGACTTACCATGCACTTGTTTGGTTTTTCTCCAGAATGAACCCTCATATGAATCAGCAGTTTGTAACGAGCATTGAAGGGTTTATAGCGGCGGACACAGCCTGCCCAGAAGCAAGTGAAGTCCTCTCCTTTCCGCTGGTCAATGTGAGTCTTTTCTATGTGTCTGACCAGTTCGTCTTGTTGGTCATAAGTGGCACTGCAGTCAATCCACTGACAGACCTGTTTGCCACTGCTCAGGTCCTGTTCATCCCCGTCACTGGGCTGCAGGGACTTTGGAGACATGGAGGCGTTTAAGTGAGGCAGAGTCCCTTGGGTCTGGCTTAGCTGCTGGTGGAGGTGGTAAGGGGGAGGCAGCCCCTGGTGATGGCGAAAAAGATCAGCACTGGAGGAATAATCGTCAGCTGGTTCTTGTTTTAAGAAACTCACCTTCTGGGTGCTGTGCGAGGTGTTCTGGTGAGCAATGCCAGAACCATTCATCATAAGGCTGAGGCTTCCATTCTCCTCCACTTGCTGCATTTGTATCTGCTCACAGTCACCTCTGTCACAGTCAGCGGAAAGAGGTACAAGACATGCTGGAGGGGAGGGAATACTGCAAGGGTTTCCAGGCTGAGAGCAAGATTGGGGCTGAGAGGATTTTTGAGCACTGTGATGACTGATCTCCACAGGATGAGAGGAAATGCCAGCTGCATTAGTTCGCAGCCCATTCACACAGGTGACCAGTGACGTCTGCGATGTGCGGATGATCGCGGTAATATCGATTCCTTCGGCTGAAGACGGCACGACAGAGATGCATCTCTTCTTCAGGTTGCTTGTTTGTAGCCTAGCTGAGTGCTGAGGGGTGCCAAGTGACAAAGGACTCAGGGAGGAGCTGTGTTCATTATTAAACAAGTAGGATGAAAGTGAATTTGTAAAGCTATTATTCATTAGGTCTAGTTCAGGATGCAGACTACCGGAGGCTCTCAGCTCCATCCCCTCCGTAATCCTCCTATGTGTGGAAGCCTCAGACAGAACCTTATAATCACTGGGGCATTCTTGTTTAATGTGCTGAGCCGGGTGACTTCCATTCAGGCATGGAGCAGCAGAATCTACTGAGTCTTGAAACCTGGGTGACCTGTAATACAGTTTTCATTAAGCATCGCTAACTACCACAGGATTTATGATTTTTGTACAAGATACAACACTTGTTAAGCCCTGGAGAATGGAAGCGTTTGCTCTCTGCTGAATGTTGCCTGTCTAATGCAGCAATTACACCAAAAAAAATCTGCAATGCTTCCCCTACAACCTGTGCAAAGTCAGCATCATTTTACACAGGATTAATTTTACGCAATGGGTTACACACGGAACAGACAATCTCCCCTCCACTGCTACAGGCAGTTCATCAATCACAATCTAGGCTTTCAATGCATAATAGATCGGGCAAAACAATAGCTGAGAATGAAGTTTGAGAGCTTTGGGCATTTTTGAATTATTCAAATATCAGCATTTTCCTCAGAGCACACTGGGAAAATGCCTTGGTATTCTTGTTCACACGAATAAAAAAAGGCTGGCTGAGCTACGCTTACATGTCCGAGACAGGCTTTCCTTCACTAGACTAAAACAGGAGGAATATCAGTGGGGGAAAAAGGAATACAAAGAAAGAACTGCTCAATTTCAACCAGCGGTTCAGAATCAATGAGATATCAGCTGAGTATTTACATTCACAAAATACAAAGTACACAGTTAGTAGATTTAAATTGGCAGCCTGTGCACTCCCATTTCTATTTTTCATAATAAAGTGTGCATGGGTCTGTAAATCAAAGTAAGATTGTTCTGCAAAAGCGATTTTTCATCTTTCCTGATGTGTGCTGAATCCATTCATTCAGGAAGCAGAATCTTAAGAAATGCCACATAAACTTTTCAAAAAAACACTGCATTAGGAAACAGCTCCTCCTAACATTTTCTTCTTCCAAGCAGTTAGCAACTGGTTTATGGCTTAAAATAAAACATTTTATCTCAGCTATAAACATTTACTGTGGATGATCCAACTGTGTGATTTTTCTTAGGACCAGAGGGTGTTCCTTACATATCCCTAAAGCACGGGAGGGTTTAACCTATGGCTTCACTGTGCAGCGATGTGCCAGACTCAGAAGAGGAAACAGTACATCTGTGTGCAGGAAAGCTGTACCTGAGCTAATAAACCCTCCAGAGAAGTGCCCCATGGCTCTTAGGCTGACATGTTCCACTTAAATGAATTTCATGCTTTTCTGATGCTAGCACCACAAAAGCTGGAAAAAACCCAACCATTTGGCAACTTGTGTGTGACACCACAGCTAAGGCAGATCTGACACATTTTAAAGCATGAAACACATATGCATAAGGTATTTTGCACATAAACATATATTAAACTGTGGAGCTGCTGAATAAACTGCATTTATTTTATACCTTAGATGATTTTATCACTATTATCCACCACTAACATTAAAATGGGAAGCTGTGACAACTTCTACAACTTCCCTGGTAACAGCTCTCAGAGAACGAGCAATTAGAAAAAAAACATAACAACAATATAAAGCTTCAAAAATACTTCCTTCCCATGAAATTAAGGTTGTCAAAAAATGACACCTGTTCGAGGCACACAACTGGCAACACTGCATTCACTAGTGACAGGTTTCTAAGCTCCAACAGTTTGCAGGCAATAGGGTTGATATTAAAAAACCCTTTAAGATCATGAGAGAAGTGAAATTCCCCACCATTCACTGATATAGAACAATCAGATCTTGCATTTGCCACCAGAAATTTCAAAAGAGTATATTTAAACATTTTAGAGGTTTCCATAAACCATTACTTATAATTTCTCCCTTTAGGTTTGCACAGTTGGTCTCAGGGTAAACTTAAAGCACCTGTTTTTGCAGATGGTAAATTTATATTAAAAAAACCCAAACCCAACAGTATTCATACATTATTTTTTAACATTTACAGAACCATATGTCTGTAAAATATGTGGCATAAGTATACTTTTATGGCACATGTTTGGGAAACCCTGCTCTGCTTGCTCAGTAAAAAGCATGGTGTTTTAAACTCATTCTGAGAAAGGCTTTACACATGCCATGCCAGGCACAGTATTTCCTATTACTTAGTTTCTGCTGTACAAAAACTCTTCTAAATAATTCAGTTTGTATCATAGTTTAGTGGTCCCAAAGCCTCAGGCTAAAGTAAACACAACACATTTCCTACATCACATAAAGCTAACCCAAGCCTTACATTTCAGCCTGTGATAATTGGTGTCATATTATTAAGCTTTATGTAAAGCTCCCATCTTGCCAGAAATCCACATGAGGAGTTTGGCTTTTGCCTAAGCTGGAGTCAGTGCAGAGTACCTGCAGGATGGATACAAACACCCCTATCCTGAGAAATACTAGCTTCCCAAAACTCTCAGGAACATCCATCTGCATTTCCAGCAGAGGAGTTTACTCAGTCAGGACTGTATTGCTGTGATGCTGCCATGTAGAATATGAGACACACAAGAGAGGAGTTTTGAACCAAAAGGCAAGCTGGAATACCTTATTTCAAAAGCAATGATGGCACTGAATTCATACTTCCCATTGCCACAGCCATGTCTTATCCATTGCTCTGCCTACAAAATGATAAGCACAGGCTGCTTGTGCAGATCAGAAGCAAGTCCTTTCCAGGGACTGCAGTTTTCTCTGTAGCACTATATACTTATATACACTATATATCCCATGTTAGTTAGCTCTGCTGGGAGGATCTAACATTTCTTCAATCTCCTGATGTTTTGAGCGCTGGGCCACTTAATGCTGAGCTTGCATTAATGCACATTTCCTGTATTACTGGTAGAATTCTGCCATCACTATTCTAGGGAAAGCCCTGCTCGTTCCTCCAAGTCCTGAAAGGGTTGGAGGAAGAAAGTGCAAAGAAACAAAACTAATGCAGGAGCAACATAAGGTGTCTGGCATCCAACTTGCTGGGTGGGTCCTCTTTTACCCATTGACTATTTGCTCCTGCAAAGGCATCTTGCTGTCACAGCCAGGGATCAGATTCTAGGCCTGGTACCCACAGGCTGTGCTGGCCCTAAGGATTTCATGATCTCTGGACAGTAGCCAAATATAAATGTCTACAAAATAAACAGCCAAGATGAGGGGACGAAGTAGAGCGGGACAGTGTAAGGAGCACCGTGTGGACACATGGATCAGCACGAGCAGCTCTGGGGAGCTTCCAGATGGGCAATCCTGGAAGGGAGTGGAGTCAGCAGAATACGCCCCATAAGCCTCTCTTCATGGGGAGCATCCATGCACCAGGGATGGACAGTCCGAGGGAACAGAATTGCTGCTGAAGCACATGAAAGCTGAGTGTAAGGCCTTTGAAGAGTAACAGCAGCCTCTCAGTGGATACTAAGGCAGTGTTTCCAAAGAGACTCCCTTACGTGGTAATTGGAGCCAGAGCACGAGGCCAGTAGCACCACGCCAGAAGCACTGCAGTTCCCAACTGCCCTCAGAGGAAAAGATGACTGTATCTGAAATCTCCGGATTATTTACAAAACATACATGCCTTCCATTGCCACTGTAAATGTGTGCTCGGTGATAACTGACAGTTTTAAGAAGCTGGAGGGGATTGTTCTGCTGCACATCCAGGGACCCCGTGCAACACTATCCGAGTGCTCTGATGTCTTCCCTGGGTTTTACATGTGAGCACTGAGCACCGTGTGGGAGGGTTTGCCGCGTCTGATAATGGATTATTTGACAAAGGGCCAGCATTAGCTGTGTGCTGACTCCAGTTGTGGTGAGGAAGGTATTGGGATTTTTCCAGTCCCACACGCATTGCATTCACAGATAGAATGTAGCAGCAATTAGGTTGCAGAACTTAGAAGTTATTAACTGAGTGGGGAAAAGGGGCCAGGAAGAAGAAGGATCGTGATTCTTGGACTACGGCAGTCATCCCTAGAATACAGTTTTCAAGAGAAAGCAATTCAGGGAGAAGCTGAAGGGGATAACAAGTTTCAGTGCATTGAGGGGAAAAAAGGACAATCACAACTCCAAATCCTGAGGGAGACTTTTGATTTCTAGGGGAGGTGCTCTCTGGTTTGTTTGGCTTTTCCCTGACATTCCATATCCTAGAAACACAAAGCTGTTCAAAGCTCAACCCAGAGAGACTGTTTGAATTTGTATCTCCCTTTATTTCTGTGCTGGTCACTAGAACTGGGCAGAACAACCAAAGAGAGTTTGCCCTGACTTCTGTGTGCTCCAATATCTGACAATTCCAGCCCTACTACTCTATTTTCTAATGAAGGCTGAGATGGGGGGTGGGGAGGTGCAGAGCACTCCTGGTTCCCACTAATTTCACTGCTGGGCATTTACCCCCACCTCAGCTATGTTCCCCTGTTTTCAGATCTTCAGGAAAGACCATCTTTTCTGTTACTTGTTTGTAAAGAACCTTTAGTGTCACAAACACCACGAACAGAAATCATCCCAAATGCTTCTCTCAAATGCCAAAGTTCTGGCTCTAAACCATGTGTCTCACGAGCAGCACAGTGATATAATGAGACACTGTGTCTAGGAGGTCCACAGAGCAGAGCTGGGCACTGGCTTCACCTTGCAAATCCCATGCTGACAAAATCAGTACTAGCCAGGTGGACACACAAGCAAGAGCATGATCAGTAGGACACAAAACCAAATCTGTAATGGAGAAGAAGGGTCCTTCAAGATACTCTCCATACATTTCCAAACTTAGAAGCAGCAGAGCTTCAAGGCTTTAGACCATGCCACAAGGAAAGGAGAGGGAATCAGGTCTATAACCTGCTGCTTTCTCATGTTATGCAACAGACAATCCTTTATGTTGCTCTGGGAATCCTCTTCCAAATGGGGGCTGGAAGGGGTTCATATTTCTGAGGGTGGGTACTGTGATGCCAGGTATGCAGGTATCTATCATTTCCTCATTAGAAATTTTACAAAAAGGTTCAGAAAGATCTAAGCAGAGCACTCTCTTCCTCCTTTTGTTTGCTCCTGCCCTAATTATCTTTGTTTCATAATTGTCCTCACTGACAGAATTAAAAAAAGGTTGATAATTGCCAGTCCCACACTGAGCCATAAAGAAGCCAGGAGGGAGCAGATTTACATCCAGTTGCAAATGCATCTACAAATCTTTGTAGCAATACTGGAATATTTTGTTATGTGGCATGGATATTATTTGTCCTTTTTAAACAAACAAACAAACATACAAAAAACTCTTTCCACTTGCTTGTCATGTTACTTTGCCTCCTTCTCCTGAAAACACAGATGTTCTTACCCCACCAGTAAATGGAAAAGGGGAAACAAGACATAAATATGTATAATAAAATCAGAAACAGTCGGATTTCCAAGACCAAGCTGTAGGCCGTATTTCCTCTTACTGTGGCTATGGAAATTTGGGCTTGATAGTTCCATGCACATAGTGCCAGTTATTCCAAGTACCTAAGATAAAGGCTGCAACTTTACTGAAGTTTCTCTTTTCTACAGCTCTTCAAAAAGGTCAAGATTATTCCATATTATATCCCCTGCCAAAAAGCAGCATAATTAAAATAGATGGACAGATTTTAATTTGTAGCAGGCTTCTATTCACAATGGATGTCTGTTTAGGGTACTTGTTTAAAATCTGGTAATGTTAAATTTGTTACAACAACAAAAAAATAATGGAGTTCTGTGTTTTCATATAATTAATTTATAGCAAATGTTTAAATAGAGATTCTGTTCATAGCATATCCAACTACAGTGTATATATCAAAACCAGAGACCAAATTTTCACATTACGGCCTTAAAAGCAAATACCAAGGATGTGGCTGTATGGGAACACTGAAAATACTGAACAATGAAAAGGAGATGCTGTAGAAATTAAAGTGGCATTGGCTTCCCGTACGTTTGATGGTGGCATGCCAAATTGCCACATGGGAGACACCGGGTTGGGACCGAGTATCATCCCTGCCCTCCAGGCTGCAATTTGGGAACACCACGGCAATGGGGCGGAGGTACAGGGGAGGCAAGTCTGACCCTACTGAACCCTCCGAGGCAAAGTTCTCATCTACTTTTGAGCATCCTGGAAGAGCCCCCCCAGAGAAGCTGTATTTAAACTTCAGTTCAGAGGCTGTGGCTGCACACGCAGTGACTCCTCTGGCACCAAAGGACTTCCGAAACAAAGGGGAAGCCAATAATACACTTTCAAATGTAGCACCCACAGATGCTACTGGGAAACAGTTCCAACAAAGCAACTCTCCAGAAGAGCAAAGTGCACGAACTGATAAAAGTTGCAGCTTTGGTACCTCATATCCGAGTGCGCCAGGTTGAGCTGACCCACGTGCAGCAGCCTCTCCCGGGACAGGGGGTGCTCTCGCATGAGGGAGTTCCCTGTGTGGAGGAAGAGCCCTTGCCTGCAGACAGGCACTGAACTACTCGTCATCTCCATGTCCATCATGGTCTTCTTCTCGGAGATCAAATTGCAATGATTGTAGCCACCGTTCACTGTCAAAAAAATAAGTAAAATAAAAAACAATAAGCCTTTGACTAAGAACTCTCTACAATGACTACTACTTTGTACACTCGTTTTGGATTTCCTTGCAGAATTCTCATCAATGACACGGCAGTGGAAATGAAGGGTTTCACAAGGAAGACAAAATTAATTGCAAAGGAATCTGGGTCTGTGAACTATTGTTTATTTCTCATTTTAAGTTTTGTGGCTATTTCTACCTCAAAAAAGATAACTTCCTTTCCTTCTTTGCATTTTTAGGGTAAAGCCTTGCCTGTTACATTTTGGAGAGGGATGTTTCAGAGTCCCTTTATTTCCAGGGAGAGGGACTCTCTGAAAACAGTGACGTAAGTCGAGTTTTTCTTTGCAGATAATTATCTCTGTGATTATGACTTTAGATGGGCATGTTTCTACTTTAGTCAGGTCAACAGTGTGAAAAAATTTAAGTGGTTTTATTTTAATTTATACATTTAACTGTATTTTCCAAGTAAGCTATTATTATAAATGTTAATGCTAATAATCATAAATTCTGCTCTGGTAAATACTCCATTTTACAGACTAGAAAAACAGACTAGAGCTATAGCAATATTACTCAGAAATATATATGTCACCATTTTCACTACAGTAGATAAATCATGTTCCTAAAATACTAGATCTTCCTCAAATCTGATTTTTCATGCAGACAAAATGTAATGGTGTCAGATACTAAGGCAAGCGTAGTTCTGTAGTTTTCATACAGAGCTCAGAAGTGGCTCCTTCACCCTTGTACCCAGCTCTGATGGTGAGGGGAACTGCACTGTAGTCAGCCCACCCTCCAAGGAGGCACTGAGTGTCACACACTGAGGAAGAAAACAAATTCTGCAAAGGGACAGAAAAGATAAAGCCTGTGCTCAGTTTCCTGCAAATCATTGATTTTCACAAGCATCCAGGTGTGTTACAAGGCACAATTCATCCCACTATAGTTTTGTTGTCTCTTGAGTTTTACCCAGACAATGCCTACATCATTCAGCCATCCCAAAATAGGCTCATGCAGCTCCAAGACGTTTTCCTCTTCTCATTGACTATACAAGGTGCCCAAAACAAGTAACTGAAACTAAGTACCTGACTTAGTAATTGTGTGAAATTAATTGTGTGAAATCAATCTCTCTGAGCAGCCATAGACTTACAAACATCCCCGTCACCAATAACCTGCTCTACACTGCTCTCAGGTCTGCTCCTTCTTCTACTGAAACCCTCACTGGACCCACCACAGACAACACAACTTTTACCATTTCAGCAGTATAATTTGTGGTATTATCCAGGACAGGTATATATCAGTATTGAATCATAGAATGGCTTGGGTTGGAAGGGACCTTCAGAGATCGTCTAGTCCAAACCCCCTGTCATGGCCAGGCATGTCTTCCACTAGACCAGGTTGCTCAAAGTCCCATCCAACCTGGCCTTGAACTGTTCCAGGGATGAGGCATCCACAGCTTCTCTGGGCAAACTGTGCCAGGGCCTCACCACTCTTCATGAAAAATTTCCTTCTTTATATCCTAACTAAATCTATCTTCCTTCAGTTTAAAACCATTACTACAATCCCTAGTAAAAAGTTTTTCTGTTTTTCTTACAAATTCTGCTTTACATATTGAAAGGCCACAATACGGTCTCCCCAGAGCCTTCTCTTCTCCAGGCTGAACAAGTCCAGCTCTCTCAGCCAGTCTCCAGAGCAGAGGTGCTCCACCCCTCTGATCATATTCTAACCCTGTAGCAAACTGAAGGTGAGTGGGAGAGCCTGGGCTGCCATGGTCCTCTATAATTACAGTCAATGAAAGCTTTGAAAATTATGAGAATCACGTTCAGGGGTTTGGTGAGTATAAATGAGAAGAAAGAGGTGACTGGGGAAGGCAAAAAAAGTCTCTGGTAACTTAGAATTCGTGAAAGGCCTCGCAGCACAGAAGTCCATTCTCCTCTACTGGCTGGGCTCCACAGCATCCCCATCATGCTCCATGGAGCCATTGTAATGGGAAGACCATGTCAGATGAAGATGTAGTCCGGAGCCACAGAAAAGAGCAGGCATATATGACACCCAAATTACAACTTGCATGAGGCACTACTGTGACATTTCCAGAAGAGAATTCCTTGTTTCCAGTGAAAAGTTTTCAGTGTTTGGCTGATACATTACATTTCTTGACCATTTATTTGATTTTTACTTTTTCAGAAGTCAGAATCTTTAAAATTGGAAAACTAATACTGAGTTTTTCCTACCCAGCTCCATCACAACACTAAGGCATGTGAAAAGTCCTAGGAAGTGTAGGTCAGCATCATTTTATATAAACATTTATAAAAAGCCCATGTAAGATTTTTCAGGAAAGAGATTTTAAAGAGAAACTGGTTTGCATTTAAACTATACAAAATGGGCCATCAGCCTTCTTCATGGTAATTAATATATATGTTCTAGTTATTTCAGATCTATATTCAGAGACCTGAATTCACTGACACTGTGTGAGTGTTCTGAATGACTCTGAAGAGATATAGAAGCTGTACAGAAATGCAGCATCTTCTGGTCTGTACAAGGCAGTAACCAAACCTTTTAAGATCACTTTGGAGGCCTTTCAGCTTATAGTGGGTCTTTCTGATTATTAGCTCTGCCCTGCTTGTAATCAGGACATAAATTATCATGATTCTCTGGAGTCCACAGCTTCATTGGGCTTTATCCCATTCCTATACTGCCTTCATTCAATCATAATTTAACTCACTTCAGGGATAATACCTACCTTAGCAAGACTGTATAATGAGACTCTGGATTCTTAATTGGTTTAGGAGAATCACATTTAAAGGGTATCTAAATACACTGTTGAACACTAGTGAATCAGCTCTCCACACTTCCAAAGGCCACATGACCAAGAAAAGATGGTAAATCAATCAGACTTAAAATACCCAATTCACAGTTCCTCTATTTCCATCAGCAGTGTTACTTGGAATATAGTCAAGATGTATCTTCCCTCCAAAATATTGTGGAGTCGCTTAAAATGTTTAAGGTTTATACTGGACTCATAATAAAACACTTTCTTTCATTCCCCAAATGATACAAGTCTGAAATTCATTAGGGCTTTCTAAATATGTACTTTACCAATTTTATCATATTATCAAAACAAAGAAACTTGAAGCTTTCACCAAAGCTCAGCAATACCAACTGTAGCACACAGTGATACCTATTTGTGTGAAGATGGAGATTTCCTAGAATAACATGAACACTATCCCTGTGCTGTCAAAAATAATTATCTTCTCTTGTAGCTGTCAAATCAGAAAACACATTTGCTCCCTGCAAAAGAACAGAGCACTTATGCTAAATCTGTGTGAAATTCTGTTTTCAGCTAATCCACTGTACATTTGCCTTCACAAAGTACCTTACAGATTCATTAATGAGAGCTAAAAATGTCTTGCACAACAGTGCCCTGAGTGAAGTCACACTTGTACCAAAGCCTCCGAAATGTGCCTACCATATGGAAGCTGGAACAATGACGGACAAGGGACACAACCACCAGCTCACGTTTTTTTATCTCCCCCAGCAGCTGAAAAAAGAGTTCAGAGATTATCTCTGAACACGGACAACCTGAGTCTATCTTTAACTCTTCAAGCACTTGTGAAGGTAAATTCACTGCCTCTGAAAAAAGTCTGCTTTACACCGCTGTAACTGAGAACAGAATCTGGCCCTCTGACAACTGGCTGTTCTATACAATATTAATATCACTGGCTGGCACACACAGAATTTAAGCACTTTCCATGTCTGGAACTCTTCTTTCACTGGTATCGAGGGGCCTTTAACCCACATACTGTAACTTTCCAATAACAGATGAAAAGAGCACACACTCCCTTGCCTTAGACCAGAGGGTTCACCCCACTTGCACTACACCATAGCCATTCCATAAATCCATATAAAAAAGTAATCCTAATTTACAGAGAGTAAGTCTAATAAAAGCAGAATGGTTTCCAGAAGGATCTCATGGAAGTGGAATCCATCAAGGTAACTTCTGTCTTTCTCTCTTTCTGTCCTGAGCCTTTGATTTATATCTTTACATTTAAATGTTCGCGAAGGGAACGGAAGCAGCTGATGCAGTAGTGTGCAAAGGCTGCAATCAGGCAATTCCTTCCATATGAGTAATCAAGTTAGTTTAATTTTGGATACCTTGTTCCTTTCATTCTGGGGTAACTGACTTTGGGGAAGTTTTTTCTTGATTTATGCCAGATTAAGTCTTGTGAGAATTGGCCCCATTGATTGTGATGAGGCTCCACACCTCAGGAATGACACTGGAACTGGTTGGGATATGCAGGGTCAGCCCTACATTTCTTGCTGGGGGTAAATTCTGCTGGAAGAAAGCAGGATATATGCTCACACCAAAGGAAACCTGCCTGTGCAAGAATGACATCCACATTCAAAACAGCCCTAACTAAAGGGCAATATCTCTCTTTCTTCCCCAAAGAACACCTTGTTTACCATGCAGGGAGGCTTCACTGTTACTGATCAAATTAGCTATTAAGGCTAAGAAGGTAAGAGCAAAAAACTTACCAAAAGGGTAATTATTCAACAATAAACACATGTTGCAGGGCTTTGGAGTTTACCTAATTAAGACCAATGGACAAATAACTGAAAGATGTCTAACTGAAATGACTCACATTGAAAATAGAGATAGATTTGAAATATTTGCTTAACATACTTAGATATCCCCAGAGAACTGTGGGTTTTGTGGCGAAGACCAAACTAGGTCATTTGCCTTTTTTTTTCTTACTGTTCATTCTCTTTAATTACTTCTTGTTAAAAAAAAAAAAATTGCCATTCTTGGTTTTGTTTGGATGTGATGTCCAAAATGTACCACGACAACACTGAGAAATGGAACGCTGTTACTGGCAGCAGGATGAGTCACGTGAGACGAGTGAAAGACCAAACATTACCAGATTTTCTCAAACAAGTGAAAATCATCCACACTGAAGAGGCCATTAAACCCCTCCACTGAGAGGGAATTATTAACTCAAAAAGTGCCAACACAGCAAAGCCATGGGGGGAAGGTGCTGTACCCACACTCAGCATGTCATGAGTGCTGAACAATCTCCATTACAGTATGGCTGGACTGACTGACACAACTACACAGTCGGTAATTTAAGAGCATCCAGAGAGATGCACAGCACTCTGCTGCCTGCTTGAAGGCTCTAATGAATGAACTGAATGCTTCAAAACACAAAATCTTCAAAATCATTCATGCACATAGAGCATTTTTGACATTTTCAATAACAACAAAATCAACACTTTCATGAAGTTTTTTATGCCTGTCATGCCATTCTCTATGGTGAATGGGAGGGATTGTCTTAATCCTACACCACCAAGCCTGAGGGACAGAAAAGTAGCTAAGGAAAGGAAAGCAAAGGCTGGAAAATAGATACTAGAGTCGTTCTTACACTCCCTGGAAGGCAGCCTCGACTGTGGAGACAGATTTTCTATGCCTTGTGAAAAAACACGGCTTCTCCTTTGTTTCACTGAACAACTATTAGCAGGGATATGAGTTTGGGTCTAAATTTTTCTATTATGGACACATTTAAGGAGAAACACTTTAAAAAAAGGCTGGACTGATTAGCCATGGATGCCACTACAGCCTTAGCAGACTTTACCCAAATTTAACACTGGTGTTTTCAGTCAGATCTTAGAACAAGACATCCTAAATACAGACTTACAGATCTTGGCCTGGAGACCCAAAAGAGGGGATGTTCAGATCTTTTCTTGGCCTCTCTGCAGTCATTTGCACCATCTGGTACATAACAAATCTCAAGACATTTGGGCTTCTCACCACTTCAAAGAGGAAAGTTCTCCACTTTAAAAGACCTTTGCAATAGTTTTTAATTCAGTAGTAGACTTCCAGTAACATTTGACTACATTTCTTAAACCACTCAGTGTGGTCCCAGATTGTCCAACCATGACTCTTCAGGTAGGTAAATGTAAACTCTCACAAAGCATTGAAAACTCAACCTTTTTATTACAAGCTACGTTTTACCCTGTGAAGTTTTGGAACTCCTCTCACTGTTCTGATTTCATCTCTGTGTAATATCAATACTGTGCATCACTAAGGTGTCTTCCCTGGTGGCAAGAAGGTGGCAAGAAATCTTTTAGAGCTGAACAGCCCCAGAGCAGTGCATTTAAGTGCAGAATTCCTTCCTTGTTCCATTAATTATCTGAGTCCTCTGTAATGCACAGATAGAAAATGCAAGATCTGAAAATCACGCTGAGGAAACAACTACTTGGGTATTGACTATCGAAAAAAGTCACTGTTATACCGAAAAGTTACTAAAAATGTTCAAACATTACTGTGCAGTTCTTTAAGCCCCTGGGGACAAACATACGGACTTTCAGTATGAGCATTTGTCACACACAGCTCCTTTGGTTCACTCAGACTGGCAAAAGAGGGCAGTAGTCTCTTTTCTTGCTGTTTGCCCCTACCCTTACAATAACAGCATTAAATTTTCGCTGCTGCACTCAAGAGTTCACATGTCAAAGAGGAACAAAGCAGCTCACACCACACTCCAGGTTCACCCCGGATCTCTGTATCAGTTACAACCTGTCCACATTTTAAGGTCTGTTTCATACAGCTGGTAGAGACATGGCTTCATTTATTTATAATGCTTGTGCACCATCTTAATAAAAACACAGTGAGAGCCAAAAGATTCTTTATCACAGAGCAGGCCACACTGTACAGTGAAAGTCAAGTGAAGACCAAAATTATTCTACACTGGTGTATCAAAACAGAGGTGGCAGATCCTCTGCCTGTATGCAAACAGATACAGATTATATCAGTCTATAAAAGATTAGGATTAAAACCAACAGTATTGAATAAGGTTAGAA
This sequence comes from Manacus vitellinus, assembly GCF_001715985.3. Classification (NCBI taxonomy): domain Eukaryota; kingdom Metazoa; phylum Chordata; class Aves; order Passeriformes; family Pipridae; genus Manacus; species Manacus vitellinus. The sequence goes on along the minus strand of NW_021939546.1, from coordinate 8,353,564 downwards.
TAAAAAAGAAAGACCTCTTTCCTCCAAGTTTTTATGAACCATGCTATAAAATGTTACAACAGAAATACTTATTTCTTTACTTTCACATTGATGTATGAGTGAAGACAGAAGGGCTAAGAAAAAATCTTGTAAACTAAAACAACCCAGATAGTGAAATAATTTGTTGAGTATCAATCTTAAAAACTTGTGGAAGATAAATACAACCCATGTGTGTCTTTCTAGTGAATTATGGACCCTAACTGTTGGCTACATCCATATTTGTTATTTCATGTTCAATTTATTTTTAAAACTAGTTATTTGGATTGCATTATATTTCTGTTCTGGGTAATTTATTTTTGCAGGCTACACACAGTATTTTAAGGGAGTGAATGTGTAGGGTTGGCGCTGCAGAAGAAAGAAGCGTGGTTAATTTTATATCAGTCCAACTTAATACAATTTGAAAACATTTCAGTAGTTTAGAGATCTGTAACCTTTTCACTTTCGAGCATGTGGATAGAGCTGACTCCCATATTTGACTTTTCCATGATATTTTAAAGGTTATCTTAGAGTGCAACAGGAAGCAAAGAACACATAACAATCTACTACCTCTTTCACTGCTAACATGGCTTTCAGGGTTACGTAGTTCAGATTTCCAGCTGAGACCGGCACAACACTTTTTGAACTTAGCAAGTATGGCCAAGATTGAGGAAAACACATGCCATGAGCTTTGGTTCCAGTGACTTCACAGCCTCAGCTGATGTTCTGAGTTAGGCTCTAGATGTGCAAGGACAGAACCATTTTAGGCAATAGTGAATAGATTCTCGAAGAAATACACTGTCTTTCCCTACAGGCAGGTTTGAAACTCAACAGTCTTGGATTCTATTTGGATTTCAGACCTCTAAATATGCCCCCAAACAGAGTTGAGAGCAGACTGAAAATGACCATTGGCCTCTTTTGTGGCAATCAAGACAAAACCTTTTGCAACTTGATGAAACACAGGTCTTGTCATTCATTGTTACAGAGGCTCTTTGGCTTGGAATCACCTTTAGCCTGTTACCAGGCAATCTGAAAAATATTGTTCTCAGCACATCTGGTCTTTTTTTGTGGTCAGTTATCCTTCCTCACTACTTGGATTCTAGTAACAGCGGGAAAAGACATTAAAATAAATGTTTTAGGAAAATATTAAGCTCAACAAACATTATTTTAATTAAAAGGAAATCCTAAAAACCTCCTAATGGGCACTTGGAGAATATAAGCTCAATGTAATGAAATTTGATGTGTTTCCTTTTTTTTTTTTAAGATGACCATTTTTGGAATCAGTTTAATTCTCAATATGTCTGATAGGTAGGATATATTATGTGTTTGCCTTGTCAAACACAGGAGAATCAGGATGTCTTGCCACCTTGTGAGTAAACATTTTCAAAGGAGGCACATATACAGCCTTTAGCCCCATTCTCCTTTTCCAGTTCTCCACTCACTCAATTCCCCTTTCACTCCTGAGCTCGTTTGAAACTGTCTCTTCCACTTCCATCTTCAGTCCTCTCCAACCTGTCCCTCACCTTCCAGCACACACTCCAGGATGCCACAGATGCAAGACTGCTGCCATGCTGTGCAAAGCTGGCTCTACCAAATCCATTGCACAAGTTTTAACCCTGGCAGGAGCTGGACACACTATCTGAGTACCAAACAACTGTATTTTCCACTGTGAGCAACACAGACAGGCTGCTGTCAGTCTGTCTGGTTTAAACTCCCTGCTCTCACACGAGATCCCTGCTCTCACACGAGATGGATCCACAACCTGTGCTCCCGGAGACAGCTGAGTCAGGCTGAAGCAATTCACCCCCCCAAATAAATGCCACTGTGCATCTGGTGTAAACTATAAGGCAACTATACACCCTTTAGGGTTAAGTACACACTCCCCTGCCCTTAGTCCCTTTGGTTTGTCTTTTTTTGTTGCTCTAAATGGACACCACCAGGGTTTTCACAGCAGCCTGTCATTAGATGGGGTCTTTAGGTTAAAAGAGCTCGAGTGACTCTTTCAAGACAGAAGTTCACACGTTTTGTGATGAGGTACTTGAACTGTTCCCGTTGCACACATGCTTTCATCATCGATTATGTGACTCCTTTGGGAATCAGGATCTTTCCATACATGCACAGACTGCGAAAATCTGTTTCTTTTGTTTTTTCCTCTAAGTCATTTAATTGCCTAATAGCCAGAGCATGCCTACTACGAACTGCATGTGCGTTATTCTTTCCTATTTACTTATGAAACCCCGAACTTTTAAACTCCCAGATCTCCACTCCCCTATATTTTCCTTAGCCCATTTAGTCTCTCTTTTCCATGGAAGTTTTAGCCAGCAGACCATGTAAAGACTCCGCAGGGGTATGTGCTCTCCTAAACATCTGAAACACAAGGATGTGCAGGGAATGAAAGCTGGGGTTCTGCCATATGGCACCTTGCATATGTCTTATGTAAACATATATGTCTATGTCCCAAGAAGGAATTTTATGTCTGCCTGGCTCAGCAGTATATTATATACTTTAAAAAGGAAAAAACCCCAACACAACAAAAAATATTTCCATCAAGATGTTGGGCTCGAAGTTTTAGGAGCCTGGAAGTGTCACCAAGTCAGTAACAGCCACAGAAGCCAACCACCACAAAGACAGAATCACTGCAGATCACATAAGGGAGAAACAGCACACTTTAAACAACAGGGGAAATTGGTAACTAAACATATTTTGTTCCTTTCAATGCAGGTTGGACAGAGGAAAAGGTCTGGTGGGATGTGGATGCACAACATCTACTCTTCTGGACCTAGTTCTGGTGCACACATTTGGAAAACAGCCTACTCATAGGCAAAGGAGACAGAAAATGAGTCATAATAGGAATCAAAATGCACCGGGAGTCTGCAAAAAACTTTCCATGTTGCAATGTGATAGGAATGCTCCAACATGTAAAGGGAACACTGTGGAGGGGAGCTGGTAAACCTGCACTGCACATCAGCCTCAGCTATGGGTTGTCTTCCATTTATAGGTCCTCCAAAAAGTGCCAATTAGGCTCCTTTCCTATGAGAGGCTTCATAACTCTCTCCTCTCTATTGGTATCTTTGCTTCAAGCTCACTTGTTGCAAGAGCTTCTTCCACACATTTTTTCTGGTTCTTTATATATCAGAGGGATGAAAAGCTACAGTGAAAAGGCATCTGGTTGGTGAAGACCACCTGTTCTCCTAATACACTTGCACTGGTTCCTTGATTCTCTTAATAAAAGAGAGACATCCCCACACACACAATCTCCACCTAGACTCACTGCACATCTCTCATACTTACCCAGTAACCCCCATCCCCATCAACCTCTTTGTGCTCTTGCAAAAATAGTTTTTTACAATGAGAGCTCAAATTGCTACCACAAAAAGGCAACCACTTCACCTACACAGTCTACTTGGTCATTTAACACCTGATACCTAATACAGTAATGGCTTCTTTACAGCTCAGAATTAACACTGCCAGAAAGAAAATTCAAGACAAACAGCTTCCCCAATATATGCTGAAAAGAGCAACAGCCTACCCCTGCTACTTTTCATTTGCTGTTTTCATTATTTGACATTTCTTTCTGCCAGGATTTTGGCATTATTTCAAGGTTTGATTTGAAATATATTTAACATCAAGTGATTTGCAATGTCATTTTCTATTTTACCATAACCATGCTTGGGACTAATTCTACTCAAATTGAATTTACCCTTCTGCACTCAGCGCCAGTGAATGGGCCTCTTGCAGGTTCTCCAGCACAGAACATACTTCTCCCCAGTTTTACACAAGTCTGAGAACAGCAGAGTTATCTATAGCTGCAGACTTAGGGCTGTAGATACATCCAGTCCATGTTAAACATACACCTTAATGTGTCACCAGTAAGAATAGTTTACTGAAGGGCAGCATCAAACATGACAGTTCTTGGTGCAATAAATATCTATATGCCACATAACACAGAAGAAAAACTCTTCTCTATGACTTAAATGTAACTAGTTCAGGTGTTTGTCCAAAACGGGGCAGCGTCAGACAACAACTAGGAGGACTGAACAACTTGACTGCATCCCTTTCTTCAGAAGTCAGATTCTGGGGATAACCAAGGCACCCTCACCACCACCTGGTCTGCTGTGGGGTTTTTTAGCAAACTGTGGGACAGGGTAAGAATGAGGCTTTTGTAGAATTTGCTGTGTAGAGGTAAAGCCATAGGGAAAAATAAAACCAGAGACAGGATGATGCAGAAAGATTAAAGAGTACAAGGAATGCTGTAAAAAGGGAAAATATTCTCACTGAATGGTGCTGGCTTACGTGAACACTGAATAAACAACAATTAGAAAGTTTAGCTCCTGCAAAAAACCCTCTGTAAATCTTCCAGTGATGACACTGGGCAGTTGCTATGAGTTAGGAGGTATACGGAGTGTGCTCTACTTTTATTTAGCAACGCTGTCTTCTGTAAAGGGGGTCTGCACTTTCCACACAAGTCATGAGAACAAGGTATCTCAGGGATTTCATGAAGATGGGTATGCCAATGAAGAAACAGATACAGAAGTGTCACTGTAATCATGAGAATCTCTGACAAACACAGTATGCAATCACACAAAACAGGGCTGAAAGAGTCTTCAGAACATGATTTATCCCATCTTGTGTCCCTACAGCATAATCCAATCTCACAAACTTAAGGGGGTGTTTGGCCAATCTCCTTTACAGGCTACAGCAATTCCCCAGCATTTCCAGCAAACTATTCAGTTGTTTCACCTAACACTTTTTTTCTTCATGTCTAACTTTATACCCCTTAGCACAGCTTAGTCCACTACATATTGTCCTGTCCAAACTGGACATGGAGAGGAGTCCATTCTCCTGCCTTCCATAAAAACCTCATGGTTTTGCAGACTGTCTCCACTCAACTCTTCTCTTGCCAGTGTTACACAGCTCTCATTATTTAAGTTTTTTTCTCATAAATCATGTTTTCCAGAGCTCTGATCTCTTTCCTCCATCTCTCTTCTGAACTGTCTCCAGCAAAGCTTTTTCTGTACCTTTTTTCTCCACGTATTACACTATCAGATCCCATTCTTTGCAGGTGGGAGCAGGTACACTCTTCCTTCACCGTGAGCCAGCAAGGAGGCAGCACAATGGCAGTCAGATTTAGCAGATAAATCTTACCTTTAGGATTAGTTTACCTTTGTTCTTGGGTAAGACAGAGAATAATGAGGTTAATGAACCTTTGGCATGATTCAGTTTTCCTGTTGGTTCTCAGTGCTGCATTAAATTGCCCTCTTGAAACAGGCCTAGAAAGCTCAGTATAGAACTAACCAAAACACATGCAGAGGTAAAGGCCAACTCCACCCAGGTTCCCTCATGCCAAAATACAACTTAGCAGCATCAAACGCTAAATAAAAACTCTCAGGAAAGTGCACATACTTACACCCTGTCCAGACTCCAGTGTTATGACACTCTCAAAACTCTAATTAGGGCTGACTCTTCAGATCTACTGCACTTTTTCTGCTGACCATCCCCACCATCAAGAATACGTGAAGGGCATGAAATCATTCCAACATGCTGATCCAATCCATCCCGTGAAACAGAGTAATTCATTAATCACATTGTCTCTGAGCCCAGTTCTGTTCTTGCCTGGTTATCAGTCAGGAGTCACTGCCACAGCAGTGAAATAATTACAAAAACTAGAAGGTGCAAGATCAGAGTTAGGAAGTCTTCTAGAACTGAATACCTAAAGATGCACACTGAGGGATGAATTCTGACAACTCTATTTTAATAACAGCTTCCAGTGCTCAATCAGAGATAGAGACAGTGCAGCCAGCAACTCAGTAAATATTGTGGACTAACCAAACTGAGCAAAGACCCACAGACTAGATTTGAGGGTCTCAGACTGAGAAAGTCTAGCTTGTTACAACTCTGGGCAGACATTCTCTTCCTTTGCTCTTTCCCATCACCTTGGCACACTGCTAACCCTGATAATGAGGGATGAAGATTTATATCTGGAATATGCATTTTTATGTGACTTTAGTACTGGACAAAAAGCCAGGTCAAGAGCTATGTATATGGAAATGCTCCCACAGCAGGTAAAATACGGTCAAAATGTGTGCAAGGTTCCCTAAATGTCAGGACCAAAGAGCCAGAAACTACTTCTAAGTTGGAAACGGAGCCCTACAGTGAAGTGACCGAGTTTGTGAATAGCAGGCATAGCAGAGGAATTGAGTGCAACTTCCAAAGACCACACAGTTTACAGGCTGAGCCCAGAAAGAATGCCAGTGTGCTTGGTGCATTGTATTTCCTCTGGGATATCTCCATCTAGTTTAACCACACACTGTTGGATCTTGAGTGCATCTTTTAGCAAGACACCAAAACTCAAAGTGGAATCTTTAAATGATGGAGAATTGCTTTTGCAGCAGTTTGTTCCATGGTTCTCAGCATGAATTTTATATAGTTTGAACTTGTTTGACTTCAGGTACTGGGTCTCACATCATGCCGTTGTGTGCTAGATAAAAACACAGACTACCTGGTATTTTTTCTCTCTCTCTCTGCAGACAACTTTAGACTTTGTTCCTACCTTGTCAGTGATTAACTGGCTGCCTTCTTCCTTTTCTCACACTACAGTACATTCTCCAGATCATGAATCGTTTGTGTGAATCTTCTCTTAAACACGGCCAGTTTTTCCAAGGAACCTTGTTAAATTGTCAACACTTAGAACAGCAGAGCACTAGAATCATTAATAACATAAGACAGCAGCATTGTTTTGCTACTTCTGCCTGATATGTGCCTAAACACAACTCTGCAAACTTTAATGGTCTTTAACAGGTCCTTTAATGCTCCCAGTGTCTGGGGGAAGAAGGATGGTTATTCTGGTTTCGTGTGTGTGACTTTAATACAAGTCTCTGCTAGGAAACAGAATAAAGTCACCAAATTATACTACTGTGCCTCCAAAGTTAATGACCCAGAATGAGTTCTGCTGTCGATGGGCCTAACTCAATAGGCACCACTGAAAACAATGGAGTCCCCCAGTGTGTGACCAAAAAAGAAATAACAACTTTTTAAGGAATGCAGCAACTGCAGAAGCTCAGTAACCACTTATGAAACTGAAGGGGGAAACCAGCCATTTGAATTTTTTGTTTACAGGCAAAAAGAGCTCCAGCAATAGAGTCAGTGAGTGTGAGATTTCTGTGATTTTAATTAAGCCTTTCTTAGGTTTGCCTTGTTTGGTTTAGCATAAGTTCTACAAAATACATCTAAACCCTGTGGCTGGTTTGCAAAAGACAGCAGAGAGGGAGTAACTGAAGCCATTTAAAAAATAAAGGAGCTGGAAGCTGAACGTGTGTGTCATCCGAGCCCCATGCTAAGCCATGGCCTTTTACAGCTAAAATGATTGCCGACAGAACAGACTACAGCTCTCAAAAATCCCTACTTACCTGGCAGAAATCCATCTGATCCTGAGCACGCTGACTAAGAAATTAGCTGAGATTAAGGGGGAGGAATGCAACCCCTGGAAGTTCCCAAAAAGTGAAAACCAAGAAATTTTTCCTTCTCATTGTCAGCAGGTCAGCAAGAGGGAAAACATGAGAGCAGCACAGCTCCAAAATCACTCCTTGTGATACGACAGCAGCAAGTCTCATGCATTATTTGCACTGCAAATCATTAGCAGTAGTTTTCCAGCAAGAGAAGCAAGGAAAGAAGACATGAGCAACAGCCAAGCTGGGGCACCACAGAGCTGCAGGGATCTCTGAGCCAGGGTGAGCCGGGGGGTTCCCACCCCGCAGGAAGAAAGCCTGTCTCCAGTGGCTGTATTAGCCTGGGCTAGGCTGGCACAACTGCTCAGAGCGTGTTTCAAAGCCCAAACATCAGCTGTCAGCCACGTGCTGTCAGCCACTCAGTGGGTATGCTTAGAAAGCACCAAGCTCTACAGAAACATCAGTATCTGTGCTGCAGCCACCAGTCCCACACAAGCAAGAGTGGCTTCCCAAAGCTCAAGTCTACATGCCCTGTACGTCAGTGCATTTTCCTCTTCTCAGTCAGTGTGGAAAAAGCAAAGTATCTTGTTTCCGTGTAACCGAACCCCAGCCATGTGTATACAGCTAATGACTGGTTACACCACACATAATGAGGAGTCACGTTTTGCTAACTGCATAGAAAATAAACAAGCTAAAAAAGAAAACAATTACTGGCTTTGGTAGGACTCTCTCTTGACCTTCCTTGTGGACTCAGACTCTTGATGCTCTGAGTGCTATACACTACAGTCACTGTCAGGCACAGGTACCACCTGCTTCAGGTTTGCTTTCCCTTTAATGCCACTGATATTTCTTCACTCTTTTTGCTGCAGAACATCCATCCAGCAGAGGCCAGAGCATTAGAATTACTGCGGTCTGCTCAGCCTCATTCCTCACACTCACCTGACTGAAGTGCAGCCACATCAAAGGACCTATGCCCAGCTTTTGCTTCTGAGACACAGGCAGTATTTGTCCAAAGCACAGACATGCTATGGCAGAGCTGTGAGGGCACCTTGTGCTCTTCTTCCCCTCAGCACCTGAGAGGGGACTGTTCTTTGCACATTCAGAGAGAACTGTGCAGTTCTACAGCATGTCTTGTTACTTGCTTTTTAACACTGTGAAAGTACATAAGATTATAATGCCATTGCAGTTTATTCTGCATGGGAATGACCAAAAGTGCGACTCCTGCCTCAGAAAGTTCACAGCCTAAGAGACTGACAGACACAAGCAGCAGAGCACAAAGGAATGATGAGCCAGTGCCACTCAGCACAGCAGCAGTGGCCTTGGCAGAACTGTAGTGAAAGGTTTCAACATCTTTTGTCTGCATCATGGGCCAAACACAGTATGTCAAACCTCTCCGTGTGCAGGAGAGAACTGTGGTGGCAGGGAAGACCAGCAGTTAATGGTTGGCAGGAGACAAAGCAGGGAAGGGGTGGGACCACGAGAGGAGGCAGCGAGAGATGATAGACACACACACCATATTCTGCTCCTGCAACAGGGAACCCCTCACACTTCTCATCAGTGCTTTCAGTAAAGAAGGAAAACCATTCCTGCCTAAAGATCTGATCTGTCTCTCCTCATGCTCTCCTACAGTCTAAGGCAAACCCTGTGTCAGAGCAATTCTCCAGAGGTGGCAATGGTGACCTGCACAACCCTGTCTGGGTAGGCATTAGGGTCCTTTCTTCCAGAGAAGCAGTAGCTAATCAGTTGTTTCAGTCACAGCTGGACAGGGACATTTTATAGGGAGGAGTGGAGAAAAATTGAAGAAAAAAAAAGGAAAAAAAAAACGAGAAAGAGGGACTTACACTGACAAGTGGTTGGTGGGGATAATGACCCCAGTCAGAGTCCTTGTGTTCTTATAAAAAAACTCTCGACAAACCCCAGCATCTGGTAGTTCAGCTGTGGGTTTCCGCTGTTTATTTTTCTATTCCAGCGCTCTCATCCCTATGCACTGCCTGTGCCTGGCTCTGTTAAGCATTCCAAGCTACAGAGCATAATTGAAAGAATAAAAACCTCAGGCTCAGCGTCAGGCGCATATAGAAACAAATGCAACTGCTTAAATCCTTCCTTACATTGATGAGAACACAGGCAATAATCTCCCAATGCCATACCAGGCTGGCCTGAGGCAAATGCAAGCCAGGGGTTTCAGCCCCAGCAGACTCCTCAGAAGTGGTGGTTGCACACACCAACACCAGGTTATTCTGTTCTAACCAGGTGATGCACAGGGAGAAGCAGTGAACTGTCCAGGGAATGGGTCCTGTTTGTGTTCTCCTAATTTAAAGGAACTTAGTCCTTTCTCTATGTCTCTTCTCCCTCTTCACCTTCACACCGATAATCTCAATTACAAACCCAAACATAGCCTACCTGCATCTGCTTAAAACTGTCCACCTACCACCACTTACAAACTCAGTCTCTGGCACTGCTTAATGGATGATGTCATCACAGGCAGCTCCAGACAGCTGCACCTTCAGTTTGCCTTTCTTTTACTCTTACTTTGAACAATCCCTACCAGGAGGTCTTCATGACATAGGCTTCATCTCTGACTTGGAACTTTCAGCCCTCACTTCACCTCCAGGTCTTTCTGCAGAACAATCCGAAGGCAGAGCCTTTCTGATCCACCTGCGCTGACAGCACATCCATCCAGCTTCCCATTACTTTGTGCTTCTTTTGCTAATACATCCTCTCCTTTGTCATTACCCTACTGATAATCATCCAGGCTAGTGCAGGAAATAAATGAATACATAGTGACAGTAGGGATGAAAAAATGTAAGATGGGGAAAGGCTGATGAAGGCTGTCCTCCTGAGTGAATGAAGCCTATGCAGCTGTGATTAAGAAACGAGCTGTGTGCGCTTGGCCAAGATTTCTCTCCTGCACCTCTGTCAATGCTGCCCCACTGCTGACGGTTTCATTGCCTGGTACCTTCGTGCTGTACCAACCCTCTGCCTGCAATCCATTATTTTCCCACTATTCCAACTCAGGTTAGCCTAAGGAAAAGTAGCAGTGGCCAGTGCCTGAAAGGTAAAGCCTGGAGGGAAGCCCGAAGCTGAGGCTCTGCTCCTTTAGGTCAAAGGGAGAGAAGGAACTTTTATCAGCCCTGGAGATGCCACTCTCCTCCTGGAGGAGTGTCCTGCACTGAGAGGTGTCTGTGCCAGGCCTGAGGGGGCTGCCATTGCCCCATCTGCAGGAATCCAATCTCTGAAAGTAATTTTTAAGGAAATCTTTTGAGAAATGGCCCATTTTTCAGTTTGGGGAAACCATGTTCTGCACCTCATCAGAAAGGCCGCTGGAGCTGTTAACTCTAATTGGTGATAATCACAGGAGAATGTTATTCAATGACAATTCATTTTCTGTAATTATTACTCTATTCTTCTAAGTTACCTAAATGCTGTGCTTACAGCTACAACAAGAACATTCCCAATGCCAACTCTCAAATTGTTTTCACTTTAAGAGATGCATAATATTGAAAGCAGATGTACCAACTTGAACCTTTTTTTTTTTTTTTTTTTTTTTTGCAACATACTGTAAATGTTTTTAAAATGTGACTCTGGTACAATGCATGTCAAACAGTCTAATTCAAGGTAAAAAGTGCTGCCAAAAACTGAAGACAAATGAAGTTTAAAATCAGTTTTGACAGATTAAATGGAGACACTTTGAAACTATAAATCAGATGGCCAGTCTCTAGGAAGTCAATAATGTATCTTTTCCCTGTACTTATTATACTGAAAATATAGAAAAAAACAAGCAACAGCAAAAATAAGTTTGTACCTCAGTGTCTAATATACTTTACTCAAGTGGCAATGAAAGTATGAGCAAGTTCATCGCCCAATATTTGCTTGTTCAGAAGACAGATGAAAGACTAATATTTGTAAGTCCCAGTGTTCAGAATCATTGTCTAAAACAAACATTTGAGTCTGGTGCATATTCAATAACGTGGGACTCCACATCACAAACCAGTAAATAATCTGGATTATATCTTTTAGCATTCATTAAGAGCAAATTAGTGACTGTTTCAAATAGTTTTGGTTTTTTTGTAGGATTATGTTCCAGAAGAGAAAGGACACAAGGTAACAAATTTTGCTCGTAAAACCTTATTCTAAAATCTGTGCAATCTGGTTGGTTATATTGGGTGAATTTCTTCGCATGTAAAATGATGCATGCAAATAAAATCAAACCAAAACAAAGAAGGCAAAGCAAAATGTTTTCCAAGCTCTGCAATCGAGTGCTTACAGTGTTTACACAAATAGTAAAGTCTGGCTAAAACAAGCATCTGACAGCTCTGTGCTGCTTTCAGACACATGACTCCTATTTGCCATTTATTCCATGGAGGCAGAACGGGGTGCCCAGGCAGAGCCCCAATGAAATCCCTGGGGCAATGCATGAATACAAAGTTTTGCTTGCACACATGCCATTGCTAGATTAGATCTTGTGTGCTGTGTGCTCCATTCCACGCTCACTCAACACGCTCCCTCTGAAGCCAGACAAATCTAGATATAAACTGTCCTGGAGGAATTAGTTACTACAGAATATATAATAAACAAAGGCCTAAGACATTGGTGCACTAAAAATAACTTTCACCTCTTGGCTTTTTTTTTTTTTTTTTAATTACAAATTTTATTCTCAATCTGCTGCCATGCATTCTGCTTGGACATTAATGAACTCTGTAACAAGATTAAGATTCAGCTGGTGCTGGGCCATCTTGTCAGTACTGGATATTAGGAAAAATTTCTTCTCTGAAAGGATTGTCAAGCTTTGGAACAGGCTGACCAGGAAAGCAGTGGAGTCACCATCCCTGGAGATATTTAAACACCACAAAGATGTGGTGCTCAAGGACATGGGTTAATGGTGGACTTGGCAGTGCTGGGTTTGCAGTTGGACTCTGTGATCTGAGAGGTCTTTTCCAACCTAAACAATCCTATGATTCTATGCACACGCTTTTGCCAAGAAAGGTTGGACCAGACGATCCATGATGTTCCTTCCAACACGGTATTCAATGATCCAAAATACAGCACCTGACAGTGAACTCCGCAAGGATTAGTGAGGATGTCTCTGAAGGCTGCAAGAGAAATAGCTGTCACAACAGCCTCCTAAACTGTCAGATCAGGAGGGAAAAGACTGGATTTGCACATACATCTGTCACTATGTAAGTGCCAATACAAACATTAGCATGTGGGAATGCTGCGTGGATTCAGGACACTCCGAAGAGATTAATACTATTACAATAATGTAGACATATGGGGAAATAAAATTCTCATCAATTAAATCTGATACTGATTCTGGTTCTGCTATTTGTCTCAAATCACTACTCCAAATTTTACAGCATCTGTGAAACAAAATCAGGAATAATCATTAAATCTCACCAGACTATCTTTGAAATTCCAATTCTGAATTTAAAAGGCCACATTTTCTTTCATCTGCTTAAGATCGCAGCACTCCTCTTAAGTGATCTCATACATTAGTTACTCTAAACTGGTTTTTATAAATACCCTGCTGTAACCTCATAATGTGCTCAGTCACACACAGCAGTGAAGAGCCTTTCACCAACATCTGGGTCTAACAAAGCCATCCGATGCGAAGTCATCCATAGCCAACATCCAGTACACGTAACTCTTTGCTTTGACCCTGACATAAGATGGTGTTATTGCTTCTCTGAGCACAGGGCAATCCACATCACCCATTACCTCAAATCAGTATGCACCATCACTGGCTCTGGTAATTACTGCCAAATTCTCCTAATCCAGAGATATTAGCATTTAAATCACAGATGCTTGAGTTTTAATCCTATCACACACATCTCTATGTAAGTAAAGTTCCTCTGGAATTCAACAAAATGCCATGAGGCTTGTGAAAGTCACTACATAAATCATGTGGAGGAAGGGGGAAAATACACAACACAGAGACAAGCAGAACTTGTTTTCTTAGTAAAACAGCATTTTCCCCAGTTTGTGGTACCACATTCTTCTGTTCTTTAGAATATTATATTTGAGTAAAAGCTAAGATTTTAGTCAATGCAAGGTCTTCCTCTGCAAGTTCTTACCTTACAATTTATGTTATTTTATGGATCACTGAACTGCTGTTCACAAAAACAGCCCTAAACAATATGCTTTGTAAGATGCAGAGAACACTCAAAGCAACCTATTGATTGCAAGATCCTGCACCTTGCCTACAACCAGTGGGAGTACATGGGAGCACAAGGAAGGCAGCAGGGCCCCGTTTCATCAGAATCAAAATTAATCACTTTGCGACACAGAAACCTCCTCAATACTGTTGGTTTAGGCTATTTTATAGATAGAGCAGTCAAAGGCAAAAGTGGGAACAAGAAGTGTTCCTTCTATAAACAGTGTTGCTTAGAAACCTTGTATTTTTAATAACCTAGCACTCTAAATTCAGCATGGCCTGTCAGGATGGGATTTCAGCACAAGACACGAAGGTATTTTGAGGCCAGTTTCCTAATTCGCACTGCACCATAAACAGAGTTCTTCTTCATAGCAATACAGTGACATGATCAATTGGGATAAGGAGACAGAAAACTGAGTCCTTGTTCATTACTCATATTGCCACCACACCTGAAATCTCAGCCCTAAAGTAAATTTCCTTTTGTAAACACAAAACAAGACAAGCCTTGCCCCCTCACAATATACAGAAAAGATACCAAAGGAAAATGCATTTGAAAAATAACATATATTCTACACAAAACTCAAAAGGTAAATAATAAAATAAACCCAAAATTCACTGCAGTTATTTGTTTTCACTTGAATAACTTGCTTGCAGCTACATTCTCTGCTAAGTGGTACCTGACAGCTTACAGGATGCTGCTGAAGCACTGACACTTCTTAGTATCTTTGTTGTGTTTTTTTATCTCCTGCTGCACTGCTTCCTTGCCTGTTAAACTTTTAGAGTTCTCTTATTTAGAAGAGTCACTTCAGTTCAAGCAGTTTGGGTTGTACTAATGGAAAAGCAATTTTTATAAAATTAAACATGATTTCCCCAAGTCATCCGCATTTTTTCACAGATATGCAAACATCTGGGGATGAGATTTACATCGGCAAGGAACTTTTATAAATGAGGAACACTGGACAAAGTTCCCTCTAAAAGACAAGAACATGAGGCAGAATCAAGAACTGAATTCTGAGCTCTCTCAGACTTATCCCCATGTTTTCATTAGAAACTAATTAGGAACAATCATTTAAAAATATTTAGTGAATCAAATCCTGACCTTGCAGCTGAAACTTTCTTTGAAGTCTATGAACTTTTTATCTAAGAAACAATCAAATCAGAGAGGACTGTGGGAACTGGGATTTCACTCATGAGTTTTACCTTGACAATTTTAATTGTCACTACTCTGGCACTACGACCCACCACAGACCTTTAGTCTCAACCCCCATCATCACTTCACGCCCCTGTAATCTCTCTATGCCACTGGCCAACAGGTTGTGCTCTGCACAAGACACCACTCCCAGCCCTACAAGATGCACTGTTCTCGCAAGGGTAAGCTCAGCTCTACCTATAAATGTCCTTCCTCCCCCTAATCCAAAGGGATGGCAAGTCTTGCTGTTTTGCCAGGAAAACATTACGTCTAAAAGCTGACACTGCCTATGACCCTGACCCTCTAAGGCATGTTACATCTTGTTCTCCAGCCATCAAGTTTTAAGGTCTCTTGTGTAATTCCCTAACAGTGATGCTTTCAGAAGATACCGAAGGCCACAGTTTTATTGCAAAATGACGTACCCTGAAATCAATGGTGGGGCCTCAGTTTAAACAAAACAATACACTTTTACATATAGTTTATAGGGCTTAGCAGAGGGGCTCTAACTTTCCATGAGTGAACATTTCTGAGCATTTCACTGCTAAAAGTTTCCAAACGATTCTCCACTAAAGCGTTGGTGTTTACACAAACAGAACAATGCAAAAAACCCCTGCAAGACAAAGTCTGTATTAATTCTACAGCAACAACAGTCATCACCATTGGGGGAGGGTTAATTCTCTCTCTCTACTGGTAAAGTGCTTGAGATTGCTCTATTGATTCTCTAACAAGGATACTAGAAGAAAAGTTTACAGTCAGTCAAGGCAGCCCTTAAACATTATCAGGTTATTCTTCTGAGAAAGGTCAATTTGAGCTATCTGAATCTAATCTTATTGTTAAAATTGCAGATTGGCTCAGTGATCAGAGTAAGGCTTGTGTAACTATTGCCTTTTATTGAAAGCAAGTAGCAACAATGGACTCATATCTAAATGTAACAAAATGAAAAATAAATAGAATGCATCGTGCCAGAAATTACTTCTTTTTCCTTAGGTTTTCATCCTGACATTTAGTAACTTGGATAAGTTTGAAGATTTATTTTTTATTAACTCAGTTGAAGTTCAGCAGAGACCAAGATTTTTTTAACACACTCAAAATTTTCTTGAAAAGATACTTTATGCGGAGAGAAAGGATTGCTAATTTCCAAGATGTTTTTAAAATCTTCATACTCGTTCATAATTCTTTGCCAAAGCCAATGGAGCCAGAATTTCCATGGATGCATCAGTACTGTTGCTGTCCTAAGTCATGCTTTGAACTGGACAAGACTTGTGAGCACAACACTGAACAGTCAGGTTTTGGAAGGAAATGTCCATAAAAGCCTCAGGCACTACAAAAGTGCTCCTGACACCCAGCAAGATGCTTGTTCCACTGCAATCAGTGCCTTCTGGATGCTCCAGGATACAATTACTTACTAGATGGTAGGATACCAATTCTTAATCTAAATAGCAACCAGAGGCCCTGATCACACAAAGTACATGCACATGAATGCACAATGAAGTCCTATTTTCACAAATTAGCTTTTTGACTACTACCTGCAATGCAGGAAAACTGCACTCCTTTATAAAAATAAACACCTTATGATCACTTTAATTCATGACAGATTACAGGAGCAAGAAACAACCTCTGTACTGGTGGATCACACACAACAGAACAAGGAAAGCAAGTAGCAATACGGGTTTTCCAGATTGCAGATTCTGTAAATGTGACTTGTCCAGTACAAACTCCAGCTCAGACAGATTTCAGCAACATGAAATAAACCTTACAAATTACTCTAAATTTTACTAGATTACCTCAATGCAGAAAACACCAGTATGGCCAGCTAACAAAAATGACTGATAGGACTGATATGCTTTCAGGGACTAATGGAAGATCTTCCATATAGTCCATATATTTTACTGTTCATTCGAAAATGACCCTTTACTGCCTGAATCTTTCAGGCCTCCCTATCAAGTTCAACACTTCCATCACAGTTGATGTTAAGGCACTTTTAGGCTTTCCTCCAACAGCATATGATTTATCTTCAAAGACTGGGTTGCCTATGTCCATTTGAAGGCCTGGAAGGAAGGACAGTCCTTGGATCTGAGCAAAGACTGAAACACTGGAGCTGATAATTCATATTTTCTATGGCCCTCAGGCAAGTCACTGAATTCAGCCTGCACGTTATGGCTCTCTGGTAAAAGGGGAGTAACAGCACTTCGTATCTCACAGGGATACCAACAAAATAAATATATTAAAGGCTGAGAGACACCCAAGTTATGCAGGACCATACAATCACCCTATGTAGAGAAGTTACTGTCAAAGTGTTGCTGTCTGGCCACCCTCATCTCAATGCTTTATGTATTTGCTGGCAAGATCTAATATAAAGCCTCCAAAAAAGTATCTTAAAATATGGCCAGAGAGCACACAGGGGATTGCATGATCTTTGTCAGGAAAAAGTCTGGATAATTCAAACAGGCTCCAGAATTGCAGAGACATATATATTTTGAGATAATCACTGGAGCTAAGCCTAAAACCCTAAGCCTGTGCTGTCACTGCCAGACAGGAGGAACCTTTACAGTAAATTTTAGAGGACAGAAGCATCTCAAGGAATCATAAAGGCAAGTGTCCCCCATAGACATGCCTCCTATAATAAGCAGAGGCAAAAGAAAAAAGGTAAAGTAAGCTCTTTAGAGAAGGCTGCTTTATCTTTTACAATTTGTCTTCATTTCTGGCAAATTAGCTCAGTCTGTACTGAGGACCATTCTCCACAAGATCACCCATAAGAGAAAGGACAGGTAGTCAGAGCCTTGCCAGAGGACAGTTCAGTGAGGCTTTCGGGGGCAGAAGAGTTGGATTTAGTACTCAGAGGATAGAAAGACGGAGAAATGCTTTCTGGGAATTATGGTTTTTATGGGAGTAAAATAATAGTTCAAGCCAAGAAGCATTCAGAAATGGGGCACAGTGCAGTCAGCCCAAGGCTCAGTCAAATCTGACATCTGAGCTAGTGAAAGTCCAGCTTAAGACAATAATTTAGCACAATTTCTTGTAGTACCAGATTGCAGTCATTTCCCATTCACCTTAAATGTTGGCCTAGTCACATTTTTGTCATGGCATCCACAGGGAAAAACAATAGGAAGAGGCTAAAGGAAGGGAAAGAAGAGGAGCCCTGGAGTCCCTGTCATCACTTTCTCCCTCCCTTTCCCCAGCTTGTTCACTGTTGGGTCACCACAGCCCTTCCATCCCATCCCTCACAGCCTTCCTTGCAAGGCCTCGAGGCCTGTCATCACCAGGGAGGCAAACTGGAACATCCCTCCCTCCAGCCTGCCTTGGGAATACGGTATGTTTGCAGTTTCCACGTCCATCCAAATGACTGCTGCTAGCAGATCTTCACAGGAAGGAAGAATGGCTGCAGGACATGTCCTGCTCCACGACTTTTCAGAGACTAAGGATATGCCCAGGCCAGGGCCTTTCATCACAAAGCTCCCATTGATCATTTACTGTTCTGGATTTTAGGTCAGCAGAAAGCCAAACATCTCAGCCTCACCCAGTCTTTGACCAGGGCTGGAGCTCTTCAAAACTGCTGATACTAAGGTAGGTGGGAAAAGAGCTTTCCCCAGATGTCCTGCTGGATTGATTGGTAATTGTCATGGAACAAAAACAGCTGAGAGAGGACACCTCTCTTCCAGCCTCATTCCCTTCCTTCCATTTTATCCAGTTCAGAGGACCTGTGTGATTCTTGGATCAACACAGAGTTTCTACATTCTTCTGGAGAAAGACCATAAGAAAAGTAGCCAACGGAGTCAATAAAGCCCCAACCTAAGGAAAACTAATTTTTTTCTTCTTCTTTTTGAGAACTCAGGGAAGGAAAAGAAGGATGGTTTTTCTGAGGGGAATGCTGTGGTTCAAGAGTGGAAATTAAATTGCCAAATTTTTATTTTATCGGAAATCTCTAACGAAGGGTATTTCTTCAATGCAGCAGTAGGAGGATTTTTGAACTTCCAAGGAAAGTAACAGGGAGATACTAACATGTTCTGAAGTCAGAAACAGATGAAGAAGATTAAACTGGTTTTGATTTCTTTTTGAACCAGTAAAAAAATTGCTGTATTTAAAGGAAACTCAGGAGACCAAGAATTCTGCCACACAGATAAATATCTGCAAGGTGGCAAGTTTCTGCCTATCAACCACTTCACGCGGTTTTGTACAGGCACTTTCCTTAAGTGTAACCTAATTTAAAGTAACCTTCCTTTTGGAAAAGGGAATTTAAGTACCTTTCACTGACAAGGTGCTGCTGCAGGGAAAGAGTGTGCATGTGGTTACTCACAACTGAGCCACTGACACGTGGTGATTTCTTACTCTCTAGTAATTTATCCTGATGCCAAAGCCCTGAGGCCCAGCGCCTTCATGAACACATCTGCTCCTATCCATGGGCTCTTTGAAAGAGCCAAAACATCAACACAATAGTAATCTGTCTCCTAGTAGAACCAGAGACATTTATGCACCTCAGGAGCAATGACTGTACACATGGAAAGGATATTCCTGGAAAGCCTGTAAAGTTTAGAAAACATCTTGGGAAGGGAATACTGTCTGTTCAGCCATTCTCATGCCATGCTGTGTGAACGACTGCCTGACCTGCCCAGGATGGTTCTGTTAATCCATCCAGCTGACTGGAACACAGGTCCCAGGATTGCTGCTGGTACCCAACTTGTCCTCCGTTTACAGACACACATGCACAGCACAGTCAAATCCTACTGCAGAGAGCCCATGGGGCAGGTTCTCAGCTCACACAAATCACCAAAACTCCCTGTACTCCAGTATTGACTCAATTTTAGGGCCAACAAGTAGTTCAGCTCACACTTCCTATCTGCCTGTCACAGTCCCCTGTGGCTCCTGACTGCTCCAGTCCTGTGATTTCACTGGAATCCCCATTAGATACAGACTGACGTGAAGGGTCATATACTATCAATCGGCCAAAACCAAAGCCCTAAATCAAATAAAACAACCATTTTTAAAGGCAAGGACAGGTTTGCTTACCTAAGTTCAGGCAGAAATATAAGCTCTTCACATTCCAGGACAGCCTCTCAGTATTTTCCATTTTCATTTACATACCTTATAAAAATAGCCAATGTTTCAGGATATATACTCATAGAAGTTAGTCCCTGAGGACAGATGCAATTTTTGTTTACATGGAAAACCTGTCATAGGCATTAGGGGATATATGAGCATTACTGTTAGCTGTTTGAATTGTGTCCAAAGCAAAAAATTAACTTTGTAATTAAAAAAACAAATCCTGCCTCAGGCTAGGCAAGGAAACCAAAGAACAGTGGAATAGATGCTCTGTACTGGGAAAAGCAGCACACTGTTCAGTGTGGCATCTGGCAGAGCCATGATAAGCACAAAATGGAACTGCCTAGAGAAAACAGCAAAGTGGAAAAAAAAATTCTCCAGGGAAAGCAGTAAAACATGCAAAGAACAAAATGTGCCCTTGAACTCAGCACAGTTTAAGTGTACCAGGAGTCCCTTCAAACATTCAACCTTCACGAAGTCCCACAGAGACAAACTCACTCCAAAGCCCAACTCAGTCTTCACACTTCTCCAGATAGTTCCATCACCGGTGTAACAGGATGGTGCTTTTCTTCCTGCACAGTATCAACAACCCACAGCACTTACAAATGACAATATAAAAATTAGGATTGATTTCTGGCAGATGCTGATCAGTACTGCAGCTCTACTGGAGCAGGTGCTGTAGGGCATACCACACAATCTAAGAGATACAAAACAAACACCGCTCTGGAGATATAACACAAGCAAATGTCCTGCCCTGCACTTCTGGGATCATTTTAATATAAATAAAAACAAGTTCAAAGAGTTCTTTACAACAGCAAAATATTCCAGATGCATGGTAGCTTCTGGATGAATCTGAAACCTGTGATGCAGAGAAATGCAAACCATTTTCCCTTCCCAGTAGGTAATCTATTTAGTATCTTATAAAACAGTCTTGATATGTCACTCACCATACTCCTGACTTCATTAAAGGTCATAAAATACGTCTCCTGGCAAAACAGGACTGCACCAACCAAAATACTTTCTCAAGCAAAATGTGACAGTATGACACCTCTAAATACAAAAAGCTATTCCAGCAGTGTCTGCTAATGTACAGAAATATCAGTGTTCTGCACTGCTTTATATGGAACTCCTTGACAGACCCTCTGTAACTCAAAAACCAGAATAAAATAATTTATGTTCCTTATGTATCTATTGGCAATAATACTTACACAATTTTAATGAATTTGCTGGTAAATCAATAGCTCTGTTTCTGTTCTGCATTACAAGTATTACTGCATGTCAAATAAATCATTGTAATGAAGTTTGATGAGCAAAGGGTTTGATGGTGGTGTTCCATAATTATAAACATCAGCAGCAAGACTTTTTCAAATCATGAAAGGAAAAGTACTTTGATGACGGCAAGTAAATTCCCTGATTAAAATTACTTTAGACGTTTCAGGCAATGGAAGTCTTCAAATCTGGCCCTGACCTTTGCTCTTCAAAATACATCTCTTCATTAGTAAACTGCATTACGTTTAATCATCAAATAATAAAAAGACACTGAACATCACAAAAGCCACAGTACACAGTTGATTTATTTATGCAAATTTTAGAGATGCAGTTCCTCGAACCATTTTGAAGGTATCCAACTTCTAAGGAAAGAAAGAGCCATATCAACCTGATGGAAGTATTTGCTCCCTTCATATGGAAAGAATCAAAGGACTGAAGAAATAAAGTATCAGCTGGTACAGACACCACATTATCGAGACTATAAAACATGATTTATTTCAAGTTTCTCCTTGACATAAGCATTATAAATTTAAAACTCTAGCTAATGTTGGATCAAGTGCAAGACTCAATGGAAGTAAAAACCACCTTCTCCATTAATACCGTATTTCACCAGATTCCTCCCATCTGCATATCAAACAAACCCCTGAATGTCTTACATGCTTGAGGAAAACAACTGACCCAACTAAATAGGTCTTGCTGTGAACTGTAAATAATTTAGGTGTTCCCATCAAAGAATAACAGCAAACAAACCTGGACAGTAACATCAGAACAGATGTGCAAATTGCCTGGTTGGAAATAAACAGGGTTTAGGTCATTATCCAACAGAAAGAAAGGGGTTTTCACAGAACAAATAATTTTATATTTTTGTCACTTCTTAACATCCTGAAATACTTCTATGTATTCTCAGCTATTATGTTTATTGTTCTTGGTTACAACAATACATTCCAATTATACACCAAAGGCATTTTCCTGAACTCACAATAACATGAAACATTCCCACTGTCCCTCCCTCCCTATATTTGTAACCTTGCAGGGTGTAACTCTGAGGACACCTTGGAAATGGCATACCAAAAGAGCTGTTATTTCCAACCTTTCCCCAAGACCTGTGTTCAGGAATGTCTTCTCCTTTACCCTTCTGAACCAGAAAGGGAACAAGGAACCCAGAGCTCCTCTGGCTTTGTACCTTTCTTACAGGTCCCACTGGGATCTGGGCAAGGACAAGAGCAAGTCTCTCCTGAAAGCAGCATTATAAACACAGTGACGACAGAGGAACGTACATGAAGCAAAGCCTGAAAGAGAATGCACCATTCCTGACAAACAGCGAGAAAGTGATCCGGGGATCTTTTTTTCACAACCATACACTGGAGGTAAAAAACCAACCTATCAGAGAATGCAGTTGCACATGAAGGGCAATATCTATCTTCTACCATACATGCATATCTCCACTCTGATCTTCAGCTGTATTTCAAAGATGCAAAAAGGAATTTAATGTTTGTTCTGAGATTTGCTCCACAAGCTGTATGTCCAGAAGGCTTCTTTCCATAACAGCTGCAGGGCCAGCCCACCACCAGCCTTAAAGATGGTGCTACAGCTGGAAAAGTGCACACAATCTTCATCCCTAAACCCACTTCAGGTGCCATTCTACACATTGGACATAAACACAGCAAAGCCAGAAGTAGTTTCCTATTATAAAACAGAATATAGCATCACAAAAGACGTTTCCCTCACAGATGAAACATCAGTGACAGACAACCTCACTTCAGAGGTCAGAAATTACGCTGAACTGCATCAGCCCTATCAAGACAATAAAGGATGTGATGCACAATGGGTTTGTGGCATAAATTCCCTACCATTGACTGCAGACATGATTCAAACAACCAAACAGAAAACAGCACTCGGAAATGGGACCAGATAGGTGGAGAAAGGCAGACATTCAGGGACCAGTTGAGATGCTGTCCCTAAATGCTCATCCCTGGGAAGGTCAAATAAATGAGGGAGAGGTTTTTCTGGAGACAGGACTGGCCCTGCAACTGGATGTAAAGGCATGGCAGGCAGCTCATTCCAAATGGTGAGGGCAGCAGATTGGAAAGGATAAAGAGAAAGGAGTCTGGTGCTTTGGCTGCCAGAAAACATTGAAAATATATTTTCAAATACCTTTAGCTAAAACTTGGCTCTTTTTTTTCTCCAATCAGTAATACCAGTACCATGAGAGGCTAATTAAACCAGCTGCCCCTGTTGCCATGTCCAAAAGCCCTCAGGCCAAATCCAGAGGTGAGCATAACCCAGGTTACAGGAAATCTATGGTGGTGTGACTGATGTCACCTCCAAGAGCCCCTGGCCTGTATGTCATCCCCACTCAGACTCCCTCCAGTCTGGTGTCTGCTTTTCTGGCTGTGGCTAATCCACACATCCTCATCTCCTTGTGACCCCACATGAATTTGGCTCTCTGCATACAGACCCATGTGAAGGATGTTTTGGGGAGCCCAAACTCTGGGTTCTGACAAGACAGCTGAATATTAAGCATGTACTGAATCCCAGAGGGGGAAGAGTACAATTCTGGGAACAATTAACTGGAATGAAAAAGAAAGTGCAACTCACAGAAGGGAAGGGACCACTTCAGCTTACAGCAAACAGGACTGTTGTGTGTGTGCATTAGTACATTATAGCAGCCGCCTGTAAATCACCCTAAAAGCAACTACATTAGTGAGAGGTACTTGTGACATGTCACCTCTGGGTTAGTCCCAACTTCTGTCCAATACCAGAGAAATCTTAAAAGTTTTTCTGAGGTGGTTCCCAAGGACATTTTAGTATCTACCCCAGTGGTACCCAGCTGCTGCCCAGTGCAGCTTCCCAGGGAGTACAGGGGTGGCCAGTGTCCATGTGCCCAACCCAAACCTTTCCGTTCACCTTCATGAAGTTGTGCAATTCTAACTGAAATTCATCACAGCCTCTTACACACTACTTCCAACATCCAGAATTGTTTTAAGTAGCACCCAAAAGTTAGCCAAGTGAGCTAACATTTTCCTTTGAACCCGTGAGCCTTTAGAAAGGTCAGTAAATTTTTATACAGTATAGGAGCGTGGTGTGCTTGCTACTTAACAATCCAGTTCTGTGCTGGATCTGTCACCACTACAGTAAAAAGTTTAAGTGTATCGTGTGCTTATAATAAATACTTTGCACAAAATTATTCATTCCACAGATGGGCAAAAGGGACTTTAATGCTTACTTTGTTTGCAGAATGCTATATAAACCCTGCTAGTAACAGGCAAGAATATGGAAGTCGTTTTGTTCTATTAAATAAAGGAAACAAGGTTCACATTTTAAAATTAATTCAATGAAAACTATTAAGTGGCTGGCTGTGAATGCTTTGGGAATTTATATATACACACACACATATACATTTTTATCTGATACTAATTTCCCTCTCCCCCTTACCTCTTAAACAAATGCACTGTTAACCACATCATTTCCAAGGAGCTCTACATGGGAAGAGCCTGCAAGTCAAGACAGTACGATAACATTCCCCACCCAAATACTGCAGCCCTACACTGTCTCTTCCAGCGGGCACAAAGGGAGTCTAAGCCAGAGGGTTTTCTCCCAGCAGATGCAATTTGATCTCTCCCATAGTCATGCTGGTTTAATACTAATAGCCGAAGAGGAACAGCCACAGCCCTCTTGTCTCTTGGTAATATCAGTGTCACTTGTGGGATTAGTCCAGAGCAGACTTTTGGCCAAAGTATGATTTCTGAGAGCTTGTCTGTGCCGGGTGTTTGCCTTGACTTCAGTTCCCTTCACGGGTCTCAGGGCAACTGAGTTTTCATCATGAGAAGGACCTGACAGCCCCACACTTTCTGCATCCTGTTGTGAGCTTAGACACAAACCTAACTCAGCATTTCAACTGCTCTTCCTCCAAGGTTCTCGACTTCACAAGAGTAAAGGTGCTGGCTTGAACTTATAATTTTCTTCTGTGAATACAGGCTCTCTCTTTTTATTCTCAACTGCTTCTTTAGTTTCCTACTTAACACCAAGCAATGTGTGATAACATTATTCCTGAACATCCCCATAGTGACTGTGTGAGGCCACAAATGATGGGTTGTGTATCCAACTCACAAGGAGGTTGAGGGTTTGAGAGGAACAGAGTTTCAGTTTAAATAAAACCAATTGTTTATCAAGAACCACAAAACGAAGCAATAGCCAAAAAAATTAGAAGAAATTAATGCATATAATTAGGAATTGTCACTCGTTTTTAAACACTTTCATAGAACTTTATGTATCTACGCCTCTCTGAGCTTCCAAAAACATATTTCTAATCTGTCATAGCACAAGTCACACATCATAAAAAATAATAATAACATGGCTGGAGTCAGAGTTCCCTGCATCAGTCACAGATACCCTACTGTGGAGCTTTTCACTCTCTCCAATGGTGCTTCCCATGTCTCCTCTATCTCTCAGGGCTGCATACTAACTTCAGAGACACATTCTGATTTAAATTATAAGATGGTTGTATGAGGATGAAATGTGCATGTCTTTGAAAACTATAAGGATAATGTATCAAATCTTTTAGCTGGCATGTTTTTCTTCTACAGCTTTATTGCTGATTTACACTATCTAATTATCTGTTTATTCTCTGGATTGTGTATAGTCCACAATGGTTTAAATTACTCATCTGCTTGCACTTAAGCATTTGGCCTCTATAAAAGGCATGATAGGTAAGTGCAATGCAAAAGTACTTTCCAATGATCAGTACCACCCGTGTCAAAATTTCAGATGGGCAAAAGAAGTTCAAGCACACAGATTTACGCCACCTTTAACAGAACCCTCTGGTGAAGATCTGTGGAAACCTCTGATAGGAATGTTAGTTTTTACTCTTGCTTTTATCTGTAAGAGGTTTTAGCATAGCAATCTCCAATGACTTATTTTGAAACTCAGTCTACTACGCCACGTGAGTATTTCAATGACAACACAGCAACCTCTCTACAGTCACATTAAAAGAAGCAGGATATATATCCAATCAGCTTGAGCAAATGCAAATTTGGGTAACCGCAAACTTGTATTCAGCTCATCTGATTTCACCGAGTGGCTCACGAGTATTTCGTGGGGATATCAACACCTGCAATTCCAAGGTTTACAGTGGGAGATTAAGGCAAAGCTCCAGGTTATTTTGCTCCGTGTTGCTGGGGCACCTTGCCCTTGACATCAGAAAGGTCTCCCCAGAGAATCCCCAAGAATCATATATATGCACACTCACACAACACCTCAGCAGAGACTGTCTATGTTCTTAATGAGATATAGCTCAGGATCCAAATGAAATTGAATTAGCACATCCACGGAAGCTTCCCAGCAACAATAATTTACTTACTGAAATTACAACAAAACCCAGGCATTTGGAAGCCAGACTGGATCATTAAGACCATTAGGAATCTTTCACTATCCATAGGATAAGCATCCTGTTCTTATCAAAATCATAGAGTCTTAAAGTGATGCTCTTTTTTTCTGCATAACCACATGTGGGAAGCCTGACAGATGCCCTTCAGTATACAAGATATATCAGCAGTTTAACTTCATGATACAAAATGGCAGGGAGGACCAAATAAAGGAGAAAGAACAAGAGAACTATTGTTAAGATCATTTAGCTATTCAGAGAAAGAAAAAGAAAATGCAAGCATGTTTTCTTAGGAAATAACAATAACAACTGGCTTTGTCGCTAATTCCCTATAGGTTTTATTGGTCTCCAGTAGAGCCTCAGATGAAGAGCATTGTGCAGATGAAGTCAGTGAGGGCCTGGTATGTTTGGGAAATCCAGGAGAAGAAAGGGACACAGTTGTTTGAAACAGGAAAATAACCTAATGTGTGAAGAGGGAACACAAGGATAGCAGGATTACTGATAAAGACAGATGATCAGGGACAAAGCAAATTATCAACTTTCCCGAAGACAAAGCAAGAAATATTATACCCAAAGCAGAGGGACATTGGAACAAACAACAGGATTCATTCAGGACATGATGTGATCTAATCACTGGAACAAAATGCTGAAGATTTATCCCATCCATCATTTATCCACTCAAATTAAAAAATTCCCTAAAAAATAAAGGGTTCAAGCTCTTCCTGACTATACAAGAACCCAGATTTGCCTCAGCATAATCAGGGACAAAACCTGCACAGAGGGGACTGTGTAAGTGAATAGAAGACAGGCTTGTTAAACGTGAAAAACTTTATTAGTAGGGTCAGTCAACAAAATTAGTTTGTACAAGACTGACATGATAATAAAAGTATTACTTTAGTGCTTATGCTTTGGAAATAATAAGGGACAAAGCCCATGGAAATCTTCAATGCCGTTTTTAGAGCTGCTTTTCAGGGAGGAGCTGCCCTTTAAGTTTGAATGACTAATGGCAACGAATGTAATCTGTTTTTTATTTGCAGTGCCAGGCTCATTTGGCTTGTGTAAAATGCAACCCTTTGTTTGGTAAACAAGCAAATTAAACTGGTGATCCAGAGAATCTTGGAAACTTTACTTAAATAAAGGAGCCTCTCTTTCTCAGAGTCATGCCTTAAAGTTGGAAGGTGTGTTTCCAGATGTTGATCCATGGCTTTGCTGTCAAGACCAAATAGGTAATTTTTGCTAATATAGTAATCCCATATTAAAAATAGAAGTAGTGAATAAACATCTATTTATTCATAAAGTAACAACCTCATTTTCTTAGTCAAGGCAGAATACAGCTGCTCAATGTATTATAAATTAATTAAAATACAGTTACATCATGGGAAATAGCCTCAAAAATGACAAATATCTATACCAGTGTTATGATAGGAAGACTAATATAAAAAAATAAGGTAACAGGGAAAGAGGAAAGAAAAATATGCACACTAAGAACTGGATAAACCCTCCAAAATATCAGTAAGATCCGAAATCTTTAGAAAGATGAACTAAAATATAGGTGGACCATGGGGGAATATTCCATGTTCCTCCCAGGCAATGAACAGGTCCACGCCAGGGTGACACACCGGCATCCCAAAAGGCACATGGCAGAACCACACAAGACCAGCCTGCTTCAGCTGAATTATGCCCATTTACTCACACTGTCAGCCTGCCCACAGCAGGAGTGCAAATATTCCCCAGGATTCACATGAGGCAGCAATTTTCCCGTGTATGTGAGGTGAACACCATTCCTGGTTCGTCAAACTGCCTGTCCCAAAAGCACCCAGAGATGTAAATGCAACTGCAGCTGCTCGTGCCAGTAAGAGTAAACTGCTTTGTTCCCACTGGATCTCACCATCCCTGGGCAGAGCAGAGGCTTCAGGAACAAAGTCTGTGAGTTTTAAGTGTGTCCACAGCAACTGCAAGGAGCAAGTTGGTGCCTGACTATTTCCAGACCATGGAAAATGCAATACTGAAAACACCTCGATTCTCATTCTGCAGTTCTTCTAAAAGATAAATTATGAAAAAATGACACCCTCTACTCCCTGGGCTGAGTTGTTGTTTAACATCTTAAGACAGGATTGCTTTCAGGAGCTGACAGAATTTGGAAAATCCTTGCTACAGAAACCAAAGGCTGAACAACACTGAGACATTCCAAGGGCATCCCTGGCCAAAACACTAATTTCTCCCCTTGCTGCAAAACTAAGGGAGCAGAAGCAGGATTCCCTCTGCTGCATTACCAACAGATCACTGTCCTGAACTCCAGGCAGTTGCACATACTTAAATGCACGATTCGAGTTTAAAGGAACTGGGGAAGATCTAATCTTGGCCCAGTGACATACTGGATGAAATAACCTGCTCTTGAAGACCGAAGTTAGTTTGAGAAACTGGCAATCAGAAAACACATCTTTCCATCTACAAATGGAATAAACTGTTAAGCAACCAGAGACATGACAGATCTAGAAGCCCTTGCTGTCATTTTTACAGGCCTACATTTCACAGTAAGGGTGGAACTGCCCTTGATTTATGACCAAAGAACACGAAGTCTGACAAACTGAAATATGCAAAACGAGATAAATTGAAGCAGGTTCCTTCTGAGCTGGGACATCTCTTCCATGTCTAGTGAGTAACACAGTTGAGTACACACGTAAATCCATTTTATCTGTTATTTCTCGTTGTGAGGTTAAGCTCAAGACGGCAATAAACTCCATTCTGAATTGTTTTGATTTTGTTGGTTTAAACTTGATCCTCAATGCTTGGATTTTTTTTTTATTTGATTATACACACTCTTCTCAGAAGGAATGCAGAAGGCTCGCTCTGCAGCTTTCGGCTGAGATTACCTTGAATTTTGCAACACTGCAGCTGATATGTTAAAGTGAGGATGGAGCAGCCCCTTTGCCCCGAGGTACATGTGATTTCTAAGAATCTACATATGCTAATGTCACTGTTTGGGTATTAACTCGAAATGCAAAACCAGCAGCCAAAACACAAATTAGAGCTGATGCTAAATTGACTCCCAATCTGTTTGGGACTGTGCAATGAAACACCCTAGGAATTTGCTGTAATATTTCAGCTACTCAGCTTACTGCCTTGTGTACGTGGTCACAAGCAGACAGTAAGATCAACACCCTAATAACAAGCAAAATATTAAATAACCTGATAGCTCAGAATAAAACTCTGCCACAAACATACGCACTCGTTGCTCTTTTTCCTACCCAGATAAATCATCAGCTGTTAGGGGAGGGAGGAATTTATACCTTTTTTATCTCCTGGATCTTCCCTAACCCAGCACATTGCCAACACCATGTTAACGGTTTTTGAATATGCCCCTGAAGAACAAAGATACTCCTTTTGCCAGATCCCAGTATTTACAAGCAAGCCCAAATCTGTGAGAAAATTCAATTGAACGCAGATGGCAGGAAATTCCTCTAAAATGACAGTGGCCAAATTCAAACCACAAGACATGAAAATAACCCAACGTACTAGACATGAAGAACATATCTTATAGATTTTTCCTCATGCAATTCACAATCTGTGATTGATTACTGGGAAGACAGACTGCAGATTTATTGGACTTCTGTAGAACAAGTATTCCATTTGCAACAATTAAATCTTATGTGGTTGAAAAATAGGTTGGAGGAACCAGTGGATGGCTCTGACATTGAGGAATGCATTTCTAGGTTGTCCATAAGACTGTAGCTCGTTTAATTTTGCACTGGATCCCACTGTGCACTGATTTGTTTAGTATAATTACCAGGACTGACTTGAAATTTCTGTCATTTTATCAAAAAACTAGATTAGAAAAATACTGTTTGCACTATTATAATTTAATTTTTTCAACAACACAAGTTGTTGGTCTTTTCTGTGATTTAACAGTTAACTTGATCTTCTTGTGTCCTTCAGAAAAAAAAAAAAAAGGTGCAACATGGATGGCACCATGCAGATGGAGCCTGGACAAACTACAGCGATGCTTCAAACTCAGATGAGGAGGAAGATGAAGCAGTTTCCACACCAAAGGGACCAACCACATGTTAGTGAATGGACTATGCTAAATCCTGATTCACTAAACAGCAGGATAAACAGCAGGAATCTATACTCTGTGTGTCTGCTGTAAAACTCAAGTGACAACCCAAGGACAGAAAAGCAGAGTCTGATATCAGACACATCCCAACACCTGCATCACAGGGAACGAAACAGCTGCCTTCTTTCCTTTTGCTTTGCCTCAAATGCAGGTGACCACAGAATTCTGAAGGGCAACATTCACACAGCATTTCTGCTACCACTTGGTTTTGTTTAGTTCTAGCAAAATTTCAGGATTATTATGGCTTGGGTCAATACTGAAGTGAACTGCTTGCCTCCAGTTGTGGGCACTCTGGATAGCCAACAAGAGACAGAAATGTTATCAAGCAACTTTCCAACACCAGGAGACAGAAATGTTATCAAGCAGCTTTCCAATACCAGGAAATATGGGAAGACCTTGCTGAAGAGAGGGTGTAGAGAGAAAATTAAATATGATTGCACAGGATGTGTGGGAAATTCTGGACAAATTCTAGTCCCAGATAGTTCAGACACACATAGAGGGCTAAGTGACCAATACAATCATTCACCTGAAATGATCCACCCAGCCCTGTTGTGCTTCCCTGAGCCCATGGAGCCCGAAACAACTTTCCTGGTATTCTGTTACAGTGAAAGCTTCTCTCTCTTCCTTCTCTATCTCATGCCTAACCCCCTTCCTTTCCATCAGCCTGCTGGCACCTCTCCGTTCACAGTACTGAGGCAGACAAACTCCAAGTCTGGGGTGAATGTGGCACCTCCTGGGGGAACAGGAGTATAAAGAGAAACCAACAGTAAATGACTCCCTCTCTCACAGAGCTCTAACAAGTCATGAGGGAATTACACTGCACCCCCTCTCACAGAGCACTCCAGCCACCAGTGCAGGTCACGGGATGCTTTCCAAGGCTGTGAGGCTCAGGTGTACTGTCCCCATTAGGTACCACTCCTCTCATTGCCCCTACTCCTGCTATTTTCTCACCACCCAGAGGAGCACAGCTCCTTCCCCTCAATTCCCAATACACGCCTCCTGCTCAGACAGGATAGGGCAGCTGAGACCTCCCACTGGCCCTCGTGGCAGCTCTGTCTGTGTCCTGGCTGCAGCGTGTGTTGTGCACACAGCAACAGACAGAAACTTGGCAGCCCCTTCGCCCACTGCACCGACCCACAAAGCTCTCCCTGGCCTCTTCCACTGCGTATCCATCAGTTTTCATGGGAATCTTGCACGCGCATCCAACAGAAGACAGAGATTCTTGCCGAGGCCGGCAGAGACTACTTGTCTAACAGCACGCAAAACAAACACAACCCATTCTCAAATTAAATACCATCTCTTTTCACGGTCACTGGGACACAGGTAGTAAAAGCAGCAGTTTGGACACCGATCAGGAATTGGCATAAGGAGACAGCACAGATAATCTGTTCCACAATAACGTGGTGAAATGCTCGAGCAAGAGCTGCCCAAGTCTGTTGTTAGGCACCACCAGCTACACTGGTTTTATAACCAAGAGTGAGTTCTGTGCTGGGACCAGGAATATCTCTTTTTTTTAACTTGTCTCCAGGTACTTTTTAATAAAGCTGTGAGAGCCTGGAAAACAATCTGCCTTGCAGACAAGCTTTCTCTCTCTCTGCCTCTATCCTCCCCCTTCTCCCTGAACTCCGCTTTTCAAAATAATTCTTCAAACTCAAAAGCCCAAGGAGAACTCCATGGAAAGAGCAGTGAAGACACGAAAGCAATTACAACTGAATCATGCAAATATAAACAACTCTGATTCTGATCTTTCAGTGAATTTGGATGGGTAGGAATACATCAAATTTATTGCAATTGTTACCAAATGACACTGGAAAATGCAATATCCAAATTCTAATTTCTGTGTTAGCTCTTGCAAAGATAATCAGTCAAATAACTACATTCTAGTGATTTAATACATCCTGCAAAAGGGTTGCCTGTATAAGAACACGTTAGTGAACCCCTCACACTTGATATCTGAAGGAAACACCATCAAACCAGAGTGCTATCTGGGACTAAAAGTAATGTTATTTTGACCCACCCTTTTTCAGTGAAGCCAATGAAAACCCTCCCACTGAGCTAAATCAGACCCTTTTAAGGATGACAAAGAAAATCTGGTGAAGGTTAGCAGGAATGTGATATGATTAACATCTGCCTTTACCATCCACGAGAGAAAACTGGCTCTGTGCCTGACCCTGTGCTTTAGGGTGATACGATTTTTCAAGGCTTTTGTTTTTTAAAAGACTGCTGGACCTGCTGAATCCCACTGCCTGACCCTGAATTTCTCTCTGCTACCTCTGATCCTGTAAACTCATGCTTTAGCTGAATACAACTGCCAAAAAAGCATCTAGTCTTGATTTCAGGAGGCCAAGAGACTTCACTTGGTTCCAGGGATTCTTTACATCTTTTATTAAGAATTTATTACTTTTTTCATTTTATTTGTCTGATCTCAGTTTCCAGCCCCCAGTTTTTCCTGGGGGGATGCTTTTCTCTGCTGCATTAAGAATTCTTTAATGTAGTTTTACTGTCATTGAGTCACTTTTCTGATAAGCTAGAAGGTAAAGCACTCAGGTCCAGGAAGGTTTCTTCCTCTTTAATGCACTGTCTCCAACTTGTAATTTTCTACTGGGAGAAGCATAACATCTGCAACACCTCAGTGCATGTAATGCCACTGCTCCCCACAACTGCAAAACCACCTAGAGAGTTCAGGCTTTCCAGGACAAGGTGTCCCTCCTCCTGAAGATGCTGCCTGTCTGCCCCACCGGCCGTGGCACCCAATGCCAGGCTGTGCCAAAATCATTTTCTCTCAGCGGGTTCCAATTTGATGAGTGACTGACAAGGTACCTGTTGCACTGCTCTGCTCTTGTCATTACTTGGCACTGGATCCACCTTCACATCATGCAGAAAGTTCTGTTTAAAAGCTCCAGCCTGAAGTATTAAAAGGCCTAACCACTCCATATGCAAACCCACTGGATCCACCTACTTTCTACTTGCTACTGTCACTACTCTGAGCCAGCATTTTATCTCTTTAGCAAATGTTTCAGCAATATCACATAATGTGTGCTGGGGGTTTTATGGTTTTTGATTGTTTGAGGTTTTTTTAAGAAAACCTCAATCCATTAACCTCATAACCTCAAGGAAATCTGATGTCAGATTTCTTGGACAAGATGCACTTTCCTTACAACCATGCTAAACTAACTGCATGCCTCTTCTTCAGTACTTCATCAGACCGTGGTATTGCCAAATATTAAGTCCCACTAACTGGCCCGACACCACCCTATTTGTTAATTTTTTTATATGTTTTGATCCAACATCCATTTCACGCTACTTTTCACAGTGATGCCGTCAGTAAAAGGTTGAGGAACAAGAGAAAGAGCCACACTAGGGAAGCAACACATTACCAGCTGCATCCAATAGCAATCAGAGAAGTCCAGGCTCCTCTGTGCCAGAAACGGGACCTACACCCACTGATTTTGTACACACTGACGAAACAGAAAGAGAGGTGAAATGGGGTGCAGGAGAGGAAAGGAAAAGGAGTGGAGTGTGTGCCTTGCCTTCCTCTGAAGCACCATTTCACAGTGAGCCTTCTCCCATGCTCTGCTCTGAGCACAGGGTAGCAATCTTAACTGCTGCCAGCACTGCACCCAGAGACAGGATTCAGACATCTCCCAGCTGCGTGCATCAATAGGATGAACTCACTGCAGACCTCTGAGGTCAGACTGGGCTTCATTCAAACTTGTGCAGGAGTCAGCAAAGCCAACTGAGTCATTTGCAATCTGCTTCCCACAGAGCCATCAGCTTTTGAGGATGAAGCAGTTGCTACTGCTGCAACACCAATTTGTGTCACACTTCTGATCCCATGTGAGTCATCCCCACGTTCCTCCATGAACCCAGTTATCTTATCCCTGCTATTTCTTTGTCCCAGTCTCCCTGTCTCCTGGCCATGCTGAGGGCAGCACAAGACAAGCTATGTGGCAATGTTTGTCCAGTCACTCACCTTCCACTGCTGAAGCAGAGAAACCACCAGAATAGCTCCTGCCTTCAGAGCACACACCAAGAGAAGAGAGAGATCGCTCCAGCTAGTCGGAGAAAAAGTAAGGGGAGGAAAGGCCTGGAAAGTAAAAAACTGACATTCGGTCTGGAAAAGCAAAGTTTCATTAATCTGGGGAGAAAGAATGGGAGATGTATTCTAGAATGGTGGTTGAAGGAGGAAGGCAAGTAGACAGCAATGATCCTGCAGAACACACTGTTATTTGTTGTTTAAGAAGGGAAGCACAGGTAAATGCACAGGATGAAATTAAGGACAGAAAGCAGGAAAATACAGCATGATGAGGGGGATCTATTCAGCTACACAGAAGTTTCTCCAGAAAATACATTCCTTGGCCATATGGAGAAATCACTAGTAAATCTGCAGTATAGAGAAACCCCACAGTGGCAGGAGAAAGAGTATTTAGCCAAACAACTCTTCTCTGACAGAAGTTAGGAAAGGGTATATCATACAACAACACTGTATATAAGGTACATCAAGGAGGGCCAAGAGGTTTGTAGATTCACTGCCTGTTTCCCCACTTGAAAACAGTGGTAACTTCGTGCCACAAGGATAATGTAAAGTTTAAAATGAACCAGGAGAGCCTGTAACACAAGATCCTGTAAAAAGCAGAGAATGTTATTGTTAAAATGGGTGAAAATCTAGAGGAGCAAAGACAAGGAGTATCACCCAGGAGTAGAAAGAAGATGAAAGGATGAGGAGCTAAAAATCATATGACAAGCCCTACAAGAGCAATGTTTGCAAAATTGCCCGAGTAAGCTCTTTAAGGGAAACACACTTACAGTAAGCCATGTCTAACTCATGAGTGAATCACCTCTCTTCCTATTCCCTACTCTTTGTAGGAAAAAAAAAAAAAAAGAAAAAGGTACATACTTGTGCCTTGCTCTTCGCACAAATTACTCACTCAGAGCTGTGCTGGCTGAACAGTCACAACACAAATACTTTCCACTAATGTTGTTCATGGTGACAACTTCTCCTCCAGCACCTAGCTGGAAGCCCTGTTGGGCAACTATTTTACCAGGAAAGGTAAAGGTAAATCTTCTTTACACTCAGTATTTTTTATTTTGTCAGTTTTTTCCCTTCTCTTGTCTTGAGCTGCCTCCTGCCCAGGTACTGTCAGCATACCCACAGATCTTCGTTAACACTGGCAAAACCACTCAGCTATTACTGGAAAAAGAAAGGTACAAATATGTAATTCTGATTGACTGCATAGGCAATACTCAAACACCTTCCATGCCCAGGTGAGCAGAGACAGAACAGTGCCTGTGCCCACTGTGGGTAGGATCTCCAGGATCTCAAGCCTGAAGCCAAAAGACAATTCCAGTGCATGAATTACAAATTACTCTTTAGAGAAAAAAAAACAAAGGAAAAGAAACAAAAGAAACCCCACCTTTAAAAAGTACTGATGATGCATATCTATCAGAGGTAAAAAAATTCAGAAGCAATTACAGATCCCTGGAGGGGAGCAGATAAAAGTGAAGAGGAAATACCCAAAGGAATTCCAAAATCCTGTAACTGGGAGCAAGATTTCTACAATGTGCTATAAGAGGGTCAGCACAGCACAAGCAGCACAGCTACATGTAAAGCTTCACACATTGCTGGTGATTTCAATCCAGAGCATGTGCTGAAGCACTGAACTAGTCAGGTGAGCTTGATCCATCAGCATGAGAAGACGAGAGTGGAAGTGCTGCCGAGGTGGGTGATGTTCCGAGCAGGGTTTGCTGTGGCTCAGCAGTGAGTCACTTTCCCTGGGGTGACTGGGCAGCGCTAAGTCCAGCCTAGAGCCGTGTGTTTAGATGACAATGCCTCCCTCTGTGCCACAGATCAACTCTTTGATGGGGCACTTGCCCAGCAGCTCCTGGAACCGTCTCAAGGTCATGGAAATCCTGCCCGGTCACACTACAGTGCTGGTTCAGTCGCAATTCAAAAGCAAGATTCTCTCTAGAAGTACTCCTGACGCCATTCTCCTTTTCACGAGTAAACAACAAAGAAGTCATTTCAGTTTCTGTAAACATGTTTTTCTTCATGAGTTAGCCTGCTTGGTGTGCATTACATGCCGTGCTGGCATGGGCTGAGATGTCTTACAAAAACGCTTTCCACTAATACTGGAATCTTTCTAGTCTGAAGGAATGCTGGGTTGCACAAGAGAGGCATCAAGAATCAGTTCTGCCTTTTCCCCCACAATTTCAGATACGAAGAATTGGTTTTATGTTAATTGCACATTCCAGTTTTACAAAACCCTTGGGTGTGAGTCAAAATTTCAAAAGAACTTCTTTCTTCTCCATTTTTTCAGAGGAGGAGAAAAAATGATAATATTTAAATAAAGCTAAATGAGTACTTACTAGGTTGAAGTAGAGAACACTGTTAAACAATGAGGCAGCCAGGTTCTGTTCTAACTGAATAAATAGAAAAAATACAGTTCATACTACAAGAGTGAATGAAAAGAGATTTTTACATCTAAAATTTTAATAGGTAATGTAAGATAACTGGAATGGGAACTTGAAAATAAGCAAAGCAGGAAAATATTTTGTTTAGCAAATGGGATGCTTTTTTGCATTCATGAACTGGGATTGTGACTGACTCCACTCAAATATTTTGTTCTCTGGGTCTTCTCTGGGCCTGATTCTTACAAATCCTCCAATGGAACTGGCAGAGGATGATGTCCCTGACATGGTTTAGATGAAAACTCATTAAAATAATTGAGTAATTTTTGTTTTAATTTATCTATTAATGAATACACCAAAGCTTCCATTGGGGATGTCCTGTTAGACTGTTCTGTCAAAATTTCCTGTTCTTCCTAACGTTCTGTGCAGTACTTACTTCAGACATGTAAGTCTGTTATGATCTGAAAACTGAAATATAGTCAGCACTGCATCTAGTCTGGGAACCTCCAAATGATGCCACTTCCCAAGATAAATGTAGCATCCTCTGAGCTGTCATTCACCTGCCTTGTACAGACTCTTACCAAGTCAGCAGGGCTCTCCCAGACCTCAGTAACAGACAGATCAAGAGGACATTTCACAAAACACAAGTACAGGAACTGTGGTGTACTGTGGGCGATGCATCACAGAGTAAATCGGAATCTAAGGTCCACCGAAAGTCAGCAGGATTCATACTGTTCCATTGGAGAAAAATAATTTTTGAAGCAGTTTTGACTGATGTGACTTATTGTCAGCCTTTATCGAGGTTCTTTATCTGGCCTTTTGTGCCAAAAAGTACCACGCTGACTCCACTCTCTTTTGAAAGTTTGTCAAAATCTGTGCCTCAATTCACCACAGCCTCCCCAAAACTTTACACTTAAATTCAGTCCTGCACTCATTCTGTCTAATATGAGAGCATCAGAGCCTTCTTCAAGAGTCAGGAGAGACACACACAACTTCAGATCTTAGGTGGCTGAATCAACCTTTGGGAAGTATCTTTGTCTTTCCACTAACTCAAGAACATGCCTACAGATTTGGCCTCTCAGTAGAAATGGTTTTAATTTGAAAGTCTAAATTTAGCTGAGATGCCACTAGTAAGATGTCTTAGTCCAGAGGGACTTTATGGTACATTTGATTATTCAACTGGAATATTTTTATCTACAGAATCACTGTTTTGTTTGCTTTAAATTAATAAATAGCAGGCTACAGTTTTCAAATGTGCATTTTGTAACAGGCATCTACACGTGAAAGACTTGCTTTCCAAGAAGCTGGCCTTTCACATAAGTGCGCGAATGAAGGCAAAGAGTGTAAATTCGGCGCATTTCGGTTTCTAAGTGTCATTTCTCACTGCTGAGGCTGCTTTAGACAAGCCGGGAAGAGGCGGGTGGTGCAGCGCCGTGCCGTGGTCACCGGGCTGGCCCCGCATCCCACAACCACTGACAGGGGAGGCACAGAAAGGGGGTTTTCTTACTAAATTCTGCCACGGGGAACGAGCGTCGCTGCTGCTGCTGCTCACACTGTCCTCGCTATCCGAACTGTCAGGATCAAATCATTAGGTTGCTGCTCTACTTGTATCTGATAACGGGATGCGTTACAGCCCAAAGCATTTCGTGCTGCTCTGAGTTGTCACAGGTACTGAAACTCAATTCAGCTGCCAGTATCACCTTTCCAGCAGCCATTATCTTATCTATTATCTTTGCTCTTTAGTCTTAAATGAAGTTAATTCCAGTCAGACCGAGCATTTACTACAAAAGCATCTGATTTCTTGCTGAGCACATTCTTTGGGCCACCAGAGTGCTTTGTGCCAGATGTGCAGCTCTGTACATGGTAATGGGCTTCGTGAATTATGAACCTTTATGAAGGAGCAAAACAGTCTCTCAACTGCCCCTTGAAACAGTGAATGAAAACGCAGCAGAAGAAATATCCTCCCACTGGGCTCATGTCCATGCTCTGCTAGAACATCTCACCAAGATCAGCTTGGCACTGCATACGAGAAACAGCTGTAAAATGCTGAAGGAGAAATCCTTGTTTAGAGTGCAATTAGAATGTGCTTTTCTTTCTTAAACAGATTGTGACGTGAAAATAAATATACACAGGAAAGCTCAGATTTACTGCTCTGTTAACTAGACAGGTCTCCTATGGCTTGGATCATTCAGTGACAGCCCTGCCCTCCCCCTAAACTCCTCTCTGTTCTCAGCATTAGTCTATAGATGTGCATCACCCTGTTTCAAAACATCATTTTCAGGTTTTTTGTCCTGTAGCATGATGCAGCTCCCTCCCTGCAGTTGAATTTCTTTGCTTCCCAACCTGCACACCACTTGTATCTCCCCTCAGGAAGGCCACTGAATTCCCTTGATGCAGGCTACGTTATCCATGCAGCAAAGTCTTATGCGTGGAACACGAATAACCCACGACAAAGGTCCCTGGGCAGCTGAGTACACCTATAGAAGAATTATTGGCTCCTCTTTCCTTTATTCAGAAAAAGGCCATCTGTGATTATCCCCACTGTGCCTGCACACTGGACAGTCATCATCATGGCTGGGCTTCGCAAACAAAGATTTGGGAAGGGCTCTACCCACATCTGCTACAAGAGTGCTGGTGGCTAAAAAGGCCAATGCGAGAGAGACAAGTCTGGTTGTAAAAGGCACAACAGAAAGACTCCTTAGATGGTATATTCTGCAAGGCACGATTCTTTCTGCGTTCCCTCTTCTCCTCAAGAGTGACCCTGCGTGCGTTCTCAGAGGAACCAGCAGCGTTATAGATGGTGTGTCTCCAGACCTCACAACTGGAGGCCAGAGTAGACCAGTTATGTTGATCAACATGACCAAGGCTGAGATGTTGTTTCAGGGAGTCCTTGTATCTTCTCTTCGGGGCTCCTCTCTTGCGGCAGTCGGTGGCAAGTTCACCATAGAGCAGGATCTTAGGGAGGCGGTGGTCCTTCATCCTGGAGACGTGCCCTGCCCAGCGCAGCGACATGGCCTCAATACTCGTAACTGCTGCTTGTTCTAGAACAGATGTATTGGTCACATAATCTGATCAGTGGATGTTTAGGATTGAACGGAGGCAGCGTTGATGGAAGTGTTCTAGGAGTCGCAGGTGGTGGCGGTAGATGACCCATGATTCGGATCCATATAAAAGAGTAGACAGTACAATGGCTTTGTAAACACTGATCTTTGTACTTTTCTTCAGGTGTTTATTTCACCAAACTCTTTTATGGAGTTTTACAAAAGCACTATATGCCTTTGCTAACCTGTTGTCTATCTCTCCGTCAATCTTACCATCCGAGGAGATGAGGCTACCTAGGTAGTTAAACTGCTGGACTGATTTGAGCTCTGATTGGTCAATGGTGATATGGGGATGATGGAAGACTTCCTGAGGTGAAGGTTGATAGAGAACTTCCATCTTCTTTAAGCTGATTTCCAGCCCAAAGAGCTCAGCAGCGTCTGCAAAGCAGGATGTTAAACGCTGCAGAGCTATTTCTGTGTAGGCGACAAGGGCAGCGTCATCAGCATAAAGCAGCTCCCGGACAAGATGGTTTAAGGTCTTGGTGTGGGCCTTCAGTCGCCTTAGATTGAATAGACTTCCATCAGTACGGTATCGAATGGAGATGCCATCTTCATCATTGAGGTCTGCTGTGCCCCTTGGAGCATCATGCTGAAGAAGATTGTGAATAGGGTTGGTGCAAGAACGCAGCCTTGCTGTGTGAACATAAAGTCACACACAGAGAGTCTGATATGCCCAGAGTGTGACAAACTGACCACATGCCCTATTACTACTTCTCTGAGCATGCCTGGACACCTAAATAGCCAACAGCATTTTAGAAAGCCTCTGACATGCCTACACTCTTTCCACCTGGGCAAAATGTCCCAGAAAGGAACACGGAAAAAGTGGGGCTAAAAGCCTGATCTGGAGAAGCCTGAGAAGTAAACTATCTGTGCTGTAACAGGAATGGGACTTCACCACCACTGCCAAAGGCTCTGCTTCTGAAACTGAGGAAAGAGCTGCCCACTTTCCCTCTTTTCTCACCATCCATGATGGGAAACACTTTGGTGAGTGGACACTGCTGCATGTTAGAGCATTACATCTCAACCTCTTTAATGAGTGTAGGAAGCTACAGCTTCATCACAGCACAAGTACAGTGAAACAAGCTCGCTTGGATTTTCATTTGAATCTCCTGCTCAGTACGGAGAGGGATCTTACAGGCCCACAAATATTGACACAGAGTAGCCCATTAGTGTTTCAAACAATTAACTAATGAACTAACCCTAGTTCTTCAACACAGAGATGCCAATACTGCCACTCCTTGGCTTTTAATCTGAGGCCTCCCTCCATGGTGCTGAGAGGTGACATTTCCTCCTGCACAGCAGAGTTAGACCAGAGCCAAGCAACCACATCTATCCACACTGCAGCAGCCTGCTCAGCCCCATCTCAGCACTCCAGTCCAAACTGGTAACTGCTCTGCCTTACCAGCAACTGCAGTTTTACTAAACCAGAGAGGAAATCCCCTGACAGCACCCTGCACAGTGTGCTCTACATGAGGAGTTTGGGTCAAACTGCTTTCATACTAAACAGACCTAAAGAAAAAAAGGTAAGTAAGAAGGTGTGCTAAGATCAGACACTCAGGTAATTATTCTGTTGGTTCAAGTTAATCAGAAAAGGCTTTTGGAGAGAAGGTGATCATCTCATAAGCAAATAGAGCTTACAGCTCATTAATAACTGGAA
The DNA here is from genome assembly GCF_001715985.3 of Manacus vitellinus. Taxonomy (NCBI): domain Eukaryota; kingdom Metazoa; phylum Chordata; class Aves; order Passeriformes; family Pipridae; genus Manacus; species Manacus vitellinus. Next base: position 8,311,795 of record NW_021939546.1, on the reverse strand, counting down.
GATCACCCTTTTTTCATTGGGCTAATCTTCTAAGAAACTTACCTCTTTCCAAAGCAAAGTCCAGTCATATCTGAACAACAAAGAGCAGCCAAAGAGCAGCTATTTTTGTGTGATTTTAGAAGTCTCAGTCTATTCTACTTTCCTTCAGCACTTGACACCATATTCAGTAATTCACAGCTTAGCTGCACGTACCTTATGTCTCAATTATTTAAAATATTTCCTCTCTTCCCATGTAGTTTCAACATGAAACAATCTGGTTCCTCACTCAGACCAAAAGAAAATACAATGATTGGGGTGGATGAGGTATGAATGGAATAAATACACAAAAGCATGTTTAACTGAGTGAAGTACCTATTCAGATGAGTACTTGCTCATCCAAGGTCCAATTTTCCCATGTACTTTGCTAGTGCCACGAGCTGCACCCACGATTTTCTAACATCTGTGGCTGATGACCAGGCTCCACTTCCAGTCAGGAAAAATCTGTGACCGCCCCAAACCATTCCTTTGTCAAGTGCCTAAAAGTAATCTTATTGGTAAATACAAGAAACCTCAGATGGCACACCCCCATGCTACAAACTCAGTGGAAGAGCACTCAAGGGCAGTGAACAAATGGAAATAGCAAAAACCTGTTTAATATATCAATGGCTACCTTTTGTCATTATTACAGTTAACACTCCAGCCAAAGGGGACACTGTACAAAGGAGGGGATATCAGACATAGGTGGTAGAGATGAGCAAAGGCAGAGAATGTACTTCAGATTAAGAGATCCCACAGAGATGTGGAACTTTATCTCAAAACCAGAGACAAATAGGTGACCAGCCACATTATGAATGGTATAAAGCTAACCAGGGAATAATTAATTCTCAACACCTTGTAGCATAGGAAGAGGATGGTCAACAAAACTTGAGTAGAAGGAAACCACCCCATAACCACACTACTGCAGTATCTCCTCTGAAGCATCCAGGACCAACACTGCCTGAGACAGGACTCTCAACTAGATGGACCGATGGTCCAAAGCACTTTGGCAAGGTCTCTGTTTCTGCTATCCTAAGTTATCACTCCTGCAGGGAAAGGGTTTTTCTTTTTGATTTTCTGAGTTGTATTATAATTGTTTTTAAGAAAGCAATTGCAGAGCTAAGAGGGGTAGAGCACAGAGGGCTCCTGTCACCTAGGGAACAGACAATATCCTCCCAGGAGCTGGTGTATAATCACAGCTGTATTAACTGGCATCAGCTAACAGTTACCTTAAGCAATAAAACAGTCTCAAAGCTGGAAGAGTCCATTAGAGAGCAATTACTCAGAATAACAGGGAAGGTAATAATTTTCCATATCATACCTTCAAACTTTCAGACACATGGCACTGAAATCCAGTACAGCTCAGCTGTAAATCAACTGTGCATCACAGGACTATTAAATGCTTTCAAACTGTTCAAACAGTGTTTTCCCACTGCTTGGTACAAATTGAATCAAGATGTATTCACAGCTGTATGAATATCAGAAGGAATAATAATTTTTTTTTCTCCATTTCAAAATCAATTCCTATTGGCGTATCTAATTTAATAGATTTTTTGGTCCAATTTCACAGAATATGGCTGAAATGCAGGAACGAAAAATGGTTGTTGACATGTCAAGCAGGCATCTTTAGTCATGAATGGAAGCTTATTGTGCAATAAAAATAAAAGATCCAAAAAGATCTTTAAAATAACTTGTAAAGCTTTTTGGAAAGCTCGTAGTGATGAATTTGCTGCTTGTTTACTAAGAAAATCCAGCTTAGATTTAAGATGAAAGTGGTAGAGAAACTAGATGTTAGGACAAATATCTGAACCTAACACAGTGCAAAAACAATTTAATACTCACGTTTTTAATGATTCCCCCCCATTTCCCATTCCATTTTGGCTTCCCTGGGGCACGATGGCCTCTTAAAATTATCTCATTCTACCGTAAAGGTCATGCTGTAAAACTCAAGTTTGAGTTTTATACCGGCGAGCTGAGTTCAGTCCTGTGACAAGTTTCCTTAAGGACAAGAAATGACAAATCTCCTTCCCTTACATGTCGTTTAATGTTGTGGAACCCAAGCAGTAAAATACTACTGAGCAGCACGTGGACTGTGGACCACGCCACTCACACTCCTGAAAGGTGCAACCCAGAGGAGGTGACAAAGACAAACATCAGGTGGCAGTTTCTGCATAATCAGAATGGGCCAGCTTTTAGTGGGGAGCTTAACTAAAATACAATTAGGTTATGAAATACCATAAGAGGATATTGTGAATACTGTGAATGCATGTGTTCAAAAACTGATTAGAAAAAACTGTGATAGCAAGATAGGCCAAGGTCTATAAAACATGAGTACTAATTCAAGAAGCCCCCAACCTGCACACTATTAGTGGCAGGAAGTTTGAGTACCTGCTCGCCTCCTTCTGCTCTTCCTCCAGCATTTGCTCCCAGCTCCAGTAAGACAGAGAATACTGGACTTTAATCCAATATGAGGGTTTATATGTCAGAGTGCACCAAGTAAATTTATCTGTCTTGCAGAAGAGAGATTAGAAGGATCCCTGAGATGCTATCTATACAACTCTGCCTCAAATCAGAATAAAATGTACCCAAATCTTCCCCAACAGAAGTCTAAGTTCTTCCTAACTAGTAGTAAAGGTGAGTACTTCACAACCTCTCTGCCCTTCAATAGGTTGAGCTCTCACTTTGATCTAACAAGGGCTGATCTAACTGTGTCTGTGGGACAGACACAACCATGTCACCTCACGGTGCTAAGAGCCAGACTTTCTACTGTCTTCCCTCCCTAAGTAAATCCATGCCTATCTTGCTACATAGCTAGGCACTGCCTCCAAACGAGTCAAGTCTTGTGCCTTGTTACACAGAAATCAGGAAAAATCCCCCTCGACAATTTATTTTCAAATTATTATTATTAAAAGCAATTTTGAGAGGCAGTCGTATTTACCGCCAGAGACATCCATGAGTTCACCCTGCAAATCTGGGGGAAATACCGTGGCACTAAATGGCTGTGTTGGTTGTAAATCAGGCTGTGGGTTTCCAAAACCCCACCTCATTCTGTGCTGTACCATAGGCAGAACAGGCACACAGTCATGGACTGACTGTCACACCACGGAAACATGAAGTTCCAAACCACAATTACACGATCCCAAGCCGTTATCTTGAAGCAAAGCATTACTAATCACTCAGGGTTGTGGAGGACTAACAAGAGGATTTGGTTTGCATCAGCCTCAAATCAATATGGGATATAACCTCAACTCTCTGGAAGCTTGAAAGCATCTGAACAATTTTAGGTAAGGCTTATCTTCGCCTTTTAGTACAGCAAGAAAAACAAAATTCTAAACCCAGACTCCAGAGTTTTTCTTAAAGACATATTCCTGAGACATACATCTTGAAGCAAAAAAGAACAGGACTTCCATACAAGCACCCTTACAGTCTGCACTTAAACAAAAGCCTAAACCACTCTGTTACATAGATGTAACACAAATATAGATCTGAAGCCTCTTTATCATGGAATGATGGAATGCAAAAAGAAAATGCCAAGTTGAAATTTTCTGCTGGAAAATAATGCTATTAAGTACAGCTAGGAAAAACATACTACTTTTTGTAATCAATAGGGTCTATTTTGAACTTCAACAATGTCTCCATATGATCAGTCACTGTTAGGATCAGGGGTCTTATGGAAGTCGTGACACATGTATCAGCTAAAACTCATTACTCTTATAATTATTCACAATTTTATACATTTACTTGTTTTTGATCATACCTTTGAAAAGATACCTCGATTTTTTTAAAAACCTTTTCCCCCTGAATCTGTATTTTCAAAAGATACTTAAAATGCAGATCAGATTTTGCCTTTTGATACTAAGTTTTCTAGTTGTCACATTGCTTTGATTATTTCTAACATCTGGGATCAGCATGTGACATTTCAAGGCATGAAAAAGTTTCTACAACAGAACAGTCAGTTCTGAGCAAGAATTCTGCAGCTTGCACTATTGATACTATGCACCTCAAGAGAGTCAAAGTGCATTGAAAGCACTCCAAAAGCACATTTCTTCCTGGCTTTTCTCTAGTTCCAAGCTCTGAACACTTGAGCAGTCAGCCAACAAAGCCTTCTAGCATCAGCTCCTAAATTCCACGAAAAGCCATGTTAGATGCCTAAGCATTTTTCTTACAGCTGGACTCGGGATCTGCTTTGAGAGAGCAGTGCTGCAAGAGGTCCTGACAAGATTCACTTGAGGCTTGTGATTGCCATGAGTGTAGACACTTGTTTCTGTGTGAAATAGTGGGGAAGGGGGGAGAGACAGCTTGAGTAGAAAAGCTGATAAACCATTTTCTCTATGAATTACTGTTATAAGATCAGCCCCCTGAATACGCAGTTTGCTGTTTCCTTTCATTCAGATGTAGAGATCTTCAGTGGTCTCTGCTGCTTCTTCTTCCACTTAGCCAAGAGGCCCATGAAAAACCCTTGGGAATGGATGGTCCTTTTCTGCAACTATGTGTAGATTCCTCTTTTTGCCTGGCTGGAAGAATAATCCAACATGGCCTTCCCATTTGAGCCTATTTCTTCCATTTCTTCTAAACTATTGTCTTGTTTCTCGCTAAATTGGCTTATATTTCTGTGTTCCCAAGGATACCAACTGTCTCAGGAGGCACAGTAAATTGGCCAACTTCCTCTGCTCTGACCACCTCTGCTCTGACCACTTCTTCTCTTTCTTCTGTCTCCAAGTTTCAAGAATTATCTTTGCATGAGGAGTGGCCAACTAATCGACAGTGAGATTGTGATTTTTCAGTGACTTTCTGCAGCTTCAAACCCTACATCCATGAAGTTAAAGGTGTGACTTCCAGGTGCCAAAATGAAATGCACCTAGGCTTTCTGACTGCTGGGGAAAAAAGGGGGGGGGGGAAGAAAACCACCAAATTTTCAGCAATGTGATTCAACTTTTGCTGGTTAAAGCTCTATCTGATGTGTGCAGCAGATCCAACTACAGCTCATCGAGAAAAATATAGCACTTTTATGTGACTGTGTGCTCAGATCCCTAATGTGAGGATTTTTAATGGTTCTCTGATTTGCAAGGTGGTCATAGCTTGCACCAAAGAACTGTACTTTTGATTAACTGCACAGATGAAGCTGCTATGCCATCCATGTTTTCCAGCTGGGAGAAAAAACAATCTTAAAATCCATCTGAGATCACTGCAAAGCAGCTGATACTGTTCAAAAGACCACAAACATGTGGGTGAAATGCTAAATTTTCAATGCTCTCTAAAGAAAAAAGAAAACAGGAAGATCCTTATGAAAACACTAAGTGGAAGATATTATCTTGCCTGACAAAGGCTTGCACTTCAAGACCACTAAACTAAAGAAACTGAAAATATACCCTTTAGCAAAGAATAAAGTTGAAATCAATCTTAGCTGTCTTGTTTGCAAACGGAATCTGATCCTCATATTTCAAAGTAGCTGAAAATGACTCAAGACAAATTCACAAATCCAGTTACTCAACATGAGATAATGGAAATTATGGCTCTATAACTCATAAGGGATGCTTCTGAGAAAATTTCTGGAAAGTGCTGTACAATTATACATGATGAAACAATGGATTTCTCCAAAAGACAGCTAGTGGTTTTATGTCTGCAGTATGTGGATGACAACATGAGCATTCATACAGAGTTCACCAGATCCTGCAATCCATTCTGTACTTGTGATGAATTCTGTACTTGTGATGAAATCACATCAATAATTAGAATATTGTGTGCAGATAGGGACATCCAATGGTATGGATAATGCTGCAACAGTGCTGTTAAAATGGCAAGCTTTGCATCAGCCTGACCACAGAAGGAAGAATCAGAAGTCATTAATACTCACTCCTGAGGATTCTCCTTTATCTAAACAGGCATTCTGGAAAATGTTTAACTTCTTTGGTAATATCTGAAGCACATTAACAAAGATATGTTGCCTACACCACCTCACCTCTGTGTCCTCTATCTTACAAGAAGAATCACACTGTGAGAACCTGGCACATGTGAAACTTGGGACGATGTAAAGGGTGCAGTGAAAGATCCTGCATTAACAGCACAGCAGCTCAGATGGGAAAGACTAACACCCCTTCTGGTACTGAATTAAGGGAGTCCTAACTACAGTAAACAAGCAATCTTTACACAGCCCTGCAAGGCCTGGGTGTATTATATAGAGAGAAGGCCACTTTCTTACACTAAGACATTAATTTCCTTCACTCATCCAAATGGGATAAAAGTTACAACTTGTTTGTATCCAATGGCTTTTCACCAAAGATTACTGGAGTGCCTGAATGCAGTTACTGAAAATTAGAAGGGAGTTGTCTAAGTGTATCTGTGCTGAAGTAATGTTTTTATAGCATCCAGTATTCAATCAACTTGAATGCAGAGGCTTAGAAAATGATTCAAGATCTTTGAACTGACATAACAACTCCAAACATAGCCGAAATGCAAAAACAAAAAGGGCTTCAAGTGGCTGATTCTGATTTCAGCTGTAATTGCCTGATTACTCAGTCTTCTGTCGCAAGCCAACTGTAAGCTCACAGGAAGGTCCTTGTAGTCAGTTCAGCAGTACCTAAGCTGGCTCAGCCAAGCCTGGCCTCTAGAACAGCACAGTGGATAATTCTGATGTTACCAGCCATCAGTGCTGTAAGCAAGAGCAGTTTTAACACTATCACATTAAAAATCAAGCTTCAATCCAGGATGAGACACTCATTTCTCCAGTGCTGCGTGATTTTAAAAACAAGAATAGAACCGACAACTTACAGCTTATAGATGTTTTGAAGAACTCGTATCAAGGAATAGGGGGCAAATATGGTTGACTACAACTTTTGGGGGCCTGCATATAATTTCTTTTACTCACAATTTGAAAACGGCCTTCTGTCCTCAGAAAGCTATGCTGATGTGCCTCCTCACAGGCTCAGGTGGCCCCATGAGCAGTGGCTTCATCTTTTCCTCCAGCTTTCAAAAATAACCTATTCCACAAATGTATCTGTAAGATAAGGCTCCTCTTCTTCCAGAAGCCTCATACACTCAAAACAACCACCAGGCCCAGTTACTTGTTTACAAAAAAGCTGCCTTTCCTCTGAACACCTACAAGGGGCATGAGAGCCTTGCCTCATCCCAGGGCCTTACAGGAAGAGGCCTGAGTTCCTCACGCCTTCCCTTCTTCCAACAATGGCTTCAAGTATTTTCTTCACCTTCTTCTGTTTATTCTCTGGATAATTAGGACAGGAAAAGTCAGCACCTCAAGTTATTTGTGGCTGTGGTGGTTCTAGAGCTAAAGCCTTTATAGTTCACATGCACTGTGATAGGGACATTGCTTAAATTCTTATAAAACCAGCAGTTATTAACAGCCTAAATTTTGCACTAAGATGTTCAACTTGGTCTATAGGCCATGCATTACTATTTTTAGAGCCCAACAACTATTCAAAAACTGAGATCAGAATGTCTTTCAAGGTATTTTTGTTTAAAAATATTGGTCTTGAGTCCCTCATTCCTTGCTCAGCCTGACACCAGAGGAAACCCTGAGGACCAGCCAGTCTTTTAGAAATAAGACTGTCCATTACATACCCAGGATTTCTCTCCCTGTAGGACATCCTGCTGATGCCTTGACTTTGTTTGCCAAATAGTAAATGCTTAAGATATATAATGCTTGATTCCTCTATGTCCCCTAGGAACTACTTCAACATTAACAACTCAAGGAACTGACTTGCATTCCCTCCTCCCTTTCAGTACAGAAAACAACAAATAAGAAAAATCCTCATGAAGTAGTTTGTTAAAAATCTTTGGCTTTATCGCCAGCACATATATTTCTATGATTTGCAAGTCTTCCTTCCTTATAAGAAGTCTGACTTCACAGTTCAGCAGTTTGATCCAGAGATAGCTGGCATCTTTACAGTGAGTAGATAAGTAATGTTTTCATGCAATGTGACAGTAGTTACTGTGCATATAGCAGAGTAAAGTAATTGACTCTCCTGATTTATTACAAATGCTATCAACACAAAATTCACAGTAAGACTTTCATTATACTTTGTTTTCTGTAAAAACATCTCCATGGGTTTTGTCGATCCATTTTACATCCAAAAAACCGTAACAGCAGGGATGCATAAAATATAAATATGTCTGAGTCTGTATTTTGACTATTTCTAAGAAATATGCTTTAAGCAATTAAAATGATAAATAGAATAGGAAAGGAAGCTACTTCATTGTTTAAATCCAGCATTTCATGCTGAAATGATTTCACAGGATCTCTCTTCTTCAAACTGTCCTTCCATCTACCTGGATTTCCCCCTTCCCCCAGTCCTAAAGGAAATGAACTACAGACAGTTTGGGGGGAGATCAGATTTATGTGTCTTAAACACTATAAAGACTTATTATATATTGCAGACAAAAGTTTGACAATTCCTGCCAAAACCCCAGTCTATACATCCCTAGCTGCAGACTGAGTCGGTGCCATAACCTGCAGTTTGGAATGTGTTTAAATCAGGCATTACCCAAGGTACAGATCAGGTGCTTCCAAGCACCCCAAAGACGTCTGTAGTTGGTGTAACCATGTGGATACTGCTGGATTTACAGGACTACGGCACAATGGAAATATTTTGTATCATCTGGTTTGTGACACTTGACCCCTCTGTAACACCCAACTCTCCAGGGCTTTCCGGAGAGGTAGAACCACTCCTCTCCTAAAAGGTATCTTCAATTCTAAAAGCTTCATCTTGAGTCTCTCTCATACAAGGTCAGATTCAAAGCTGGGCTTTCAAAGGACAAAAACTGGGGGCCACGCACAAAATGTGTCACTATATTCACACACCTGTCCATGTGTTAGATGTAGATAAAAACTCAATACCTGGGGATGGAGGAGTCTAGTTGGGTATTTACATGAGCAAACTGGCTACAGTCCTCCCTCACACTTGGCCTCCAAGGTGCGAAGATTCAGTCCTCAATGAGATAATGCTTTTCCTCTAATTGTGAAAAACATTACACAGCATTTGGGTTAGATTTTCAAATATTACTCCTCTGGATGGCTGACATGAGACATTCATTAACTGAAGTGTCAAACAAGAGCAGATGAAAGTTCTATCATTGAGTATTTTTTCCAATTCTACAATTCTTTCAACAGCTATAAGCAAACAGTAGCACTCTTGTCCATCAGAAAGAGTCTGTAGGCCAGACAGATCCTACTGGCTGGAAATCAAGATAACTCCCAGAGAGATGAAAAAAAAAGTAAATTGACTCTATTCTAAAATCTTACAGACATTTGTCAGCAAAAATGTATACATACATAAAAAGCAGATTCTGAGTCTGGATCTGAAAAAAAAGATCTTGTAAATGTTTACTTTGCAAAACATCTATTCCCACCCTTAAATCTCCTGTATGTCAGTAATAATTTAAAGTATTTATTTGCAAGTTATTATTTTTAAATACAGGTAGCAGGTTGCTTGCATTACTGTGGCTGCTGATACAACAACCTTCTAGAAAAGTAGGGCTTCTATAATCGCCACAGACTCTCCCTTTCGAAAGCACTCCTAGGGTACCTTGAAGTCTCATTCCTTTTTAATCAGGCTTGTATATTTACTTTCTTATACATCTGAATAAAATACAAAGATGATAGCTAGGAATTCCTGTGATTATCAAGCAGTAAAAGTCCAACAAAATACTGCTCTCCATACCTTTCCTTCTTTGTGCTATTCCCTACCTTCTGTGGGGCAAAATTTCATTTAACTCTACCATGAAAAGCAGGAGGGAGAACAAACATTTAGTGGGTCTAGCCAGGAGATTTCTTTATGCTCCAGAGACAAGAGCTGAGCTGATACTCTATAGTAAAAGTCCATCACTAGAGCAGAAAGGTTCTCCATGTGGTAGGTCAATAAAGCTCATTCCAGCATGGTATGATTTGTTTACACAACAGGTCTGGTTTAAGACTGTTGGGTTATTTTTAAATACTTTCACACAATCTTCATGAATGGTCACTGTTGTGCTAGTCACTCAGATCTCCAGAAACAGGAGTCACAACAAGAGATCTCATTACCCATTGTTGAAAACAAAACAAAACAAAACAAAACTCTCTCTTCTTTGGTGAAGGTAACCATAGGCAGTCTGATCTCCTGAGCTCCACAGGTGTCTGCCCGTGTGATCATACATGGCTTTCTTCCAAACACATTCACTCAGTCCAGACCCCAGCAGCCAAATCTTTCTGTAAAAACCAGATCTGTAGGAACTGTCAAACTCCTCTGCAGATGCGTGGCATGGAGTATGGATATGACCAGCAATGCATTCCCAACCTTGTACATAAACAGCTCTCCTGTCATTGACTTGTTTAGGCCTGGGTCCAATGACAAAACATTCTGCTAATGAAAACAAAACATGACACTCAATTCTGCCTTCCCACTGGCTGAGAGTGAAATACTGCCTTGCAAAGAAGTAGTTATTTGCCACCATTTTAGTGATGACGAAATGATGGTTTGATTCCAAAAGCTAATCCCTTGGCTTGAATGAAGTTAGCTAATCTGTTTGTTGTGTCACTTGTGTTCAGAGAGGAGGTTTGTCTTTATTAGGCTGTAATGCTGAATCAGATACTCATTGCAAACAGCTTCCTTATCTATTCCATCAGCCAAAATTAGCATAGATGCAGAATTGGTGCTCTCATACTGGGTAATGTTACAGGGCTCACCCTGAGCAGCAACTATTACAGGATTACAGAACATTTTCTACTTTTAAATGCATGTAAGGTGGCTGGAAGGGCATTCGTCCTCTTTCTGTCAGGCCAGTACAGCTCTGCTCCATACCAATGTCCCCAAACCAAAACCTTTCAAGAAGCAGAGCAAGACAGGGCCCCTGTGAGCTCCCTCCCACGCTCTGAGCTTTGCTGAGGAACCCTTGCCCTGGCCTGCTGTCCTTGGGCTGGAGTAACTTCTGCAACTGCCCTCCAGTACTGACCCATCCAGTGGTCTTTATTATTCAAGCTCTCAACTTACACTGAACACAACAGCAAATATTAAGTCAGACTTCAAGGCAAACACCATCTCCAAAGTTCTCTACAGACACCAATAAATCAGCACAGTCTAGGGAAGTATCAGTCACAGTAGCTACAACTTCCTTTCTTACAGGTGATGAAATGGAAACCAGGAGACTTACTAAATCCATCCAGGACAGGTTGCAGGACTGTGCTCAGAATACTGCTCTCCCTCAACTTCACAGTCCTCTCCAGCTGACTGTCCTTGTGTTATGCCTCAGAATGTATAGAAGAAAGGATAACTTCGTTCTTAAGGAAGTCATCTTCATCCCAAATCATGTGAGAGTGGAATGGTCCTGGAAGGGCCCAGGATGGGAGCAGCTGCTCTGTACACTCACATAATCAAGATGTCCAAATGAAAACGTGCCGTTGCACCGGTTGCCATTTCTCCTTGCTAATTTTCCCCGTTACCGCACATGTGACTCAGCCTGCCTGACACATGTGTGTACACGACAGTGCTGTATTTGCCAGAACACTTACAAATCTTCCTATAGTCAAAGTATCTACAGGCCCCTACTGGGATGCAGTACCCTTTGTTTAGACAACATACACAAGCTTCAAGACAGTTCCTCCCAAAGGAATTTCAAAAAGAAGTGGGTGAGGGAGGGAAAGAAGAGAACTGAGGCACAGAGAGTTCAAGTAATGTGTTCGTAGTTGTAGAGCAAGCCTGAAGGGAGCTGGGAATTAAAGCCAGACCTCCCAGGGCCCAGCTCAGTGCATTAACCACTAGACCCTCTCTCATGAAAGCCTACTCCCACTTTCAATAGCACAGCAAATTGAAGCACTGAACTAAATCCTTGGCACCAAGCATCAATACTGATGGATCACTTAATTTCCCAATACCTCAAATCATCACTACACACATCGTGGTCTCTTGCTTTGCAATATATACAATATATACTCTATTTTCACAAAGCCACAAGTAATTGTTGCTTCATCCGTTAAAGAGTATTTTGGCTGAATAGAGGGGTTTTGTTTTGTTTTTGTTTGGAAATCCTGCCAAGAAACCCTCTTTGGTGGATAGTAACACATTTAGGGACTTATAACATTACAAGTTAAAAGGAAAGCTTGATTAAAAATTATATCAAACCGAACGAAGTTGGCTGAAGAATCAGAGCATCAAAGAATGGGAATCTTTCCCAGTAAGGCCAAAGTTACTGCCCAGAGACCATGGCAAACAATGGAAGTATTCATCAGACATAGTGCACCTTCCCTGCTGAATGTTTGCAAGAGCACAGGAAAGCAGAGCTGGCCCTGGTATCAACAGGCCAACTCTGTCTTAGAAAAAAACTACAGTCGAGTCAGTCACAATGTCCACAACATATTTCAAATTTCAACTGTCCTTCACGAGATCAGACAGATCACGTTTCCTGAACAGCTTGGAGAGTCAGCTCACAGGCTTCCACAGCAGCTCTTTCAGAAGCAAACACCTGAGAGTCCCATATGTCCATGTCTATACACACAGACATACCTAGTGCAAATTTCCAAGGCTTTCAGGAGAGCTGCACACATACGATGGGCTGCCAACACGAGCCAAAGCCCACAAAACTCAACTCTAGGAAAGAGCACATACCACAACCCTGTGTCACTGCTTGGGCAGTAACAGCAGCTTATCACAGCTGACCTACTGCCCTGGGGATCTACAGGGCACTCCAACCTCTTGAGATGGTCTTGTTGTCTTTCTCTGTAATAAAAGGGAATGATGTATGTTTGAGTACATACAAGAACCTCTTGAATTGGAAGATTCCCTTGCTTTATAACAGAATCCAAGCCAGTTGTAGGTAATATCAGCAGTCCCCAGCACTGAACAGCAACAGCTCCATCATCTCAGTAATGTAGCCAACTCCTTTCACATTGTGGTTTAACCACAGACGTTAAAAATACTTCTCAGTGGAGGTGAATTTAACAGTGAAAGGGAAGAAAGACAACCATCATTTTCTGATTTACAGGAAGGCAGAACACTTCTGCAGATACTCCTGCAAGTGTGTTATCTGCAGGTAGGGAAGTCATCAGAAGAGCTAAGCCCACCTCAGAGACAGAGCTGACCCTGAAGAGGAATCAGTTGGTGAAATACTATGGGCCCTTCCCAGCTGGAGACCTCTGTGGAAGGATCCAGTTCCCTGCATCATACGAAGCTGCTCTTGGGAGCTGCAGCAAAGGATAAAGGGTTGAGAGATTCTTGGGGAAAAAAAAATAAGTGCTCTCCTGCTTAAGAGGGAAGCAAATCCTCTGAGTCCCTGCAAAAATGGATTCCTGTGCTGACCTGTCAAACCTTCCACGTGGATACACGCAAGACTGAACTGCTGTGCTGCCACTGCCAATCTGCTTTGTGCATTACAGTCATGTCTCAGCTTTGCTCATCTGTCCATGTGGTCAAATCACCACAGCTCAACAGCTGAGCCATTCTGGCTGTTCATGGAGGAAGCATTTTTAGCCTGAAGCAGGTGTGAGATCATTCCTCCAAATATTTTTCCCATGGTGAACCAAACTAAGTTATATTGTCTCCCCTTTCCCAAAGGCCAAAAACACAGTAGGGGACAGTCATCACAGTGTAGTTGTGAATTTTTATTCTACAAAAATGAACAACAGTTACAAAAACAGAAGACTTTAATTGTCCACTGTCCCTGAAAAAAAACCCAAAACCAAACCTGTCTAAAAAACTAACTCGTATATTAAACAGGGATGTCAAAGAAAGTTACAATTTTAACCTGTGGTTAAAATAAAAAAAGAACAATTTAACTGACCGACATTGTACAGAAATTTCCATCCAACATGAGGACGAGAAAACAAGAAATGATGAGCACAAACTGCTCCCAGCAGCTCAACTCAATGAAACTGTGGGTGTATATGTGAACACTTCTTCAGTGAAAGATCAGGACCACTTCTTCACAGCTCTGCTGTAAATGGAAGAACCAAACAGCTCTTAGATGTGTCTAACAGCTGAACAGCCACTGGTCCAGTTCCAGATCTCCATCTTTTCTTTTTCTTTTTTTTTTCCCCCACAAAGCTGATTTAATAGCAATTGAAAATTTTCTTAGCCCTGACTGCATGCTGCAAACATTGCTGCTACAGCATAGACATTACGACTTTAATAAAACTAGAAGCAGTTAATGATTAACAATAAAAAATAATATTTTTTCTTCAAGCAATTAAATTGTAATATAGGGCTCTCTAATTCCTTCCTGTCTGGTCCCATGGGCCTAAGAATAAGGCAAGACGAGAAATAAATAATGTGTTGCTGTTACACTGTTTGAACCAAAACTTAAAGTCGCTACAGAAGAAATATTGTCTCCCTCATTAATTCTGAAATCTCTTTTATGGTTTCATATATCAAGTTACCTTTCTGCTAACCTTTTATTTATATGCTAGTTTACTGCATTATATTCCCCATTCAGCATTATTTTAATGAGTAATTTGGCTTTGATAAGTCTATGACACATCACAGACAAATTCATGCTACGTTTAGCCCAGCAAACACTCCAAAATAAGCAGGAACCCAACATTCAAAGGGTCTGCAATATTTTGCAACCACTCCTTGATGTTAGTTTATTTATTCCCTTCCAAATGCAAGTAACTTCCCAGCTCACTTTATCAACAAAAGTACTAGCAGCAGACAAGAAAGGGATTATGTTAGAAGGAGGGCTCAGTAAGCATTTAGACCTAAGTACTTAAGTGTGTGATTTCTAAATCAGACCCTGAATAACCTACATGGAATGAAAGAAACCTGCAACTTCAACATAACCTGGAATTCCACTTAATCTACAACTAAGGAAGCTGCAGAAGGTCTGGTCAAGATCAGCCTTTCAGTGCTGGATGCTGTATGAACAGATGCAGCCCTCTTCAATGTTCTTTATACAATCCGGATGGGAGTTACAAACAGGTATCAGAAAGTTCTATGAGCAAAACAGCAGCTTCTGAAGTCTACAAAGTAATTTGTAAGCAACTGCAGGACCGCACTTACGTGAATAAATAATGCAGAGAGAACAAAAGAGAAATCTCAAAACATGCAGTGGAAATGCAACCATCACACCAAGAAGTTTTGCACAGGGATTTCAGGCAAGAGAAGGAATCTGTACCTTGAGGTGAAATCAAAGAGACACTAAGAGAATAAGATGGGGAAAAGCTTCAAAGTGTCTGCTGGGCTAAATAGAGATGAGAAACCTTCCAATTCAGTTGGCTAGGTTTTTTTAAGAGCTGTGAGATTTACCTCAGAACCCTAAGTTGAACCCAAAGAGTGCAGGCTGGGGGTACTGCTTTCACCACACCACTCTTCAGGGCTCTTCTACCAGTCACTATGGCTCGTCCATCCTGAGCCCTGCACTTGCAGCTGTTTGTCCTGGGCAGGAGACACAGCTGATCTCATTTACTGTGCCCACCAGGGACACACATGTCAATGAGAAATGTCCCCCTCATGCCACCTGGGCTGCAGATGTCCTACGTAATGTAACCCTGACGTTACAGAACCTGCATCATGAAGACTGACAGAAGCTGCTTAATGTATCACCCCTCTTCCAAAAATATGCTAAAGCAACTATCAGAAAGTAAGCTTTAATTCCTAAATACTGTAAAAAGACTATTATCCCAGGTCAAGGTGGGATGGGAAAAAAAGAGGTGTGGCTCTGTTTCTTTTTTAAACCTGATGCAGCACCCTTGCTGGAGCATATGAAGATCACACACTTATGAAAGCACAAAGAGCACTGAGGAGAGACAGTCTACCTTCACATTTCAGAGGAACTGCATTAGGGTACAGATCCTAAGGCACCAATTAATGAAAAATGAAGTTTTTCAGTGTTGGCAGATGTTTAAATAACCAGCTTAGCTTTGCTGCAGACCTCCTCCATCTGGTAAAACTCCCTGGTATTTCACAATGACACACGTGCCCCCACTCCCACACACACCACTATCATCTTCAGTGATGACGTGTGCCCTGGAAATACTAGTTATTGTAGCTCCAAGCCCTGCGTTTTATGAGCTTTGAATAATTCTTAGCATTCAAAAACCTCATTCCAAAGGAAAAGAATAACAAGGTTTAAAAAAACAAAAGGACGGATGGGTAGCTGTTGGTATGAGCAGAAAAGGGCACCAGAAGTTTCTTTCTCCCTGCACGTAGTTGTAGTTGCACTTACAGGCTGCTGCATTCGAAAGCTTCCAGTTCCACATTAAGTCAAATTCTATTTTTGATCACTCTTCTAGAAAGTGGAGCTCTCAGGATTTCTGGGTTACAATAGTTACTTATATGCAGTGCTCTTGACCACATATTGTCCCCTCAGTCCCCTCACAAAGCAGGTTAAGTATCACCAGCCTCACTCTGCAAGCAGCAAGTCCAAGGCAGGGAGAAGGTGTCTGACTCATTCAGGATTGTAAGGATGAGCCACAGCAGAGTCAGGCCCCAACCTGAGATGGCACACATCCACATCACTGCAGCACAGTAACCAGGGACAGAGGTCACTCAGCTGGGTTAGACACCACACACTCAACAAATCCTATTGGACTAGGAGGCGAAGGATATCACCTTTGTTGGCAAAATAAAAATGCTCAATTAAGGATTCAATCTTGCAGACACTGGCTGTGAGGCATTCCCAGGGATGTCCCTGATCCACCTCCGAAGCAGCAGTGATGCTGTCAACTGGTGCAGTTCTCAGTTACAAGAGTTTGCTTAGGAATGCAGAGAAGACATGAAAAATATAATGAAGCTGCTTTTTAAGAGAGAATCATTTGCTGCTGCTTTTCAAAATTGCTCTTGTTGCAGTAACATGCGTACACTTCAGCATCTTTGATTCATAACAGAAAGTTATTTATATTATACGTAATTTGTATTTAGCACATATTCATATATAAGTATATAAACATAAGTACTACACTAAACTATTTAGATAAAACATTTGTCAGAAAGGACAATGTCTTAAACCACACAGATCAAAACAGAATTGTTTCTCTTTCACGGAGTATTTCCACTCCATGAAACTTTTACTTCTGTTGTTCCCAACAGCGAGTGGTATCACTGGTATCACTCTCATCACCAAAACTCTATCAACAAAATACCCTGTAAAAGCCTGAGTTATAATATCAGGGTTTAATCAGCCCTAACCCAACTGGTTTAATGAGGAACAATCGTATAAGTGGGAAAATGATTTATCTTGGGACTGTGGAGCAGATAATTTTGGTTAAATTTTTCCAGATGGCTTCGAAATCTGAAAACTAGCCAAACCCTTCACCTACCCACTGAAAGAGCTTGGATGCCTTCCCTAATTGATTCATAAAAAGAACATGTTGTATATAGTCTGTATGGAATGATACCCCCATTCTTGGCCACCAGGACAGGGATATAATTAATCAGTATTAGCTAATACATGTTTTTCTTTCCATTTATGTTAGAAATGGAGATTAAACACAAGCTTCTTACAACCTTTGGATTTGATATTCTCCCAGTAAGCGCTAATGGTGGTAGATCAGGAATTTCTGCCTCCCAGCAGCACAGAGCTGCCTTTACAAGGACCCAATACCACAGCCAGTAGGTCACCCTTGCTTCCCAAGCACCAAAGAGGGAGATCCTGATTTATGATTTTGTTATTACAGGCATCTTCTAAAGGCCTTCTGTCCAGCCCGTTCACCTTGCCTCAGCAATGTCCCAGCACCATCAGTCTGCATCCTCCACAGCAAGGAGCTGCAGAAACACAAACCAGCAGTAACCAAAAAAAACATGCAAAGAAAAAGCAACATGTCAGAGAGGAACAACCACTCTGGCAAAGCATGGCATTACAGAGCAGAGGAGGCAGAGAACCTTTTCAGTAGAAATCATGTTTAGAGGAAAGTTGTAACTTCTAGGCTTCCTCCCTGGCAGCCTGGTACCAACACTTTGACTCCAAAGACAATTCCTTTATGAGACAGGAAGTCATTAACAGCACAACTACTTTCCTAGTGAAGCAGTATCTGTTCAGTTTTCCTTCAACTTACACAGCCTTAGAAAAATCCAAGTCGAGAGACAGATTTCTGGATCCAGTCCTATCACAAGCACCACTAGATAAAACTCTGAATGAATTCTGCTGAGAAAGGTTGAACTTAGCAAACGAGACGCGGTTTGAACATCAAGGAGAGGGCTGTGAAAGACAGCTGAGCTTGAGGACAGAACGGACACAGAATCTCTGTTCTTGGTGGTGTGGGAAACATTTCCTGGCTGGGGAAAGATTCATAGAAACCTGGAATGTCTTGGGTTGGAAGGGACCTTAAAGATCATCCAGTTCCAACCCCCTGCCATGGGCAGGGACACCTTCCACTAGCCCAGGTTGCTCAGAGCCCCGTCCAGCCTGGCCTTGAACATTTCCAGGAATGGGGCAGCCACAGCTTCTCTGGGCAACCTGTGCCAGGGGCTCACCATGTTCAGAAGGAACAATTTCTTCTTATCTCTGTCTATCATTTCCTGAGTGAGATGACCATCATCACCAGCCATGCTCATTGGTGACTAAAAGTGTTATTTTTCCAAGAGAACATGACAACCCAGAATTCTATCTTTCTCAAAGTGGTATTTTTTTTACGTTTAATGTCAGATTGAGTGACTAAGCTGCATTTTCTTCAATATCATGCATTCTGTCCCCCCTTTTTATTTGCACAAACATTGTGCATCTCTGATCTACATCAGTTCTCAACAAAATCATTCCCCTTCTTTCCAGCCTCAATATATCCACTTTTTTTTTAAAGTCTTTGATCTATTATTCAATCCATCTTTGAAGCCTTTTAAATTCTGTTAAATCCTTTAGGAGGCAAAATATTAATGTAACAACATTATATTACCTCCAGGGCTATTTTCTATTCTCTTCTTTTTATTCTTTAACATCTGTTGTTTTGGTTTTTGCCATATGTTTGGGGAAGGAGGGCTGAAATCTCTACAGGGAAACATCTGCATTATGAAGATTTTTAATTTCTAATGGGAGAGAATGCTTATCCTAAAATCTCAGGTAAGTAGGGATGTTTTAGTGAGCAAGCTGGGGGAAACAAAATGAAAAAGAATTTCCACTGGATTTGTTGAAAGCAGGAGTGTACTTTAGCTAACAGCTTTTCAAACACAACTTGCTCTGATGATACGAGGTGCAACGTCATGCTTGGACTCAAAAATTAATTTACACAACACTTGATACAAACATCTCTATTCACAGAAAACCATATTTCTTACAGTATGTATGTATTTCTTGTATATAGTTTTATCATTTTGCAAGTATTTTGAGTTTCTACTCTGAAATGTTCAAACAAAAGCAAACTATAAATATGCCTGTAATTTGCATTCCTTCCCTGTGGAAGATACTGAAGCAGTTTATTCATTTAAATACTTGAAACTTATCATTTTAACACATTTTTACTGTATCTCATGCAACAAAGACAATGCTTTCAGATTAAAATGAAAAAGCTATTAATTTGGCACAAATCTTTCAATGAAGATGATGAAGAGGTTACAGGAAGGAGGTAAATATTTCACCACAGCATGAAATTACTTTGTTGTAATAAAAACTTATAAAACTTAAAACTTTCTTACATTTGCAGCGGACATTACTTCTACAAGTCTAAGCTGATATGATATTTAAAAACCCAAGGCTATCTTCTCATGCAGCAGTTTGTCTGTTCTGGAGGAAATGTAGCTTTGAGGATCCAGGTTAGCACAAATTCAGCCACAGAAGGTTAAAACACAGGAGTGAAAATGCTGCCTCAAGCCAGAATGTGTCCTCAGATACATCTGTGTAGCTGAAATCAGTGCAAATATTCCATGTTTGCACCTGTGTAACTGAAAGCAGAATGCAGGTATCTGCTTCCCCTTTAGTCTCAATATTCAGTTAAGAAAACAAATTCAAGCTGTTTCCACTTCTTATGTTTACCAAATTCCTCTAATTGCTCTCCACAGGAAATACTCAGAGGATACTCTTATGCTGACATGCAAAATACTACACAGGGTGATTCCCCACTAACCTATTACTCAGAACTCTGTGCAAAGCCCCAGATATCAAGGTGGGACAAGCAGCTCTGACTTGCTGATTTACCCAATTTGCACCCACGTAAGCAGAATTTAGAACATGTTTACAGAGCAGTTTTTAGCAACAGCACAGGCTGCCTGCACAGATCTGCTGACTGGGAATCCTGAAGAACACAGGACACATGTAGGGCCAGCAGTACAAGCAGTAGGCCATAAAGGGCCACAAGTTCTTAAGCAGAACTGAATAAATTCACTCGAAAGACCTGAAATATGAGGTGGCCAGTGGCTCACAAAGGGAGAAAAACAAAAACCTCAAACTTTCCAAAGAGCAAAAGCTTATTAATCTTTTTCTGTTCAGCTTCTAAAGTTTTATAACCACATATCTCACCTATACGCAGTCTAAGACTAACGTGTCTTGTTCCGTGTAAACTCCCCAATCAATGCTGCCTCCTTTTCTATTAATCCACCCTTTAAAATACGTTCTTTTATCAGGTTTTAATGTCTAACATGATTTAATCAAGAACACATGCCTCATAAATATCATCTGTCATGTTCCATTAGTTTCATGTGGAAAAGTACAAGTCAATAAACAAAGGTTGTGCCATAAATCTGCCTTGAACACATTATACCTCAAATAAGAAAATAAAAACATGTGTGTCCTTTGACCTGGATATTCTTAACATGGAACTTCAGGTATTGTCTTATGCCTTTAAAAATGTCTAAAGCATTCACAATTAACTGCGTACCTAAGCAATTTCAATTTACATAATGTTGATATGGAGACGGTGATTAAATAAGCACTATGCCTTTAAGGCACCTGTTAAATAACATCACTGCCTCTGGGTTAAAACTGATATCCCGCCCTACACAATGAAAACCAGGTCCCTCCACCATGCAACTGTGCAGTAAAACCCCCTCATAACTCAGAGGAGCCACTGGGTTCAGTTATTAATAGAGAGAGGAGAAGAAAGGAGGAAAAAGGGGAAAAAAGAAAAAAAGCAGCACCTTCTCTTGAGCACTGCATGGAAATGTGGCTGCTGTAAGCACCAGTGAGTCCAAGGGATCCCTAGGAGCTCTCCTTGGCCCCTCCACTCCAGCACGGGTGGGCACCAGTTTGTCACCAGTTCTCTTATTGTCCAAGGACACAAATAACATCAGGTACTCAGTTTTGGTACTTACACCAACGACCAAACTTGATGCTTGGGTCATCTGGGAATTTTTATTTAAGGAAATTCCCAGCCTTTCCACAGTTGCAGGCCACAGTCAGAGCTTTCCATCTCTTCTGCTCTTTACAACACAGCAGTCTGTGGCTTTTGGTGTTTTCCACTAATGATCTCAGTTTGTTACACACTTTGAGGAGTGTGTTGTGGCTTGTGGGTGGTGTGGGACAGATGCTCCCTGCACTGAGTGCTGATTGCCTGCAACAGCAACAAACTGGTTATCATCCATGTGGTCTTTCCCAGTCCCTTGCTCCAGTGGGCTTTGGACTGGACACCCTCCCTGCCTGGCCTTCTGCCCTACAGCAGCACAGACAAGGGCCAGAGATTTCACTGGGGTCCCTGTCCATGCCCCAGAACCTTTCTGTGCAGCTGCCCATTGTGTCCCAGATGACTTCCCAGGTGACTCACTCAAATCTAGCTCTGCTGGAAACAATAATCTTTTCCTGAGGTCCCACTGACTTCTGTCAGATCTGGAAAGTGTGGGACAGTTCTGATTCCTGTCTAAAACCAGGGAAATTGGACTGACAACAGCTCTAGAGTCCATGGGAAAGTCAAATCTTTTCCTTTCATGCATTGTGAAATCTGAGAAACAAGAAACTCTTACTCACGAGTTCAATTTTGAAGCTTTAAAAAGAAAATAAGGAATATCTGGGTTTTTTTCTTAATGACTACTGTGATCACATACACACACACTTACTTCCAGCAGGTCCAGTTTTATCTCTTGATGCAGATGTTCAAAGTGGTTGTAAATCTCTGTGAATGCAAGGAAGAGGCTGACAAGGGGATTCCTGTCACCACAGGAGTGTCCTCGCTCTCACACCTCTCAGCTGGCCGTACCACCAGACCTGTGGGCCCAGAGTGAAACTGCTGATTGCACAGGACCGACAGCACCCAGAAGAGTGACCATCATCACAGCACCCTGGTGCTGCCCTCCACAAGTCAGGGTTTAGAGAACCAGCCCAAAAGGCTGGGCAGCGACTCAGCCCTCCAGAGAGTTTCCCAGGACATGCTGGGAGTACACAAAGTATTTTATTTTGTATGTTAAGTGAGAGGACGCTTCGTGTTCTCAGTGCCAGACACAGAATCAGTGTATGGTACACAGGTTCCAAGTGCTTACTCCAAGGCTACATCTAACCTGGCTGAACACCAGGCCCTTTGCTGGCAGAGCAACAAGTCTCTTCCAAAAACCAGCACTAATTACAGCTGCTCCCAAGGCCCTTATAAACATCAGGTCCCACTTCCCAGCTCTTGCATTTCTTTTTCTTTCAATAACAGGATTTTTAAAAGAAAGAAGTCAGAAGAGTCTGCACATTAGAACAGTCTGATAGGAAAATCATAATACTTGTAATTCCCTGAGATTTTTTATCTCGCACATCTCAGACAGACTCCAATGGTATCACCTGGCAAGGAGCCAAAGGAGCTCTGCTACTAAACCAGCACGATAAGATCAGTGCTGAGTGGAGGAAACGACAACAAAAATCTCCCACTTTTCCCTGGATTTTCATCCAAACAAACGAGTATGTCACTCCAGTTCCCCACTCAACAAAGTCTCAGTGCCTTAAGGCTGGCCCCATCCTCCTCCAGTAACAAAAGTGATTAAAAGTGCAGTGTATTTTCTCTGAGTCACTCCCCACCCCACTACTCATCTATGAGGCCTCAACCACTTGGTGGAACAATAGATTTTCACATGGCACAGCTTTCTAGGCAACTGTCTGCATCATGTGCTGGAACTAACGATGGGAAGAATCAAAATTAATACTATTGCACCACTCACAGAAGATGCCTTTAAAAGGAGACCCACAGAAAGCATGAACTGAGAATATTCAATGCCAGAAGACTAAGCACCAGATCCAGAGAGCTGTTTAGGCACTGAATTTCCACGGACATCAATGGGAATTAGGTGTCTGAATACCTCTCTGGATCAGATCTTTAGTAAAGCAAACTTTGAGGTTTGATTTTTCAGTAGTTCTACAGTTCCTATAAATTCTTCATCACCTCCTTTCAGGAGCAGGTCCTTCAAAGGAATGTCTAGGAGAGTCATCACACATTCATCTTGCTTGAAAATAACCATCCAGTTCTCAAAGCAAACAGGCCGGATCTGATAAGTACATGAAAAAAAACCCCAAAACAAAATACCACCTTTTATGGCATTGTTCAGGTGTCACTGTTTGGCTTCCTAGGAGCCATTTAGCTCTATGAATCTCTAAAGCAAGATCCTGTCTCTATTTATAGCTTATGGAGTGGTAAGATGGTAAGAGGCATCTGACAGCTACTGCATTGTGGAAGAATACCTGATGGACACTGGCTGCTCCTTAAAACTTACAGATTGTTTTCAATTAACACAGGCATCATGGAATTTCACTGGCTCTTAAAACAACAAAAAACAAAAAACCCCAAGCAAATTCAAGAAACATGTCCACAATAACATAAACCAACAAACTGACAGGGTTCTGTAACTGAACATCTTTAAAAGAGACTGAACTTAGTGGGCACCAAAGGGAAATCACTTGCCTCATACCAAAATGTAAATCAAAGATACCACCCAAAGGAAAGGGGAAGGAAAAAAAGGCCCTTGTGATGACAGTTCAGATTGAAACTAATTTGCCCATTTGCAGAAATTCAGAAAGTGTTTGCTCTTGATTTTTCATCCCCACCATATGGCAGCTGCTTTCTCCCAAAGCACACACTCCCACTGTTGTGGGCTGATGGAGCAAGACAGCCAACACTGGGAATAGCCACGTCCCGCGGTGGCACAGCAAGGAACGGGCACAGCGGCCACTCCACAGGGTGTGCAGAGCCCTAAGTACACACACAGACACAGACTTGTGTCTGGCCCAGGGACTGACAGAAGGAGAAGGTGTCACAAATATAAATCTCGGGCTGAGAAGCCAAAGAACTCAACTGAATTTTAGTCACATGGGTATCTCTCAGTTTCCCTTGGCTGCCTCGATCAACTGTAGCCCAGAGTTGTAAAACCTGCCCACAGCTGCTCTGCTCACCCCCAACCTGACGTTTCACACTGTGACTTTATGCAGGCTTGTTTGGATCTAACAAGGTCCTTATTTTTCTACAATGCAGGAAATAAGGAAACCAGCCATCAATTATTAGAAGCGCTGCAGATCTGAGCCGTGTGGCTGTAAAACAGATTTTTCTTTAATGAAACTGAGCTGGCATTTGCCAGAAATAACAAGTGCCCAAGACCAAAATGTAAATCAAAACTAAAGGAGAGTTTTCAAAACTTTGAATCATTGGTAGCAACAGACAAGCTCAGAAGGAGGTTGGTATGATTTTGGAATGTCTTAAAAATGTGTGACTAATATGACTTCTAAAGACATTATTTGTGAGTTAGTATTTCAGTCTCCCCACAGAAAGAAAACATCATGACCAGAGAGGGCCACAATGTTTGCTGTAATAACTGTGTTAGTATGTCACTATTGCCGGGCTAGGAAGAAGGCTGAGCCTTTGTTTTCACTTCAGAAAACAAAGAAAGGGAAGACATTAATGTTGAAAAGCATCAGTGCCTGGTAAGAGACGATTACAACCACTATGCTTTCCCTGCATGTCCCGGTTTTAAACACAGCACTTGGTTTTAGTTGGTCTCAGCCCAGGTCCTGGGAGACAGCAGGTTCCATCACACACCTCTGAACAGACTTGTCTAGTCAAGGAGGAGTGGTGCTGTTTGCTGAAGAGAGAGACATAACAAGAGGAAAGAAAGGGCGGGTTTGGAGGAAACATTAGTTGCTAGTGATTCCCTCACCATAACTACTGTCAAAACTGTGTCACTGTGGCTTCTCCTTCCCAGCCTGTCTCCCACTCTTTGTCATGAAACCCAGACCGAGGGCTTCAGTTCGGCCTCAGCTGGATGCCAGGCTCACAGACTGCAATGCACAGGGTACATGAAGGAACAGCAGCACCAAGTCTGGCAGTAGGAGATGGCCTGGAATCCAATTTTTACAGATTGCAAGTGGAAGCCCTTGGAATGGTCCAGCTTGCTCATCTGCCATTGACTGCTGCTTGTTCAATTCTGCCATTGAACACAATTGTCCATGGTTGAAATGAATCATTTCTTCCACAGGAACATTCAAACCTCCCTCAGCCACTCCAAATACCAGAGCTTTTATCACATCCTTTGCTAAGCTGTGCCAGGGTTAATTATTCTTGCAGTCAAAATCATCTATCTTTCCTTCTTGCTTGACTTTTCTCTGTTTCCAGCCATGGGATACCATTCTGCATTTACCTGCACTCAAAAGAACCCTTGAGTACCCCACATTTTCTCTTCTGGTGCATCTCCAGATTGCCTCTAGTCTTCCATTAGTCCATCAGTACCACATACAGGTCAGCATCTTCCAGTTTTTCACTTCTTCTCCAAGTTCTTTGATTTTTCAAAGCCATTTAAGAAAGTCTGAGCATTAATCTATCTTCCTGCAGCTAGAGTGATAATTAACAGAAGGATAACATCACTTCTCTATGCTTTTTAAAAATGTATCATATCACCTTGTACCTCATTAGATATTTATTTTTCTCATACTAATGGAATGTGACATCCCGATCCTTTTCAGTGTCACTGCTTTCCAAGACATACAGCTTCCCACCTATAAAAACAGTTTATATCCTTCATGCCAAGGTACTGCCTCATATGTCTGATGGCATGAAAATACCTGTTGTCCAGTTCCTAATCACTGCTTAAGAAATCCATGTTGCATGCCAGTCACTTCCTAATTTTTATTAAATAAAAATTACTAAATAAAAACATTCCCTTAATTTGAAGGAACAAACTTTACTGGCAGTGGATTTCTATATTCTGTGAGGATTTCAGCAGAAACTATTAGATAACACTGGGAACAAAACTCAAACTTTCAGAGTTGTATACAAAATAGTCACTGTACAAAATACTTCTATTTGGTGTGCATCTCAATTTCTATCAGTAACTCACTTTTTACTCCTTTCAAAAGGCAACATTACTGTTTTCTATACCACTATTTTTCTGCCATCATTGAATGTGACTGTTCAAAATGTATCCTAGCAATTTAGGTTTACTCTACCAACACATTCACCTCTGTCAGACTCTCTCTCAGGCTTGCTTTAAAACAAGAACTAGTTTGATAACTCTTAAGAAGCAGAACAGCTTCCTTTAGCTGCTCTCTTAACGCAAATTTCTGCCATAATATATCCCTAGTTATAAACAGCCTAAACTCCACCTGGACCATAAGGATGTAGATATGACCAACAACTAAAGGCTGCAGGACTTCTGCATGGTCAGTTAATTTTCATATTTAGAAAACAGGATGCACTGCAAACGAATAATAATTCAATGTGAGCCTAATTCAGTATCAATAAGGCTATTTCCTTCTTCAGAACAATGGCTGGCATTTTCTATCCCCAACAGGCAATCATTTGTTAGCAATGGCATGTCCCCAGAATGCCACAGAACATTTCACAACTACTCTGCACATAAAATCAATCATTTTCCATGCCCAGTTGTCCCACCACTGGCTCTCCCAACTGCTGCTTGAGAGCCCTTCACTCAGTCTGGTTTTTATTGTGTGCCTTCTCAGTGTTTTCTTGACAAACAAATGAGTGGCCAGAAACACCAACCTTAGACAAGGAGAGATCTGAACTTCGTTAAGCAAGTCAAAGAGGATAGAAGCCTTGAATATCACAGTTTGAGAGATCTCTTCTAATTCTCTGGTGCCTAAGCAGTTGATTGTGGGAATTCAAAATGTCACAGGAAAGATAGTCACACCCGAAGAGTTACATTCCACAGTCAGCCTTCCATCCAGCCTGTGTTTAAAAACTCCAGTGATGAATAACTCACAGTCTGTTTGGGCACCAGATATCAAAAGCTCAGTGTACTCCTAGATAGTACCCTTCCTAGTGTTGAGCCCACACAATCCCTGTGGAAGAACAGACCAATCTAGACGAGACAGAAGGTGCTGAAGATCAGGTGCATTTCAGACAGTATTTAGTTACCAACAGGGAAAACCTAAAGCCACACTCAGCTTCAGAAAGGATGCAACAGGAGATTTTCTCCTGTACCAGCAGAACAAGACCAGTGCCTCTGAAGGGTGTGTGAGCACCGTGCACACAAATGACAACTCTGATCCATAAACTGGTCAATTCCACGTTTAGAAGGTCTTTCTCATACATAATTTATACTCTGAATCAGGGTTGCTCATCAAACTAGCAAATGTTGCAGTCAGCAGCCTTCACACTGGAACTTGTATCCAGTCTCCCATATTGTTTTCTCTAGTGGTAGTTAGTGTCATAATTCACTTTATCTAAATGCTAGCTGGTTATGAGGTTATTTTTTCACCGAGTTTTCTCTCATTTTACATTATCTAGGCTCCAAAACAGCCTCCCTGTCTCTCCCTGCTGCCGAAACATCTACCCCACGCATAAAACTTCTTTATCACCTCTAATGTTTACTGTTCTTAATTTTCAAGTCTCCCAGCAACTTCTCCAGCAACTGATAAAAACTCTATTGTTGGCATTAACACTAACCCTTCGCAAGGAAAGTTCCCCAAGCACATTAGTCTCATTTTGGGAAACTTAACCTGGGTACCACTGAAACAGCAAGTCTCTGCAAAACACTAGTTTTTCACTCAAACTTGCCAAATAAGCTGCACTTGTAGCCAGTGCCATCATACACTCAGGCTCAAAACACTACTGAAGATTAGTCATTCCAGTGGTTTGCTCTCACTTTCTAGATTTTGGTCTCCTTTATATTAGCTTTCTATGACTAAACTTGCAAAACATAGGCACTTGTTAAAGTATTCGTGGAACTGGCAAATGTATAGGTATAAAAGTGAATTTTGACAAAGCGGTTCAAGTACTCATGCCAGCAATCTCTGCCTAACAGCTTCTGACAGGATGCAGTAAGAGAAAGATCTGGTATGTATAAAGGTTCCAATAAAAGCCAGCCAAATCACCCTGACAGATATGGAGTGTTTATACATTCAGCAGACCAAAAGCTATTTACACCAATTGCCACACTTCCACATATTTAGCCCACAACTCAAACAAGTTACAATCCTTTATATATATTTAAGAATAAACGAACAGCGCAGTGGTACAAGGTAAAGGACATGCCAGGAAGAGAAGAGAGTAGAAAGAAAAAGTCACTGAGACTCAAGGACAGAGAAAGAGCAAGTGGATTCTAGGGATAAAAATCCCCTTCAATTTCCTGCATACCCATTCAAATCAGAGAGATGCTGAAATGGGTGGGTACCTTTGTTCTGAAAGGAGAACCACTCACATACATTGGCTGTACCTTATCCCCACAAAAATATGACGAGTCAGCAGACCCTCTCAAATAGCTCAAGAACTTAAATAAAAGGAATACAGGTCAATTTGTGGTGACTTGGCAAGAGGAAAAATAAGAAGCAAACTGTTCAGATTAAAAACGTGAGACATCTTTTTCTTTTGCCAACTGAACTCGGCCCATACTTACAGGACAAACTTTTATGTGTTAGCCCTCAAGTCTGCCTCCTTTTCATCCACTCTTGGATTTAAAATGGCGTCACTTCAGATTTGCACCAGAGTGAGGGACAGTGGAATCGGGCCAGCTCAGTTTCAGTTGAACATAAACCAGCTCCGATGACTTCAAGGAAACTGAACATTACGAGAATCAGATATCCAGAAAGGAGGAATTTACTGTTGCTTTTTCTTCTTCAAGTCCTGGGAGACGGTCTCAGCTGCGTGCAAAATCTGTTCCGTCAGAGTGATGAGGATCTTGGGAACCTTGTAGTAGCCACCTGCACCTCAAGCCCACGGGCACACAGTTCATGGGGTGATCTCTACCTCAAGAGCAACAAACCATAAGAGACTTTTCCATCTGCTGGAAGGCAAGAGCAACCCAGCAAATTTTAATACAACAAAACAAACCAGGGGGGGAAATTTTCCTCTGAATAGGTACTTATTGGCTATTTCCAACACAGCTTCTTTAACGTAGCCTCCTTTCCCTCCCCTCAGCATGTCAGATGCTAAAATAAATGGGAGCATTTGTTCCTCTGCAGCAATTCTGCAACTGGCAGCGTAAACCTGATGCCAAGGAGTAAGAAGCCCAACTAAAATGTTCTGTTAAAATCCTTGCTCTCCCAAAGATAACAAAGATGTATTTTGCCCTTTTCACCGCTCACACTCGGGGAGACACACCACCAAGGGCAAGCACCACGTACTTCGCATAGCCAAGAGAGAAATGCAGTCCATGCACATGCTGTGTAGAAGGGGTGCAGTGCCACCCCAAGCTGATACAGCCACATGTTGCATGAACATCCTGCACCACCACCAGATCAGATCTCAAACAGAGCACAGCCACATCACCCCAGCACTGCACCTGAACTAACAAACTCTGTCTCTCAGCATAGAAATTTAAGCTGGCCCTGACGGTGTGCAAAACAGCTGCCCTGTTTCTGGCTCCAGCTTGTCTTTCTCTACACCATACTCTGATATGCTCTCACAGTAGGAACATCATGAACAGTACAGATGTGCCCCGAAACAATACAAGTGGCACAATCTAATTCAAGCACCCTTGTTCTTTTCATCTGAAACATTTATATGCTTGGCCGTGTTGGTTGCTGGCACAATCCTCCACCCTTTTTGCCTGTTTGACATATAGTGGTCTATCACACTAGCTTTAAACCCAGGCATGGCCTTGAACAGAAAGAAAAATTAAAGGTGAACATGCTTTGTGCTACCAGATCTTGGCATCTGAGCTACTGGGCAAAAAGTGCTCGCACACTTTTCCCTCCTGGAGAGAATTTAACACTTGGATCTTCTCTTCTGGGTCTCAAATAAGCATGGATGGAATTTTCAAAAACATTCAGTACTGGCCTTCTCCTGAAGTCAAGTTCCTGCAATTTCAGCAGGAGCAGCAGGGCAAAGCAAAAGTTATGAAACCTCACATTAAATCCTTTCTGGGATTTTCCCAGAAAATACTGGGTAATAAAAAAGAAATTTCCTCTTTTATCTGTTCTCACTTTAACTCTCTCTTCTCTGTCCAGCACAGATGGGGGTTTGGAGGTAGGCAGGACTTAAACAAGGAAAATAAATGCTCTTTTAAGAGTGAAGTCAGTCCTTCTGAATGCAAAGTGCTGCCTTCCTCGAGCACCCTGTCCCGTCCTGTTTAGCCTTCTCTCTTAAGCAACTGCTACTCCAGAGATGTTCCATCAAAGAGCACAACTCATGGTCATTGTGACTGATCGCTCCCTCCCAGTGAAGGTTAAATCAAAGCCAGCTGCTTCAGAGAGGGAAAGGCGGCTAAAAAGAAGTTAAACAAAATAATAACAAAAAATGCAATCTAGAACCTACATGGATAGGAAATCTACTCTTGTATTTCAAATAAATAACTCTTAAGGTATCTAAGCCTCATGCACAGAAAACAATTTTGTAACTTTTTTTAAGTCATCCTCTTGCATTGTTGTTCTGCCCTAATAACTCTGAAATGTGCTACTCATCTCTCCCAGTTAAATATCCTGTTTCACAAGCCCACTCCTAGATATCTGAAACTGCACAGCATTTCTATCTAGCTTTAGGCATCTAGCATTCCAAAGAATTAATATTTAAACTTATTATAAAGGAATGGGGATTGCGTTAAGCATGTAGCATTTAGCAAAACATTCATATTAATAAACTGCTGTGCTGCTTGTTTGAAGCACATTTATCATTCTTTAAACTCAAAAAAAAGATAATGCTCCAAAACTGACACATGTATCTATTTTTCTTCTAATACAATCAAGAGTTAGATAGGATTATAGAGTGGAAACTATTAAATTTCAATTTTTACAATATGCTTAAAATTATATTATCTTTCTTTGCCTAGGGGATTGTTGACTTCAGTATTTAAGTGAATTAATCACAGCAAATTGTGAAAAAGCAGCAAATCACAGCTGTGATTTAAAATAATCACAGGATTATTTTAAATAATCCTACACCCTCTACCTCTTCTTGGGAAGCACCTCATGTTAACATTCTTATACATATTATTGCTCTTACATCTCTTGATTATAGATAAATGAATAAAAAACTGCTAATCTGTTCCAAGACATCACTAATTGGTATTTTTCCTCTTATATTAGCCTTTGATTTACACCTCAGATATGTTCTCCCAAGCCAGCACGTGTAATTTATTTACAGCACTGGAAGGCAGGCAAAATACATCATCTACTGTTATACAACCTTCTACAAGGTATTAAAATACCAGGCCCCTGGAGACACACTTCATATAGTTCAGCAAGTTCCAAAATAAACCAAACCACCAACCCCTTAAGCACTTAAAACAACAATGGACATCTGTATTAAAAAGTTAGTTTTACTGTATTTGATGATGTCGCCTTCGTGTCATTTTTCCCTTTGGCTGATATGCAAACAAGAATTAAGAATGTATTTGCTTTCCCCTCGTTCTAAAACAACTAACAACTCTATAGCTCTCACAAAACCCTCTAATTACACACATAAATGCCAGAATTAAATGCAGTTTAAGACGTTTTGCATTCATTTAACCCTCAGAATAAATTTGATTGTGTAGGCTCAATCACAGTGCTCTTTGCCAACCCACCGTGCAAAATAATCACACATTAGATACACTCAAACATAAGAAGGGTCAGACATAATTATGAGATTTGAAGCAAAACAGTTGCTTAAAAAAAAAAAAAAAGAAAAAAAAAAGGAACAAAAACAAAAGAGAGAGAGCTCAAGCACTTTGCATTGATTTGACTGAGATCAACCTTGTAATTCCTAAATGTTCCAAACTGTAACAGAACCAAAAATACAAAATTTGCATCTATTTCCTGCTGCAGCTCTGGCAACGTCTCATCTGTTTTACAAGTAGTCCCCTGTCTGCAAATAACCTTAATCATTAACAATCATTTCATAAAGTCAAACTAATGACTGTAAAAAAAAAAAAAAAAAAAAAGAAGTCCTTGTTCCAGGTAACTAGTGAAGCACAGATTCTGAGAACAGAAAGTTCAGGTTCCAACTGAGATTTCACATACAGGGTGCCAGAAATGTAATAGGAGGGCAAGGAAAAAGGGGAATTCTTTGCCTCTATTCTTCAAAGCCTGTGCAGAAAGGTAGACCCGCGGTAGCCTGCTCTGATAGTTATCTCAATGGAGGAACCGGCCCTTGCTTTTCTTTACACGCCCCATTTAAACGCAATAAAACGGCCTGAGTGGTTTTAACTGGTCGTTCCATGTCACTGTAACGCTCCCTGCTCCCGGGAGAAGATAACAGCTGTGCCATATTCCCAAACACATACTTTTGCTATTGTTTGCACATTTGTAGGCCGAGATTACGCTGTACCACAGCCAGTGAGCTGCCCTTGCTTTGGAACCCTCTATTCTCCGAGTTACATCAGTGTGCTGGGAAACGACGTTTGGTGGCTGAGGGAAAAAAGGCAAACAAACCCCAGCCTATTAAAAGCCATTTCATGCACTGTGAAATGATTACTAGATTGCATGCCTGTTCAGGCCTGTTGACATACACTGATAGAAACCTGGAGTGCAAAATGGAGTGGTTTACATCTATATTCCCCCTCCAACTACCCTGCCATCGACATCTTCAACAGTTCTAAAATCACTAAACAGAAGAACTTCTAGAATAATGGTAATTATGGCACTGAACATGAAAATTATATTCACAGTACTACAAATTTCTGTTCATAGTCCATACATTATTCCACTTCCTAGCTTACAGATGGATTTAATACAAGCTTGTTAGTTACTCTACAAGCTTTTCCCTGTACGCAAAATAAAGAACTTCTGTAATATCAGGATTGAAATACCGACCCAGCTAAAGTTAGTGGCAAGACTCCTACTGATGTTAATTGTTTAGAGTAAAATTTTGTCCCTCTTATTCAACAAAAAACCCAATCCACTTCATTGCAGTGAAGTACAGTCTCCCAGAAGACACTCACTTTACATTTGGCAGTTTCACTTAACAGAATCTTGAAGCACTTCCAGAACATAATCTCAAATACACTCAAAATCCTCAGTATACACTTAAGAGTTTACGTGTATACAGGATTGATCTCTAACATGCAAATAATCATTTAGATACATAATTCAGATACTCTAAGTCTAAAGTATTTGCAGTTGATGAGACTGCTGACAGGAATACAGTAATGTCCAGACTTCAGAACTTCCAAGATGTAGATTTTTCAACTTTTCCTTACTATAAAAGAAGAAAGGGTATTTTTCTTCTCACCCCACTTAGCCCAGTATATAACAACCTCCATTAATGAAACATTTTAAAGACAGAACAAGTAATTTCTTATTTTTTACTCTATTTCTTCAAGCAAAATTCATATTACAAAATCTCTCCCAATTATTAGACGTATCTGACATTATCTGTTATTCCATATAAGTCTGCACAATATCACAATGTTAAGATAGATACATTATTTTTTCTCTTCAGTTTTTTTCCAACAGCTGTTGTTTTCTCATGAAGCAGAAAGAGGACTTTTTGCTTTTATTTTACAAGTACTGAATACCTTTATATGACAGGCTGATCATTAGATCTCCTGATTTGTATTTACTAAATATTCTCTACTACGAATTCCTAAATTACAATGGATTTAATTATTAGATACAATTAAACCTCTTAAATTAAATCCATGAAAGGCTCATCTTCAATTCAGGGACTCTGATTTTGCAACACAAATCATTAGAAGAAATTCCTTCAGCAGCAAGTAACTGGAAGTTATTTTCCTATTCAAGACAAGTAAGCATTATAGCCAGTTTAAGGGAGAAGACAGCTACAATTTATTCCAAATTACTTGATGCACACATTCTCCAATTTGCAGTTTCTTCTCTTTTCTGCTCTTACAAAATAAAATTAAGCAAAAAAAAAGACCATGCAATAAAAATGTAGCTCTGTAACTGCATGTTCTGCTCAAATAAACCTTTAAATTCCTTTTTGTAGCAGAGAGTTCAAATGCAGCAAGCAAGAGAACTAGAGTGAAAATAAGAAAAATTTATTACTACAGCTCTATAAAAAAATTGAGAGTTTAGAGATCATCATACCCGTGAGCCCATTCCGTGTCTTCCTTATCAGTTCATATTGTATTTAGCAGCTCTAGGCAGTCCCACTTGCTCCAGTGGGATACTTCAGGTGAACACAGACAAGGTGTCTGAGAGAAAGTGGTAGGATCAGGCCCAAAACCACTCAATACACCCAATAAGTCACACAAGCAAAGCACATGCTTTTGCTTAAGCTCCCAACAGCATAAGCTGTTACTTTCACAAGGACTGTCCTGATAGTCAAGGAAATGGTCACAGGGGGTTTAAATGGCAAGATTTAACCTTCCTTCTCAACAGCAGAAGGAAATGAATACATTTCAATACATATGTTTGCTGAAAGCAGCTACAGTTAACAACAAACACAAAAAAAATCCAACCCGTTTTCCCCTTGTCTGAATAAAAAATACTCTCAACAAGGAAATATCCAACTACTGCAACCCGAAGAGCTTATTGTTTTGCCCACTGTAAGTTAATATCTGAAGTGGTTACTGCAAAGGTCCAGGCCATTTGGATGATTTCCCAGTGGCACAGCTAACAGGATAAATCTCGTCATTTCTACTGAGTCATGAATTAGGTACACTGAACAAAACTGAAAAAGAATGAAAAGGAGAAGTGTTTCCTGGTAACAACCATAATCAATGCCATTTAAAAACTGAGATATTTGACATCTTTATAGATTACTCTTTTGTCACTACTAAAGTTTCCTTTCCCAAAAGCTGCTTTCCTAGAGACAATAATTATTTTGCCCTGTGTTACTTTCAAAACGGTCATACTGTAGCATGAAATTCAGCAAAACAGAACCAAAACCACAGAATCTCAGGAAAACATTGTAAAATGGACTTCATACCTTATGGTACAGTTGTTCTATGCCCAGCAGATCACAAATGCCTCTAAAAAGCAGTGGCTGTGTGCAAATACTCTGCCCTGTAAATCGATGACCAAGAAAAGCGTGGCACGTATCACAGCCCGTCACACCACAAGGGGTAGGATGGGTGAAAACTGGGTGTTTATTTTAAACAGCTCCCAGACAGAACAAAGCATGAAGCACAGTTCCAAAATACTAATGTTTCTGGTGAACAATCAACAGCTCCATCCTGCAAACTTTAAACCCAAATGATCTAATTCCCAGAAGTAATCCTCACCACCACCCCTCAAGTTCTTGTTTGGCTGTTCATGTAAAAGGACTTGCTCAGGCACGGAAGCATTTTGCAGGATCATAACTTAAACACTGTGAAGCAGTGGAGTAACACCACAAGAGACATTACAACAGCAGGATGCTTCTTCCCCATTGTGATTACTTCAAAGCTGCCCTTTTTATTAGTGGGGCAGTGTATCATTTTGATTCATTCTTTTTTGAAAAAAAAAAAATTAAAAAGTAAGGCTTGTTTAGAAAAAAAAATTTTACAGGTAACTATAAAAAGCGGGTTTGCTCTTGTTAAAGAGTGTCTTTTACCTGCCCTACTTGCAATTTTCAACTGTGGATAAACCAAAACCAGGAGGCACATTCTGTAATCTAACCCAGATTGCAGAGGGAATTACTGGGTACATGGTACTCTGGGGCTGGAGAACAGGAGACGCACGGCGCGATGGTCTGAAATCAAGCTGTCATCAGTTTCCTACCCAAAACCCTTCACTGGGTAAATCTGAGTATTTCCCTCATTCCCACTTCTTAGCTCTAGCCTGTTCTATCACATCCACATGCAGCTGTCCCCAGTCCTTCATCTTCCTGAGAGAACCAGGTTTCTTGGGAGATGGTTTACACTGCTCCTTGAAAGATGCTCTTCTGCACATACACTCTGATTTTTCAGTTAGATCACAGTGAGCAATAGAGTGATTTCTATTATTTCTGTGGAGCTGACTCAGAAGCACAGAGTGCAGAGCAGGGGCTGGCAGCTTGCAGTGTTTAGCAGGAGAACTCCAAAATGCCCAAGTGGACATTAAAGCACTTGCCAACACCATATAGGTCAAAAGGAGCAGCACAGCCCACATATTTTAAATTATCTGGCCCAAAATGTTACTTTTTAATTTTCCTAACTCCTCCTGATAATGTCTTCTTGTTGGGGGGCAGGGGAAGGGGGAGGGCAAAAACTAAATAAACAAAACAAACAAACACAAAAAACCAACCAAACAAAAAAAACCCACCCAAAAAACTCAGCATTGCCTGTCTTTGGAAAAATCCAACATTACCCATCAAATCACCCTGCTGCTCAGTAGATGAACCCTATCCTGCTCATGGATACCTCCTACTTACTCCCATGACTCAAGTCACCCATATGCTGAAGCAACCACAAGGTAACACCCTGGACAGAAAACACACTAAACAAAAACAGCAACAAAACTTGAAACACTTTTTTTTCTTTCCCCCAGTGGCGAAAATGAGAAACTGATCAGTCGGGAAAGATGAATTAGCAACCTTCTCCCATGCCCACCTACATCTACTGTAAGAGCCCCAAGCGTATGGAAATCACACTTTTCCTCTTTCCCTCTCTATGCTCTTGCCCTCTGCAACAGCAAGAGGAATATGCATGAAAAGAGGAGTAAGTAGCTCAAAGGAAAAAAAAAGAAGAAAAAAAAGTGCTTCAACAGTTTGCTCGTTCAGGGCAACGCACAGGCAGGATTTTAAGCTGGTATGAACCCTGTCAAGTGGCACCAACCTCACTCGTGGCACCACAAGGGACTCGAGCACCACATGAGTCCCTTCCACAGGCAGCAGTGGCAGCAGCACAGCGGTACTAGAGCTTGTAGCTCTCCTTCATACCCTGTGAATCCTCCTTCTCCCCTCTCCAAACCTGGGTCTGTGTAACAGACCTTCATTTCATTCCTGCCAAACATTAACAACGTCTTTTTTTTTTTTCATCAGGAGAGAAGAATTGCAGCATTAACAAACAGAAAAATAAAAAAGGTAATTTATAACCTGCTGCTACACTCTGTCTGTATTCACTGGTGATGAACAAACATATCCTACAGTCTGCAGGACAGACCTAGCACAGATTGAGGTGTTCATTAACATAACTTCATGGCAATGAAAGGTGCCATCACCCTAGGTAACAAGCTCACAAAAGAAAACGTCACTAGTCCAAGGGCATGCAGCCTACTTTTAGTTTTCAGAAGAATGGACAGAACGGGATGCACTGAAAAAATCCCAGTGGGAACTGTCTTAAGATAACTGCATGTACATATCTAAAATAGAGAATGGGAATGAACTGAGAATTAAAAAAGAGAATTACCTTTTAACATTACAGAAATCATTGCTTTAATGCTAATAACCTTAGGTGCACATACGTCTCTGCAAGAGGTTTTGTAGCATAGAGGAATGCTTCAATTCCCTCTGATCACAGCCAGTGATACCTCAAAGTGATTATTTCAAAACCAGATTTTGATTAACAAATTCCAGCTCAATTAACAAGTTCTAGCTCAAAAAGGTAATTAATAGATTTTTTAGTGGGCAATTCCTAACCTAACTTCAGTGCCGCTTAGCAATGAATAAATGAAAAATCAGGCATTTGTTAAGCAGCAGAATTTGACCTTTTAGGCACCAGGAATTCACAAGTCTGAGGATTCACTGCCTGAATCCAGCATTTGTAACACCTCCTTGAAATACAAACTATAAATCCAAGCAACCGTGGTGAAACTGCTGAATAAGAACCAGGCATTTATTGTCAGCCAGGCGTGCTCACAAACAAACACCCCACACTCACACTCTGGCACAGGACAGACCAGCCCAGTCTTCAGCACCATCCCCAAAACAACCACCTTTGAGACGCGACCGAACCAGCAGCACTCGCTCAGGAGAACTAAAAAAGATGCTTGTCTCGAGATTTCTTAAAGAATATTGAGAAACAATCAGCTTCACACTATCAAAGAACACTCTGGTTTATCCTGTGCCTCCAAGGTGCACAGAAAAACAAAACTTTCAAAGCCTGAAGTGAAATTAAAAAGTCAGAAAACACCCTGAAGACCAAAAAGAAGGGGGGAGCTTGTTACGCGTTTTATTTGTTTGGGGAATAGTTTTTTGGTGGTGGTAGTGTTCAGTTCACGTATTTTTAAACTCACCCTTCACGCTCTGATGTTTCTGCTGCTGGAAATAATCTTTAGAGCCTCTAGCGCATCGCAGCTCCTGCGCCCTCGGCAGAATCGGGATCCTCTCGAATATGCTGGGTCGCTTGGGGATGAAATCTAGCAGAGGTGCTGACATTTCAGGGGGGCTCTGCTGAGGCTCTGCGTGGTCACCGCCGTTGCTGACAGATACTTTAAAGGACATCTGAGGACTCAAGTGGGATTTAGCAGCGCTGGGACGAGCCGCCCGCGGCAGATCCTTCTGGGGCGCTCCCTGGCATTTGTCGGTCAGCTCGAAGCGGGCGCTGCTGCCTTTCTGCCCCGCGGCGAGCTCACAGTGCAT
>NW_021939546.1:8240552-8271348 GCF_001715985.3 Manacus vitellinus | reverse complement strand
ATCCTGCTTGTTCACAGCAAACCTAAAGGAGAGGCTTGGGAGATTTAGCACAAGGAGGAGGGACAGCTACTGAACTGGCATCTTGCTACACCCCTCCTGAGGAGCATCCCGCAGGGAGACAAAAGATCTTCATCATCTTGTAGCACAGATGCTGCACAGAAT
This sequence comes from Manacus vitellinus, assembly GCF_001715985.3. Classification (NCBI taxonomy): domain Eukaryota; kingdom Metazoa; phylum Chordata; class Aves; order Passeriformes; family Pipridae; genus Manacus; species Manacus vitellinus. Next base: position 8,271,186 of record NW_021939546.1, on the reverse strand, counting down.
GCCTCACTCACAGTATTATCCAGACCCTTAATAACATCTTTCACCCTGCAGAGTACAGGAACGGTCAGGACAGGAAGGCATGACTTTTTCTTGGCAAACGCTATGAGTGTTGTGGATTTAGTGGGAGGGAAGCAACTCTCCATAAAAGACACAAGATCTTGAGATGGAACAAGCAGTTCTGGGAGCACCAGTACTAATGACTCTCATTTGCAGTGCCTCTTCTCATTCCTGCCCAGTGTGGATGCCCTGAGGTCTACCAAAGGAGGAGCTTGCTAGCCTTTCTCTTCAACAGTGGCAGTAATAGGATCTTTTTTTTTCTATAAGGTCATATCTTAAACTGTTAATAGCTCTCTGTCAAATGTGGTTAAAAATGGATAAATCCCTTCAGAATATCTCAGTGAGAACAAGAAGCTGCAAAAAGGGAGAAATCCTCACTTTAAGTCTATAGAAAACTAAATATCAACTAGGTGGCACAAATACTGAATTTGAATGTTTTTATAGATCTCCAGGATATCACCAATGTAAAAATTTTCAGTGTATGTTGTCACTCTGTGTGTTTGTACTCTACAGCCACCTCTCAGTGCTCTGCTAACCTACATCCCCTATTCCCCAGTCCCATCTGTCCCTGGGGCTCTCAGGACCGAGCTGTTCTTTCTCTTCAATTTGGAAATGCCAAAGGCACCTGGCAGTGCTACCAGAAGCAGTAATTATTTAAGACACAAAACCACTGTGGCAACAGTCTAAACTTCAGTTGACGTGAAGAGGCAGTAAAATTTACTGAAGGAAATATTATTCCAGAACACAGTGTAACCAAGGTAATCCTGCTGCTTCCAGTGCAGGAAGAAAATAGTGTTGAGATGGATTTTGAACACGGGCTCATCTTGTTCAAATTATTACAACTATATTGATACACACTGCCCAAATATCTGAACTGGAGGGGTTTTCCTAGAAAACGGGTAGTTTTGAATATATTGGGTACCTTCCTAGAGGAATTTTCTTTTGTGGTTAGGGAGCTTCCCACAGCAGGCAGGAAAAAGGACAGCTCGTTAACCCACATCACTCTGCATTTTCTACCTGAGGGCGTCTGAACCACTGCTTATTTCTTTTTTTCACCATTACCAATATCCAGAATATTCCGCAAAATACCGGCAGGGGCCGCCACTGGCTCAGCAATCGCCCAGGGCTGGGCTGCTCCGCGGGCAGGAACGGGCACGGAGCCTCCTCGGTGCTCTGGGCACCCTCTAAAAGCCAGGAAGGCTTTGGACTGAAGCACATCAGAGCTCCAATCTCCAACAGGTGAAGGCCCTTCACAGCGAGATGAATTTCCCGGTGGCAGGTCATCTCTCCCAGAGCTGGAGACCTCATGGCTTAGGCTGCAGGTACCTACATTGCTCCCATAGGAAATGAGGCCCCACAGATTCTCACCACCGTGTCCTCAGGTTCGAGTGAGGCATTTGGCAGCTGCCCTGTCTTTGCTGGGACTGTGCAGCTGGGGATGCCCATCCCTGGGTCTGAGCAAGAGAAACTGGTGGTGGATGGAGATTCTCCTCCAGACCTGGATGTGTCTGATAGAGACTTGACTCCTACAGCTGTTCCAAAGCAGTGACTTGGCTCCTCTGGCAAATCCACAGAGGTGGAAGGAACAAGTGCTGGGAGAAGCAAGTGCTTCTTGAATAACTGTACTAATGGGAGAATTAAGCAGTCCCCTTTCTTTCTCTGCTGAATCAGAAGACACTTCATATGTTTTGGTTCTGGAACAAAGGCCAAGCAAGTGCAATCGTGGCTGCTAAGACTGTTTTATGCCCTGGGTCACCATGACTTTGCTGAATGCACGAGCTGTACAGCAAACACTGATTCACCCAATGTTGTCACTACATCCATGAAATAAATAGATGGGTATCTCCACTCTGTGTCCTTGTGAAAACCAGTCACTGGAGAGCAATACTCTCCCTTTAGGAGAATGAGGGAAAGATTTCCCCATATTAGGCTTCTTATTCAACATTCTTGGTTGTCAAGGGCTGTGATCATGGGTCATAGCATGGCCCACAGTTAGCCTAGTTTTCTCCTTCCTTTGTTAGTGAAGTCACCATCACCAAAGCAGACCTTCCAGCTGAGGCAGACAGGCCATCTTCAGTCCCTGAAGCTAGTCCCTGGGGCTTGCTTTATTTCAAATCAATTATGAAAAGTGAGGTTGCAATTTGGTATAAAGAACATCCAGAGGAATGCAACTGCTTGCCTGAATATCCTCTGACTAGGTCACGAGGGTAGGACACCCACTTGATAAGTAACCAGAGACTTGCCCATCTGCCCAATTTACCCCTAGTTGGTGACCAAAGAAAGAGAAAATGGGTAGTAGAGTAAGGTGAGCTCAGGCTGGGGTGAAATTGTACCGGTAAGGAGAACAAGTTTAAAAAAGTTTGATGCATCAGTTTTTCCCTGATGACACCAGCCACGATCAGGTCAGTGCCACACCAGTGTTCACGGGGTCTGCAGGTGCTTTGGCAGACACGCAGCCTCTCGGCTCTGTGTTCACAGCTGCACAGGCAGAGGCACAGCTGTCCCGCCCAGAGAGCTGAACACACAGGAGGGGGGAAAGGACATTGCATGAAGGGAACTCCAGTTCACCAAATCCAGCCTTCCCAGTGTGCTCTTTACCTTTGCCAGGAACCCATGGCTGTAACTGGCCGCTGCGCTGTGTGTCGTCACAAACCGGATCTTCGAGAAACTTGGAGCAGCTGAAACCTCCAGTTCCCCCAGCAGTTCTGTGGGAGGAGAGGAATGAAGCAGAACAGATACAGGTAAGGTGAGCTGTGCAGAGCAAACAAGCAGAAGTGAAGTGTTAATCTCTAATTCATATATTGAAATCTTTTACTCCAGCAGGCAACAAAATGAAATTTTAAAGGGACACAATTGAAATCGTAAGAATTTTGCGTAACTGCTGCAGTGCAGACAGAGGTGGGAGGTGTTACCATAAGTATTCTCTTAATATAGGGCAAAACAGGTTCTCTGGTAGGAGAATAACAAACTTTCTTATAAATAGCCTGGTCACACACTAGCTGTCAATTCATACAAAACATTTTTTTACAAAGGCATGCCAAGTCCAGACTTGTTTTTGTTTTAATTTACTGCACTACAGATTGTAAAAGAGAAGCAACCAAACAAAAACTGAGCCAAAGGGATTGTGTCTGTGAGTATGCCCGTTTCTTAGATATTGCCTATATCCCTTTAAGGCAGCACAAAGCCCTTCTTTATAGTGGTTTGAAAATGACCTCCTAAATTGAGGCAGCAGGGTCAAACTGACCACACATTATCTAGCAACATACTCAACTATTGCCTCATAACTTACAGATTTGTTTATGGCTCTTATAGTTAGAAAAAAGAAATTCCTCAGATCACTTTGACTTATCTTTTATAAACAAGCTTCTTTTCAATAGTGTATTTTGGGAAAACCATACAGTAATCTTGAATCCCCCTTTGTCTTGCAGAGACTGCAAGAAATTACCAGCATCTCCCAAAGCCACTGTAACACTACAGATCCCTCCTGCCTCCCCAGTTAACTGACAGATCATTCTAGTCAACTTTGAGGAAAATATGTCTAGAAAAGGGTCCAACCAGCCTCCATTCAGGATGTGGTTGTTACACCTGCAGTTACCTTTCTCAGACATTGATCTCTACTATTTCTCTGCATCAATCTATAAATAAATCCCTTCTCACACCATGTTTACACAACACAGGTAGTAAAGTAAACTTCAGTCATAAAAAAGCAAACAAACAACCCCCCCCAAAAAAAAAAACCAGCACAACTGAGGCATATTCAGTTTGTAAAATCTAATCCTTGGCACTGGGACATGCCAGGACTAGAATTGCTGGTACAAACTCATCTCATGCCTACTCTAAATGAGTTACAGAACTGGTGCTATAACATGGCCCCCAGTTATTTTGCCTGGGGCTCCATATATTCAATGCACTGGAGACAGTGATTGCTGAATGAGCAGCTAGCCACTCTTCTTTCTGTTTTCTCTTCATTGGCAGAGTGTCTGGGCCACACATGGAATGTATTTACTGCACATCAGCCAAGCCCTGCTCAGAATACAGTTCATTTACTCCAGGGCATTTCTTTAGTGTCCATCACTGCAGCAGCCTACTGATTTTGGACACAAATGTTTTATCATCATCACTGGAGGTGAGAGAGGGTGGGGTTAGGCTAAGCTTCATTTTACAACAGAGGCCCAGAAGCCAAAATCTTCAGTTTGAGGGCTAAACTTGTGACAAAGACTAACTGCTTCCCTTACCCCTCACTCCCTTTAGCATTTCCCATCCTTGTCTGTGGTAAAACACATTTCCGGTTCCATCAAACTCAACCCTCGGTGTTCCAAACAGAGCATGTGAAATCTGGGAGACTTGTAAAGTAGCCACCTGTGAAGAGCTCAAGTGGAGCACAGGATCCCTGTGCAAGGCACAGAAAGGACAAACCAATTTACCTGGCAGTGTTCAGCTTGCACTAACCACAGGAGTGGACTTTCTCTTCCTACAACACTCTATGGTTGCTGACAAAGCCTTCTCAGAACTGACTACCAACACCTGTAAAGACAGCCCCTCACTACCCAGCTTTGAGCTGCAGCCCTGTGCTCAACCCAAAACTTTGTACCACCACTGACAAGGTTCACAGCCCAGTGCTTCCCCAGACCTGCTCTGAGCAGTGACCTCTGCCTATGAATAGACAGGGAACCCAGTGGTTTACAAAGCTGTTGCCCCATCTCCCTGGTCCTCAAAGCTTGCCCTGGAGACAGGCACCCAGCCTGCCTCTTGAGCTGAAACTTCTAACATTAGTAAGCCTACAACTGGAACTTGCTGAGCTGAGAGGAGAATGATGCTTACACATAACTCCCAACAATCTTTGATTCACAGAAAGCTATACAATCCCGCTCCCAATACCTTTAAAATTCCCTCCAGGTCTCTTGTCATACCTTTTCAGACAAGATGCAGTTAAATACAACAGCCCACCCCAGCCCTGTGTTTTAGTAGTCAGATTTAAAAGTTGAGTTATTCAAGAAGTGAAAGGCAAAGCCTGGAATTTTTTGTGCATTTTGGGCAGGAGTGGGAGAGGAACCTACAGTGCACTCAGCGCTGGTTCTTTGATGGTTGCATGAGTACATATATGTGCTTAGGCCATAGTTTTCTCTGAAATTCTGACTATAGGAACTGACTCTTTAGGGGGATAAAAAATAGAAAAAGAAAAAAAGAGGGAACTCCTGTACCACCACCACCACTTATTCAAAGAATCAGCTAGAGGATCCAGCAGGCCACCCAGGGAACTATTCCTACTTGAATTTGTGTTTTGTTCTCATGGCAGGCTCCAGAAATACTATGTTCATCTGTCTCCTGCATGACTAGTTCTCTTGTAGTCCCGAGATTTTTGCAAGGACAGGAAGGTGAGGTCTTCTCTAGATTACTTTTTGTTTTCTGAAATCAGAGCATGATGCAGGTGTTGTTCTTTTTCAGGTTGTTTCTCAGGCACAAGGGACCTGCACCATTTGTTTATACAACAGGTTTGTCCAAAGCCAGTCTGCCCGATGCAAATCTCCACCAGTCTGCAGCAAGAGAAAGCAACATTCTAATGCGAGAACATCCCCTTACAACACCAGAGCCTGGCAAACCACATTCCAGCTCTGTCTACAGCACCCAAATGCATTTGATCCACACAGCAAATGCATGAACACCATACTGGTGATGGAAAATATCAAAGACCACAGGGTGGAAGGTATGTGGGTATTGAGGAGGGTCCTCAGTTTGCAGTGTCCGTGATGATTCCACACAGACCTTTATGTTTTTTATTGCATCTTTGTAGGTGGTGATGGGAGAAGTGGGAGCATGGCTGCCACGGGCAGGTGAAGCCCTGCAGCTGCAGTACACCTGTTTGTACAGGGAAAGCACTGCAAGCTGCCACCATTCATCCCCTGGGGAAAGGGGACAACACTGCACATGGCAAGAAGCTCCTCCACAGCCAAGGGTGCTCCTGGAGCCACCTCATATGCAGTCACGTACACCCAACCCCTCAGAGCATCAGGCACTCCCCCAGGCAGAGCTCCCATCCCAGAGGTGGCCACTGGCAGGAGGTGGGGGAGATCTGGCATGCATACAGCCCACAGGCTGCACCACTTGCCTGTGACTGAACAGGTACCAGAAAATTCATCAGCAAGAGGCTGGTACTTCCACGGCTGCAGCTGGATGCCCTCAGAGCCGTAGGTCTGTGGCAGGTGGGAAGATGGCTGCTCCAGGCCCGAGGACACCGAGCACAGCACACACAATGCAGCCTCTGTTCACAGCACAAGCAACAGAATCGAAACCACTTCATTTCAAGGGGGCATTCAGGCCTGGAGCCACCACTGGCACAGGGACAGCTCTCCAAAGTGGCAGAGTGCTCCTATTGAGGGAGCAAGTCTGGCCTGGCTCCTGTGGATACAGCAGCGTGCAACAGCTCCAAGGATCAGGGCCACTTCATTTGTCCACCCACAGGCTGAATTCCAAAGCTCTATCTCAGAAAACTAAGCAGGATATACGGGGGGTTTTTTCAAACATAACAGGTTGCTTAAGAGCTAAAGCCTCTATTTCATTACTCCATTGTAGCAGGAACACAGGTCTGAACCATCAACCTTGTACCTCTCCACAGCTGCAGTGGAAATAATTTCAGGTACTCTTGAATGCAGCTGACGTGTGGGAGAGGCAGGTTGTTCACAAGGTTGCCAGAATGCTGTTTCACTTGTGCATGCAGCAGGCAATCCAGCAACAAGGTGCAGTTCAGCTTTGAGATGATTAAACAGATGAGAAACATTATCAGGCTTGAGGGATTCAGTTTAACTGCAGTTCCATAGAAACCAGCAGTAAAAAGGCTGTATTTTTTTCCTCATTACCCGGAATGCAGAACTGAACTCAAGAGACTCTTCCCTTACCTCACAGAGGCTTCACAGGCTGATTCTTTTCATATTAAGACAAAAGTATACAAAAGGATTTGAAACACCAGCAGTTTGCCAGGGGATTATGATTATTCCCCAAACCAAAATTAGAACGTTATCCCTGTTTGTGTTGTGTGAGCCAGTTACTGCATCTTCAGAGGGCACCACCTAACATACATTTTATATTCCCATACACTTTACAGTAGCTCATGCTGATGAATTGAAAGATGCACTTTTAAGTAAAGGCTTAAAAAAAAAAAAAGTCTTCAGCTCTTTAAGAATTGGAGCTTTTAAAGAAACCACAAAGCAATCAGCTTTTGAAAGCTCTTCTGCCATTCAGAGAATGCCATGAATCACACACACATTAGCAGATGTCATGTGCAAATCTCTGTTGCAACACTAGGAGGACAGACCTCAACCACTTTGGCATCCAAAAAGTCATCTCCATTTTAAGCCTGCTGCTGACAACTCTCAACACTGTTAATTACACCTTGCAGCTTATAGTTGTGAGAGTGTTGCAGAAGATACCACAGCAATAATACTGAACCTGTTTAAAAGTGTGATAACATTTCGTGGAAACTTTCAGCTGCAGTATTTGAGTCAACAGTTACACCTGAGGTATCAGCTAAAGCACCATTTAACTCCAGGTGCACATTGTAATGCCAGAAAATAAGCAAATTAAATTATTTATTAAGTCAGGCAGGCAAAAGGCTTTGAAATAATAATCAAACCTGTGATAGAAGTTGAGCTTGGCAAAGCTTTAAGAGACTTTGTGCTTAATCTTTAAACATAGTGGAAGGCTGTCCATCACCTTGTGTGTTTGCTGTGAGCCATCTCAATGCAAAAAGAACAATACAGTTCTCATTTCCACTATCAAACCTAACACCTGCAGTGTCTGCATTACAAGAAAATTACCTGTCTCTACTGAAGAAAGCACTATGCAGGTCTCATTGGAGATTTGGGGTTTTCTCTTTTACCCTAAAGGGTTATTACTACACAGCCACTCACTATGAGCTGCTCGTTTTATCACATCATCATAACTGACACCAGGGCCATCTTCAGATCTTGGGTCCTCTATAAAAAAAACACCACCACAACAAAACCCATAAGACTAACAGCACTGAAGAGAATGGAAAGAAAATTATAATATTGTTTCCCCTTATCACACTAAATTCATTTGCAAGACCATTTAGCTTACTGTTCTCACCTTCATACTCCACATACACATTTTCTAGTGTAGCTATAACAGGAACTGGAGTCTGTTTAAAAACCAAGTAGTTAATTTTCAAATTATTTGGGACAGGTTTTCAGATAAAAAGCTTTTAAAAATGCTTTAAAAAAGGAATATTTTTCACCAGAATCTGCCAGTAATATATGCTATTTTAAAAAATTTGGATATGCTGCAAACATCCTTCCTACCCCCCTGAACAGAAAGATGTTGATCTAAACTTTAATTCACAATATCGTTGCTTGGGAGTTTTACTAAATGCAGTAATGTTTCCTGTGCGTTTCAGCATAGATCAGAACTTAGTTTCCTAGGTCACCTTAAAGATAAAATCTTTAAGTTTTCAAGCAGTATTTGTGTGTTAAGAAGGCCTTTCTGCACACTGTTCTACTCTGAAGGGGTATTTCCAGCTTACAGAAGAGCAGCATGTTTTATTCCTGGGCACATCTGTTTCCTACTCCTAAACTACACACTTGATCTGCACTAAAAGTGTTATCAACTAAATTTATGAAGCACTTAAGCACACTAAGTATCTATGTAAATCTCTGCTCAGCCCTTTAACAGAAAAGGGTAGGGAAAGAACATAGTGTGAAAAATAATGAAGGATCTGAGTGTCAAAGTAACTCTGGTAATCTCAAATGTCATAGCCTTACCTAAAAGAAGAACTGGCACTTTCTCATTTGTGACATTAAAAGAAGGCAAGATGAATTTTACAAGTTTTATTATACAAAAGATGATCCAAACCCCTAAGAGCTCTTCTACAGTTCTAAAAGTTTTGTTCTGCAACTTGTACTTCCATATGCTTTTCCAAAAAGCCAAAATAAAAAGACTCATTAGTCTCGCTTTCTTCTTAGCAAGAGTCTTGAAAAAACCCAACCGTAGCTGCATCAAAATCTGTTATTTATTCTTTGTATTCCAAGAATTGCTGAAGTCTTTTCTTATGTTCTGTAGACACTTGCACTGCACTAAAAACAAAAGCAGAACATTTTACATTAAGTGTAATACACCACAAAAATAAAGTCTCATGCCAAAATTGAGTATACATTGAAATCAATTACACTGAAGCTAAATTTTAGAAAACCCAGCTGTATGAAAAGCCTATGTTCCAAGGCAAAGAAACATATTAACCCTTAAAACTGTCAATTCTCATCCTACTACTAAGACACTTGTCCCAGGAAATCTTGTCCATTTACTTACTTTTAAATACACAGAGCAACTGATTAACTTGCAAGGATGACTTAGGTGAGAATCTCTTAACATGATCTCTCCTGTATATCGAGCACTTCCAAACTGAGGGACATTTCATGCCCACAGGGAGAGATGGGCAGATGCTGCAGGAAGTTTCAGTCCCACATATTCAGAGGCCAAGTATGAAAGTCTGCCTGCTGTGACAGTAGCTGAGAAAGAGCCTTTGGGTGACCAGGCAGCAACGGAATTCCATTATTTGGACCCTTCATAGGATTCTCTCAGTGCAGAACAATTGTCTCTACTTGATTTATTTTCTTTTCAGCAGCTCAGATTTATTAAATGAGTGGTATTCACGAACTGCTTCTAAAGAGTTCATGAAAAGTCACTAAGAAAAATTACCCAGAAATCTATGAATAATAAATTTCCAAGCCGGACCATATATCTACACAAGAACTTTTTAAGGTTCCACAAATCAAAAAAGTACTAAAATACCATGTTAGAATAATGACCTGAAGAGATTTTTTTCCCCCGAACTTCCTTTCTCACAGGTTCTACAATAACATTATTTAAACTAAATTTAACAAGCAAGCAATCATGAGGAATTTCTTACTTTAAGTGTTCTCCAAAGACAGTAGTTATCCGGTACAGTGCTGTCTTCAGAGATGCTCTAAGTGCAAACCTTAGTGTTTTGTAGGATGTGTCCACCAGACTCCCTGAGACCCGGGAGGGCTTGCTAGAAACATGTGGCAGTTTGAAATGTCTGTCTACAACCTGATTGAGAAAAACATAAATGAAATCAGGTCATCTGTTCAATTATTTCATAATGTAACCATTTGACACGTTTGTGTCAAATAAAGCAAAAAAAGTGCACATTCGGAAATTCCACCAAGACACACAAGAATGTTTTGGAGATTGATCATTTCCCAGCCATCAACAGGAACACAGAACCAAGATTCTGTTACTAGTCTTAACTGCCAAGCACAGCACATGCTGCAGTAGAAACACAACTATGTCCCATATTATGACTTCTTTCTTTTAGAAACGAGGGTATTGGCTTTTTTTTTTCCCCCTTGTGCCTGTTCTTGGAATAGATGACTTGCACTGAAAAACTTTAATAACCTCCAAATTCTTTCCAAGAATGTCCATTTAGGGCAGTGTAAAATGATTATGTCAATAGGACATGCACAGCCTTGGAAATAAATCTGGATTTTTGAAAAATACACACTGAACAAACATCAGTGACTTGAGGGTAATGTCTTTGTATTTTGAAAGAGAACATCATACAGATCTTATCTCCTGTGATTTGCAATGTCTCCAAGTGCTCCATGTTGCACGAGGAATTGTGTACAGCCAAATACAGTCCTAACTCTGCATAAAATATAGTAGTATAATTGCTGCATCCCTGAAATAAGCACACAGTACCATTTTTTATTTTGAAACATTCCACGCTTTCTCCTTCTACATTTTAAAAAACAAACAGGGTTTTTATTCAGCTGTTTCATAGTGCACACAGTGACAACCAGCTGTTTTGTTCAGATTAACTGCAAAAGAGCTGTTTCAGTGGCAACAACTTGAATGTTATGACTACTCAGCAAGGTCATAATGTAAAATTACCAAGACTCCTCCTAAGCTTGTCCTGCAGTAAGGAAAAGTTAACAGTTTTACCTCCTGAAGAGTCAGTAAAGTATTCAGGATAGCTGGCAGTGTAGTTTGGACAACTCCAAACTGGTCTTCAGTAAAGGAGGCTGCTACCAAGTGAGACAGACCTTTAAAAAAAAAAACAAAACAAAAGAATTTTGCTCTAATTAATGCTTCAAAAGCTGAGAATTCAGTAACAAAGATCATGGCATTGCCTGAAGAATCTACTGGTGTGGTAGAGCTCTTCAGGACTTACTGCAGCCAGCTGACAGTTACCTCAGCTTTGGCTCAAGGACTAAATCACTCACTGGTTTTACAAGTGTATTATAGCTTGAGGTTGATACAGCAAGAGAGATTATATATTAAATAAATTTTTAAAAACACATTGGCTCTCTTTTTCCAAAAGAAAATCCCAAAGTGCAACCACATACTGTCATTTTTCTGATTCTCTGCAGATCATCTTTTTCTGTTTATTTGCTAAGTTACGACCTGAGTGCCTCCCTCAATTCCCTGATTAACAGAGAAACACTCAGAGCCTTTAGTCAGAAAAGCTGCTGTAAAAAGAAGTCATAAATCTATTGGTGGGAAAATGTAAACGTGATACATGGCTTCACATCAGCGAGAAGCAAAAGAAATAAGTTTAGGGATCTCTACAGATCATAAGTAAGAGATCTCAGATGGGATCTCAAAACTAACAAGTGAATTAGACTTTAGCCTAATGGTGTCTGGTGTCTGAAATGCAGTTGGGATTTTGTCAAAAGTGTTTCAAAGACTTTTATTCTGTTATATTTATAAAGTACAGAGGCCCAGAAAAGTTTTCCATGAATCAACAGAGTGGATCATCTGGAAACTGCTTACCTTCCAAAGCCCAGATATGCATTTGGGCATCAGAGAAGACAGCCTGGATGGAGGCTTCTGGGTGCTGAGAAGAAACCAAAATGTTGTGAGTGCACTTTATAAATAATAACACAGAACCTGCAGGTTTCACTAAGGTGTTACACATTCCATAGGGTCCTGTCCCTCCCCTCAGAACAGACAGGTATGGGATAATCCTGCTATGAAACTCACAGTAAGTACAAAATTGTACTTATAGAAAACCTTAGATAAAAATACAGGTTTTAGAACCCTTACTCTACAAGGTACAAAAGGCTACAGCAGAGCCCATGTGCTCCTGTATTTCCAGTCCCTGCTGCTCAGTCTCAAACACAGGATCGCCCTTACCTTGCTGAAGAAATACATTATCAGTGCCCGTCTGGACAAGAAGTTTTTTATCTGAAAAGAAACAAAAGATTAAACTTATTATCTGTATTTATGTAAGCTATGCACAGTTGGCCCTCCTCAACCCTACCAGCTTCAGACAGTATAGAGGCATTGAGGGGGAGGGGGAGGGAAGGATCTGTGTTATGTAAGCTAAGCGGAGAAGGAAGTATTCATTCCATAAAATGGGAAATTCTTCCAAAGAATACCCAAAGTACACCCTGTATATACTGCAGTTTTACTCTACCTGTTCTTGCTTGTTCTGAAGCCATGTGTAAATAAATTTGGGCTGTACTGCCTCGCTACCAGCTTTTGCAGCAGAGAGCACTGGGAAGGACTCATGGTGGGAACCATTCATTTGATGATCTACAAGAAAAAAAATACAGTATCTTCAGAAAAACTGGTTGCTGTCACTTTAGTCCTCACAATACAGCTCTCCATCGACATGGCTACTACATTTATGGCTACAAGACAGTGCTGTGGAAAAATCTCTACCTGAAACCGATGTCCACAGCTTTGGTCCCCTTCTCATAACAAGGGGACTTTGGAGCGGTCCATGCCAAGAGGAGTTTACATCCACAACTCCCTTCTTGCAATTTAAAGCAGGTGAGGTGAAGGGTGAACCAATGTCAGACCCAGGAGACGTCTTCAGAGGCATTAGGGAAGGTTTAACCAGTGGAGACATGGTGGCTCTGAGAACAACGTTAGACCTCTGTGACTGGAAAGACACGTCTTCTGTCCCAACAGCTCCTAATGACACAGAACACACTGCATGGAGACAACAGGCTGGCACAGATGAAATAACAGACAGGTTTGTTATTTCATTGCTATTTCAACAACTTCTGTATCATCAGAGCTTTTATTATAGGACATTGTTACAGCTGTGGTCGTGCAAAGAAGTACATCAGCATAAGCATGGAGTGTTTTCCAAGTTCAACAGTTTAAGAACAGCAAGTAATAAGAAGGATCCTTGTGAATTTATTTTTCTCCTTTTGCTAGCCATCATTACTACACCCTGATACAGATCCACATAAAGTGGGCTATTAGGATTAAGTACTAGAGAAAAGGCTACATATAGAAGAGTGACAAGTCTTTGGCAAGTTTGGTATGTAAAAAAAGGCATGTCTGTCTCAAAATCCAAGGAATAGCAATATCAGAAGAAATTCACCTCCGACATACCAACAGTCCCTGCTGTTCCCAGAGCACTGCCTGCTAAGGGATTTCATTACCTGGCAGCCTTGTGCTAACACAGCTCTGCTGCCAGGAGTGATGCCCAAGTCTGGCAGGTAAAACATCCAAAATGCTTGGAGGCTGCACACAGCTCAGGAGTCAGATTGGGCTTTTCTTATTCTACAGTGATATTAGTGAATCACACAAACATAAAAAATCCCCTAATTTTACCATCTTAAACTAATCATAAGAGCAGTTATGCAAATTAAAAAGCATCTCTTGGTAAGTTTGTAAACAAACTGAGTAAACATATTCTTTCCAAGCTTTCTAGTTATTTTGAGATTATCTCAACAAGAATACCTAAAATTATATTGGGAGAGAATCTTTTTTGTTTGCATTTATTTCCAGAAATTCCTGTGACTCATTTGCCTCGTAGAGCTTAACTAAAACTAATGTACCCATGTATCTATCTGTACTGTCATGCTTTACAAACCTTTATGAGCATTTCCTCACATACCTGGAGTCTGTGGAGGTACTTTCAGCTCCCCCACTGGCTGCTTTGCTCTCCCGTTTGCTGCTGCAGCTTCCTGCTGTGCAATCAGCCTCTGGGTCAGATCACTCAGAAGACTCAAGCACTCCCTTGATATTGCAGTCCAGTTGTGTGGGTGCCCACCTGACATATGCACACAAAAAGGAATGTTTAGCCCAGCTGCTCCTCTTGTATCTGTTCTGACAGTGCCCATGTGCTCTCAGCAGGAGCTTCACAGTGACAGTACTACTCCATTTGTAAAACGCCACAGGGCATTTCCACTGTGACAGCTTGTTCGTACTGAGAGAAAGATGAAAACATGGACAGATTCCATCCTCCTATCAATGGATAACTCTAAAAAGACTTCAGTGGAACCTGCTAAGCAAGCAGGAAACACAGGCAGTTCAGCCTATCTGACCTGAAATCACTGAACAGTTAAAATGAACAAAGTAATATCAATGGGGATGGCAAACAGGTCTGAAGCAGTACAAACACTAGAATTCCTGATAAGGTGTTACAAAAAGTTCCTGAAGGCTTCAAAACAGTTTTAATTGACCTTCTCTGCCATATCTTTGAATGTAGCAAAGGGCCTGTGTACTAATTGAAATTACAGCCAGTGTTTGCTCTCATGGTTCCAGGGGTGACTCACTATTTGTGCCTGATTTCCCCTCACTCACACCTCAACATTCAGCTTTCATACACATCTGCTGGAATATCCAATCTGGACTACTTGATTGGTGGTGTGAATCAGAGGGCCCTGCTTTCAATATCCTAAACCTTTATGTCCTCATGGCTATCATTTAAATCAGACACCAGAATGGTTTGAGTTTAGTAGATGAAACAATACGAATATAGATAATTAAGCGTTCTTTTGGAAAAGGCACCACAAGGGATGAGGCCTCACAAAATTGCATAACTTGTATTACATAACTTATATAACAATTTTTGAAAAAGGAAAAGAATCAACAGGAAATAGTTTTTGTAATTACCTGGCTGACTAAGGCTAAAGACTTCCTGTCGTCGAACAGGGGAGTACTGGGAAAGTAACATCAAGTCTTGTAAGGCTAAAAACTAACAACAGAGGAAAATGTTTTAGTGCATGCAAAGTCCAGCGTATTTCCTTAAAAAAATATGGTGTTATCCATACAAAATCAATCCCTACCAAAGAATGAGTTCACACAGACTAAAACCAGCCATGAAACAGAAAAAGAAGGGAGGCAAATCCCTAGGACCACTCTGGATGTGGCTGCCGAGTTGGTAAGAGCTTCAGAGAATTTTACTGATATGTCAATTCTTTGGAGTTCAAGTAGATCTAACACTATTTTTTATCTGAGCAGCTCAGGCAGAAGGAGCCCAAGACACAAAAAAGTGTAAGGAAAGAACTGTTTCTGCAAACCAGAGCTCACCTACAGCTTTAGGGTCAGTGCCTTACAGGACCAACCTAACATTCTTTTTCATGTGATAATTAATGTGCACAATATGCAAGACCCTATCACAAATTAGACAATTTTAGTAATATCTGAGATTATAAATTGTGCTGTGCTCAACTCTTCTTCACACATCCTCTGATAATGCAGCTAAGCTTAAAAAGGCATTGCAACCTATTGTATCTCCAGCCTTACCAGAAATCTGTACAATCAGTAAATGTGGATTTTGCGTGTGCAGGAGAATAATCTTATCTTTATTTACATAATACTTCTTATATGAGGCCTTCGATTTTTAAGTATTATAATCAGTAAGTCCTATTAATGATTACCATAGACCAAAATTCCTCTTCTTTACTCACAGTACACACCAATACACTTATGTTGCAAACAGATCTTTCCCTCTAACTAAATGAATCCTTACAGTAACAGCGTGGTGAGCACCAGCAGATGTCACTACTAAACAAATTTTCACCATTAAGTGTAACAGCCTTTGTGAATGTTCTGAGGCAGCTTTTGAAGGAACTGGCACCTCAGTTAACAGAACTGGTACCAGGAAGATGTGACTGAGTGCTCTGACAAACACCTCAGCACACAGCCAGCAGGGAAGATGGTGGGAGTTCAATTACCTTTATAAGGAGGGGAGGATTGCTGTTTAAGATTTTAGGCAGGCACTGGTCTGTCTCCTCAGCAAATGTTGGCTGGACAGGAAAATGATGAGTCTAAATATAAATATCAGAAGTTATGTTATACAGAGGAAATCACAAGAAAACCTTATGAAAAACCCACCTGAGCTGTTACTTGTCAGGTGAATGATGAGCTACAAAAGCACATAATCCACTGCTTCAACTCACTGTAAACTGACCTGGAATTTCTAACATGTAATAAAAAGACTTTACTCCTTATGTTTAAAATTGAAAAATCTCAGAAAAAACTCAGATATTTTTATCTTAAAGTACGTTCCATATACCCACAGAATACATAGCTAGGTGCATCATATCGTTATGAAAGAAATTCCTCTCACCACATACCTGTGAAAAACTAGTGATACCATCTTCCAAAACAAGACTGAAACCTGAACTGCAAAGTCTGTCTTGACCTGGGTAACCATTCTGGTGAAGAACTAAGAGTTCTTTTACCAAATAAGAAAAGATTTTTAAAATTTTTCTTTTGCGCTGTTCCACTGATAAGCTAAAAATTTCTTATTTTTATCATCATAATTTTCATGT
Source organism: Manacus vitellinus (assembly GCF_001715985.3). Lineage (NCBI taxonomy): Eukaryota > Metazoa > Chordata > Aves > Passeriformes > Pipridae > Manacus > Manacus vitellinus. The sequence goes on along the minus strand of NW_021939546.1, from coordinate 8,254,573 downwards.
CCTGTGTTTTAATAGAATTCCTGTGGCTATAACATTTAAAATGTGAATAGCAGTGCTTGAACTGTATCAAACATCACAACTTTTTAACCCTATTTAACATGGTTCAATTTGGGTACAGATTAACTGTTAGTTTTATGTTACTGCACTCATCTTACACACCATAGCTTTATTCTCCTCTGTTTCCAACTCCAAAATTTAAATTTGAGGTAGCAGCTGCTTTCAAAGTGTTAATAAATGGACTTTAGGTAGACTAAATTTCTTTCATGACCTCAGTTGACACTATGCAAATACTTATAAACAACTCTGGAATTTTTTTAGCTCATTAAAAAAAATAAAATCATGTGAATAAACAAATGTTTTGTTCAACAGTCAAAAGGGTAAGGTCCATTTTATACCTTCCCAGATGCATATTTTTGTCTTCCACAGTTCTATAAGCAATAGAACAACTACAGACAGCAGCAGTGTTCACTGGTGCTTCAGTTATTATCCTTTGAAACACCTCAGAGCTGTTCTTATGCTCAGACCTTTTTAAAGCTAACATCCCAACAGCACTGTATGCCATTTCACTCCATGAGTGCTTTGCACTAATACATTGATGCAGGACTTTTTTTCCCCCATTTATCTGCAGTCTAGTCAAGCTTTCACTGAAAAAAAAAAAAGTTGTTTTTTCCTCTGTATTTGTAAACAAAGATCAGTCAATTCTTTGTTGGCAAGACTTTTCCTTTCTCCCCTCCCCTTCAATTGGGGTCTCATATATTGAAATGGTCTTTTTTTAGCCCTTTTAATTTGTAACTTTATGGTTGAATGAAAAAGCACAAGTGTCTTAATTCCCACAGTTGCTTGAAGTCTATTTTAATACTGCAGACCTAATTAGATTAACATGTTTCTGCTTTGGAGAACTCTGTACCTTGAGGGTTTGCTTAAATTTGAGCTTTCTAGAGCTTAGCTTGCAGGAAACAGTTTATTGTTTTCTTAGCTTGTCTTGCTCTAAGGAGAAGGAAAGTCAGTTAATGCCCAAGCCTGTCTTGACTGTTGGGTTATCAGTTACTGTCTGCAGTGCATGCTGTGAAAATTCGACTCACAATAAGTTATTTCCTAGTAAAACTGCTTTTGAAAGAAAGTATTATCTGTGCAACACTGATGTTCTACCTTTAGCACTGTCACAAGTACTAACCTCTGTAGCATAGATTTTGAAGAGCAGCCATGCAATGTACCAGGTCATCAGAAGAAACACACCACACAACCAGGTATGGTAAAACAAGGAGAGATCCAATAAGCCACTCAGAGTGTCGAGAGGATGCAATTTACTGGAGATAAAACCAAGAAGATACAAGTATTTTAGTAGTTTTATTTTGGAAGATGCTTGCAGTAAGCTGTTACAGCAACAACAACAATTATAGGAATAAAGTTGATTTTGGGTTTTTTTTGCAAAAACAATTTCTTAAATATATTTGAGATACCAGTTCTTTGATTTTTCAGTAACTGATGAAATAAAGTTCAGACAAATTAATGACATTAAGGAAAAGAAATATGAAATAAGTAATAATGATTACAGTTTTAGTCAATTAAGGTGTTAAGACTCCAGCTTCCCTATTTTAAAACAAACAAGAGCCATATAAAAATAAAGATGCCCCACCAAAGAAACACCACAGAAAAGCAGGTACAACACATACATGCAATTCGGAGAGATTAGCCTTTCTAATACTTTAGAGACTTACAGAGGTGAAATAAACAGAGGATTTCTTAATTACTATCTTAATGACAAGATGGTTCCCACAAAGGGTTGTTGGTTCCTTTTGGATCCATTTCAGAAGCACTCAACGCTCCCCACGTTTCGTGTGGGAAGGCAAGGAACCCAGTCCTGCTACCAAGAGGCAGCTGCTAAGCTGTACCTCCTCAGCAAAGGGAGTTGTCAGCAATATTCCAAGCTTCCAGCACAATGTCCTACCTACCTGTCTATGTGAAGATCCATTGTGGTACATATCCATACCTTTGGGATATAACCTACGGAATCAAAAAGAAACACCGAAACAAATGTGATGCTGCAACACACACACACAACAGGCCAAAAAGAAGACAAACACAGAATTAAGGCAGAGACAAGAGACTGGTCTTGTAACACACGTGGACAAGGAAACAATCTGCCTTTGGGGTTTTTGGTTTTTTTTCAAGAAATAGAAACAGGAGAACGAAAAAAAGGCTTCAGGCCAGCAACTGTACACAGAGATGTAGACCTTCTCTTTTATTGCCAGCTTCTCAGCACTGAGTTAATTGTGTTTTCTCACTCACAAAAGAGGGTTAATAGTAGTTTAATACTAATTTTCACTAAAGCTCTGGCAGCAGCAAAGTGCTTTTAAAGACTTAATGGAAACTGACATAGAACCACCATACTTCTAATTTATCTCCTGATGTAAATAAATTGGAAATAATTCTTACATATTTTGACATCGTTTAGGAGGATAATTATAACCATAACATAAAGAATTCCTTATTTTTAGAAGTCTGATGCAAACATCTTTATCAGCAGAGATTTTTTTTAAAGACAAAATGCCATTTTCATATGGGGGGGAACCATACTGCCTTTGTCTCCCTAGCTCCCTCCAAAAAATATATAGGGCACATGAGAATAAAGCCAAAGTGTTATTTTTTACCTAAAAAAATAGGGAAAACATAGCAACATTACATGTGGTGAAGTCATGCCCACTGCTGGTGTGTCACATTCAGCTCTGTGACACTACACTTCCAATGCCAAGCAATGAAGGGAGCAGTCCCAAGGCATGGAGATGTTCATTAATTTATATATATTTCAGGATATTTAAAGAAAAAAGGGAATATAAATTACAGACAAAAACTTTTTTTCAACTGCACTGTTTTCAGATTTATAACCTCTTTGCAAAAATCAGGACAGGTATGAACAGAGTGGCCCAAAGCATCAGGTTTTGATGTAAATTATAAACCACCAGCTGATCAGAATTTGGTTGCTCCATTTACAAGCTATTACAGGTTATTTCACTGCTGCCTACAGTGAGATTTCCTGCACAGAAGAGATCACCAGAGACAGTAACACAGTGATCAAACAGACTTCAGGGTACAAACGTATTATTCCCCACTCCCTTCTCCCTAGAACACTGTCACCTCCTTATCATGTATCAGCCAGACAATAAATTCTTATAGAAGGTGTTCATCTCTTTGGAAAAAGACATTTCTCTTATGCTAAACAGACTTCTGTGAGGCTGTAAGAACTGCCATCCTACAAATATTGCTGTACAAACCCTGTGCCTTTTCCTCCTGTCTTACAGAGGTGTTAGATCTCTCTTTTTGTTTAAACAAGTCTAAGTGTCTTCAGCAAGTTACCTGAAAGGCTGAAAAATAGCATAACAGGCCTGACTGATTAAAGTTTTCAAAATACAGGAATAAAAAAGAAAAAAAAAGAGAGAGAACTTCAGGAACACATACCAAAAAAGTAATACGCAACAAAGAAGTTTCTAACAAAATATACTGATTCCACACAACTGTGTTTGATCAGGAGAGGCAAAGATCTTCTGAAACGTAGGTACTTGTATTGCTAAAAACAAACAAGTAAAAGTTTAGTATTGAAGTCTAGAGGAGTTAAAAAATTAGTTTAAGGCAATTCCAAGTGTTACACGTACTATTTATTCCCCCAATCATTCCTGCCATTTTATAAGCATCTCTAGTTCTCATCCTTTTTCCTACTTGTAGCAGTAGAAAATGGAGGATGGAGTAAATTGACTCTATACACAAGGGAAGACACTATGAACTCTAATGCAAAATAAAGGGAAAAAACCCAAAGAATACATATTTAATCTACTGGATTTCATTTAGATTCTAAATGTTCAATTAAATTATAGGGGAAATTTAGACAAGCATGAGTTTCAGTCAGTAATGCTCCAAGGAGAGAAACCAACTTAATGCCTTCCTCCATACAAATAAATTATATTTCTTTCCAAATGACTAAAGTAACCCAGTTGACAAACGAAACCTTCAAAATGAAACCATGCAAATTAAACCAAAATGATTTCATTCTTTACTTGGCTAAGTTACATAAAAAAAAAAAAAGGAGAATTAACAATATTAAAATAATAGATTTTTAAAAAAATACTACAGCTACAGCATTGCCAAAATGATGTCTGGTTTGCTGATAAACTCAATGCTCAGCATAATGCAGTATAAATGTTTTTCACTAATACAAGCAACCTTGTTTAAAGACACCTCTTGCCAAGTTGGCTGGACTGTGTAAATCTGCCAATGAGGCAAAGTTAATGGCTGCTGTGAGGCTACAGCAACAGAATAACTATTTTTAAGATGATGTTTCACAGTGGTACAGGTTTCTTCTGTGGGACTGTCCCCTCCAAAGGAATTGTTGGAATTTCAGTTTCCATAGCACTACAAACATGGAACAGCTTCAGATATTGAGCTTTAAGCAAGATTAAATATGCTATTTAGACTTGAACTGAGTCGGTACCCAGTTACAACTGATAATATGCCTTTCTTTATTTTTAAATCTCAAGATTCTCAGCTTTTAGGTGACCCTTGTTGTCAGTTCAAGGAGTTGACATCCAGTTGCCTCCAGTTGATATCCAGTGTACATTGTCTCTTTCCTGTAGTTCACCTGCCACCTAAGCCAGCTTTTAACATGCATCAGGTTAGTCTAAGTCTAAATATTCCAGTCACAGCATCCCAATTTTTGTGTTCATTTGAAGGGAGCTGAGCAGGAAGGAGGAAGATGAGCACTGCTGGCATTTAAAGCTGAGTGCACACTTTGTCTATCAGTGAAAGCCTGCCCACAGACCGCTCCTACTGCCACAGTCAGATACACAAACTGTCCAGGCTTTTTTCTGATCACTGTTTTACTTAGACATGTCCTTCTACAAAGGTGTTTAAACCTCTTACCTGAATGATTGGAAATGGCAAATAATTCATATTGTTGATAAGATAGAAAAGGCTATAACTGTATCCCAAGAAAGTTCCAGAAAGTAGAAAGAAGAGGTGATACTCATTTAGGCACGTCTGAGGAACAGCATCATCTAGGCTAAAACAGAAAACAGAATTAATTCTGAGTTCAAAACAAACTCATTCAAGCCTTAGGAAGTTCAAAGTAAAAGTCTGATTTTGCTTTCCTAATCAGTACATGTGATGGTATCTTAGTAAGTTTTTGCTAAAGTAGGAATCCCACCACCTGTTTTTGTACTTTATGCATTTAGGATGCTTCCATTTTTTATGAAGTGTGTCCCATTAACTGTAAGACCAATACTTAATTCAAGTGACAACCAATTTGTCACCATTCAACTTTCCACTAAGAATCCTGGTAATTTAGTTTTTCTGGTCCAGTTATTTCTCTATGCACTGCAACATTTAGAAAAGGTGGTATTTGCTGTCCTTTAATAAAGAAAATCAACATAGAATTACTTATTTTTGAGAGTACCCAAATTCTAGGGATTTTTTGAAAGAAATTGTCAGTAAATACATTTTATAACAAAAATTCTTTGTTTATCTTTAACATACACACACAATTACCTTTCTGAAGGCGTGCAGGACACGGCAAGAAACTGGAACCTGCCTTTAGTCATAACTGTAGCACACCAAGCCACCAGCATTCCCATTACAGCATGAACAAAAGAATGGATGACTTGCTGAGGGTGAATAATTTTTCCTATCAGTGCTAATCGAGAGCATGGTATCGATGGTACAACTGTAAATAAAGCAGAAAAGGAATTTTCACTTCTTACTAATAAAACTTTCATTAAAAAAAAAAAACAAAACAAAAACAAAACAACCAAAACTAAAAAAACCACCATTGTCACCAAAGAACTTTTCACAGTTGGGATCAGTCACTAAATTATAAAGAAATCAATGAGATGGCTCAGCTAAGTGTCTCAGCCATGAGGTAAGTGGGAATTTGGGATGATTTACTCAAAAATAAGCTTTGCATATTCTCTATATTAGTTTAAAAGGAAATCTAATCCACTGACATTAAATACATTGAATGTAAGCCCCAATGTCTTTAAATGGTCATCCTAATTTAATTAGAGTATAAAAGACAGTTCTGCAGTTTACACAACCCACCTGCATAAAATTCAACGTTGAAGATGCTTATTACAATTAGCACCACAGACATGAGGAGGATACAAAAGATGACGTAGGAAGTATACAAATCATTGAAAGAATCTAAAAAAAGTAGAAAATATTATAGTTCAGGAGATTGCAGTAACACAGCAGTGGCACATTAAGTAACAGAAAAGAGCACTAAATCAGCAACAATCCAGTGAGAGCCTAAGGGGGGTAATGGTCAATGGGCTCTAATCCCACTAGATCTGCCCAGATGCACATTTCTGCATAAAACCATATTTAAACTTCACATAAAATATTTTACACCCTTATAACTGGTTTTCTCATAACTGAACACTTAGTTTAGTTTAAAAAAAAGCCTTCTAAGTGAATTCAACTATGGCTTATATAAAGCAGATTCCCTTAATTCAATAAAAGCTGCAGCCATCCAGCGATGCTAAAAAGGGAAGAAATTCCTTACAGATTGAAAATACAAAACCCCAAAAGCAGCAAAGGGGAAAAGAAATCAAGTCTCTCTGCCTAGAGCAGCTCAGTGATCACAGGTATCAAGCTCCCAGATAAACATCTCTCAATGTTTGGTGTGTGTACTCAAGTGAAAGTTATTCTCATCATGTGGAGTGGCTGCCTCAGGAATTTCACTTGTGATTCCATGTACCACAGAGGAAACTGAAGCTCTTTATGGAAACAGCAGCTACACAGAGTGGAAGGGGAAGTGTGTCCGAATACTCGGAACAGACAAATAAGCCACTTACCCCGGGTTTTTTTCTGTGAGGGACGTGAACTTGCAACACTTGTTCCTGCCTAGGGAGGACTATGGGCGGTGTGGTTTTAAGTAACGCAGAAACACTTCAAAGTCTAAAGACCATTCAGGACACAAAGCGCAAGTGTAACACGGTATCACTGTCAGCTCCCGTTATCTGGGACCGAGCCCAAGACAACAGAGAGCGGAGAAAAAGACACAAATACAAATACGCGAGTGTAAAATCAGGAAAACACGGACGGGCACGTACTCGAGATCCAGCGCACCGGGTGGAGCAGGTCGAGCCCGCTGAGGACGATGAAGGCCGCGGTGCACACGGGCAGCAGCACCAAGGACCAGGTGACGGCAGCGGCCACTCGCCAGCCCAGCACCTGTGGGGAGACAGCATGAGGGGAGCGAGGGGGCGGGGGGGTCCAGAACCCGGCAGCCCAGCGCCTGAGGGGAGCGCAGCGTGAGGGGACCGAGGGGGACCGGCACCTCCCGCCACCCGCGGCCTGAGGAAAAGACAGCTAATAAGGGGGACCGGGACGTACGCCGCCACCCGCCAAGCTTCAGCGCCTGAAAGGGGGCGCAGCGTGAGGGGAGCGTCCCGGGGCATGCCTTTGTCCCGACCTGCCGCAGCAGCGCCCGCTGCCCGCCCGCCGCCGCCTCCATGGGCCCGGCCGGCCCCGCCGCCCGTTCAAAAGCCGACGCCAACCGGCCCACGTGCCGGGCCGCCGCACTTCCGCCGCGCGGCCGCGCGCGGGCAGCGGACCAATGGGAGGGCGCGCACGCTCCGTCCACGTCCCGATGGATGGCTACAAGTCCGGCGTGCCCCGCGCGCCCATGGCGGCCTGACGGGGGTGCCCCTGCCCGTCCCTGAGGGTCCTCCCGCGTTGGAAATTGTAAAATTAGTCCACATTGAGTCGGTTTAGTAACACTTTGAAAGCCTCAGTGGCGGCACGGGCTCGCCTCAAGGGCGTTCAATCCTGTCACAGCTCTGCCACACCCCTTCTAAACCCTTCCCACAGTTTTAGAACCTCATGGACAAAATACAAATCTCAAATCGCCTTCAAAACGCTTTATTGAGAGGCAAACAGCATGGCGAATGTAGACCGAATTAAAAAACAAAACCAAACCAACCAAACAAAAATACCCAAACAAACAAAAAAAATCCCTTGTGTTATAGATTGCGATCAATGGTTTGCTCTGCTCATGGAACCAATGCCTCCAGTGAGCATGGGGATGTCCATATGTCCATGGGACATCGCTGTCTGTTCTGCTACAGAAAACATCCCCCATTCTTGCAGTTTCCATTGTCTTCAGCAAAAAATAAAATCTAAAATAAAATTACTGTACAGATGGAGAAACCGGCACTGTAATCTGAAAGAGACAAATAACTCCCATGAATATTTCAGCTTGTCACCAGAGGACACAATAAGGCACATATTTAGATCTAAATACTAAAATTCATTACTGTTGTATTGATTCTTATTAGGCATCTGGGATGAGAAACTGATCTTGCAGGAGGAAAAGCCACTAAAATTGACCTGCATGATTGGATTGTGTCATTTTTTATTACCACTTTTGCTAGGCATATTTAGCCATTATTTATTTTTATTTTTATTTATTTTTAAATCTAATATAGCTTCTATTCAGAAAATAACTCTAATTTCCACATACACACTTATGGCTTGCAGAGCCCTGGCCTCTGCATGTTTATTAGCCTTTTCCTGGACTTGCTCCACAGAATTATCCAACAGAATTCAAATGTCATCTGCTGCTGGCAGCACTCCCAGCTACCAGGAAGCAAACCCTCAAACTATCCCACACAAGTAATGCAGTCCATAGGGATGGCTCAGGCTCTGAGTCCACCCTGCCCAGAGCCTACACAGACGTCCCCAAGCTCACAGCTGCTGCTCTGAAACACTGTTGCATCAAGGGGAAAAAAAAATCCAGCTTGCTTTTTATATTAAAATGAAAGAAAACCAGGAATATAACTGTTTATTGCTTGTTTTATTTGTGCAGAATAAATTCAAATAAATACTTTGGGGGTTTTGGAAGCGAATGAGGGGAGGGAAAATCCTTGACATGACCTCTGGGACTGATTATTTATTTAAATGTGTGTTTCTTCGCCAAGAAACATAACACATCTCTGTTCCTCAGAGTCTTTTAAATTTTTGTGTCTATACTTGAAACTTACAACTGAAACAAAGTTCATAAATGGTATTTATATATACACCCCATTTGGCAAAATTGGTCTGTTAAACCCTTTTTCACTCAACCACAGCGATGGGGAAAAGTTTCAAGGTGTCTGTGATGATTACAGAAAAGAAAAAAGTTGAGATTGGATTCTTACCTTACTTAGTGACTCTTTGTTGTTACTGTTGTTCCATTGTGAGCAGGGATAATAGGTGCAGGAAAATCAAGTTCGGGGGCATCAAAAAAGTATGCCTACAGTATTATTACAGAAGAGAAAAAGACTGTTTAGAGAGAAACAAATAGTGCTGTGTCATCCCAGCCCTTTCTTTCCACACCCACTGTTCACAAGGTACAAACACAGTACTGAAATTACACATTTGGATCTTTTTCTGTTTTTATCAAAGTAGAAAGTCAATTAAAATGGTGCTCTAAACTGTACTTTTAAATATAACCATTAGCAGCCAAGGCCTTTGAAAAAGACCTGTACTGGAAAGGATTTGATTGCACATCTAAGGACAGATGTGTTTTGCTGTCATCCCCCTGCACACTGTGGGGAATCAAATCTATATAATCTGGAAGCTAGGGGAAACAGAAACGAAGCCTGGATGATACCTTTCTACCCACTGCACTGAAAAGACAAATAATTTAAGTATTCACAATTGTGTATTTCAGTGGCATCAGGGTCTTCTGTTTTGTAAAACTTACATACACTAAGATTTGCGTATGAAAACATAAACCTGCTAAAAAACTCATAAGCACACACTTTATACTGAACATTTAATCATTTTAAAGGACTAAGCATAGTATTCTTTGAAATAAACTGCAACTGGATAGTATAGAGATTAATGCTTTGCATTAAATTGTGATGAATCCCAGGTAAATTCGAAACTGTTTTGTGAGAGTTGGACTTGATTATCCTGATGGGTCCCTTCCAACTTGAGATATTCTAGCATTCTGTAATTGATTATTGAATTTATTACCAGCACTGTCAGGGTCAGATTGGCATCACTTTTTGCTACATTTAAAATAATTGGAGTTTTTACTTTGGAGGTTTTTCACAAGTACTATAATCAAAGGTTTTCCACCAGCCAGCCAACCCCTCCTTCCCTGTACCAGAACATGTCACCAGTCCCAGGAAATAACAATTTAGGGAAAAGGAAGGCAATGTCCTACCAAACAGCCAACAGCCAGCAGGGCATGGAGCAGAAGGATGGTGCCCACGGTGGCCAGTGCAATCCTCCGGTTGTCATCTCGGACAGCGGGCCAGAAGGTCATCACCAAAACAGACCCTGACAGGCACAGGGAGAACACCACCAGCACCCAGCGCACCACTTTCTGTGGAATGATCCACAAAATCTGCAAAAGGGAGGAAAAGGATTGTCGAAGAGGCTGTGTGAAATAGGGATTCATTTATTTAAAGCATTGTTCTGTGACATTTCATCACTTTCAGCCATTTTGTGCACAAATTAACTCATGCCTTATCTGACATTTCTTTATTTGAGGAAAGAATAACAGCAGTGATGAGCTTTACTCCCAGACATGACAAGAGTGTGTCCTCTGAGTTAAGGCACTCCCACCAAGGCCTTTCCCTTGCCAGAGTGGCCCAGAACAGTCCCTGCCAGGGAAACTTGTCCTTGAAGCCATCCTGCACACTGATGTCTGTTCCCTGGGGGGACACACATCCCAATTCCTGAGGCTGCCTCGGGCTGTCTGCCAGGCTCACCAGCAGCATCTTACTTGAATTTGTTACCTCTGGGGCAATGACCTGTTCTGGGCTTTTCCAGCATGCACAAGACATCTTTACACTAAATAAACTTCAACAAAAAGAGCAGAGGACTTGCCCAGTCCCCAAGATTTTGACTAATATCAACAATATAATAAAAACCAACAAATTTTCTCAACCAGGACATGTAAGGGAGCACTCTAGCCATACCTACCGCTGTGGGAATGTAAATGAAGAGGGAGTAGCCATATACACACACTATCTCCAGGAACGAGTAGGAGACAATGTTCATAACCTTGCTGTTCCTCCACATCAGGAATCCCCAGAGAGCAAGGGGAACAAGCCAAGCATATGCATAAATCGTTGTTGCTGCTATGGACACTGGAAATACAACAAAAGGTTTAATGTCCTGCTTAGAATCCAGACAGAATCAAAGATGTAGAAGCATTCAGCCTGAAAACTAGAAACATAACTGTGAAGTTACTTTCAAAACAAAGTCTGAATTATTAATAAACAAAGAACTTTGCATTTACATCTAGTTTACACCCGCTACTTTGCCAGCACTTGAACTTAGTTTAAAAGTAAAACTTGAGAAAGTATTCCCTTCGTATTTTCAATTTATTACCCCTGTGTACAAAATGCTGTCAGTTACAGTGTGAAAGGAAGAGCTATGGAGGAAAGAAAAGCTTAGTTAAAAACAGAAATTCTGCTACTAAAAGCTAGTGTCAAATCTGAAATTATTCAAGTGACTGCATTCCCTAGTGGCAATGTTCTTCCAAGTACACTATGGATTTTGGAAACAAACAGAAGCTCTGTTCCTTTTCAGGGACAGCAGCCTTCTTTGTAATACAAAGACAGATATAGACAAACTGCCTCCTCACTCTTGAGTTCTTTGGGGCACAGATCAATTGAGCATCTTTAGCTTATTTTTGAGTTTACCAGACAGTAACAATTTCCAGCCTTCAGTAGTAGGCGATATGGGTAATTAATTTACTAATTTTCTGTCTGAGGTCTGCAGGTTCCTTGGAGGCCACAGATCCAGAGAGGCACCTACAAAAACACCACTGTAGCCACTGCTGGGCTTTCACTCTGTACGAGGGGACATTCACTAAGTCTAGAAAATAACTGCTCTAATTACTCCTGCTTGCTCTACTAAAACCCTGTACCAATTTATGCCAGTCACAGCCCACTTAAGGACTTGTTTCACATCTCTAAAAATTTAAAGACAGCAATAAATCAAGACTCTGCTAAATCAAAGCTGTGACCTGTTTACCTCATTAGCACATAAAAAAAACAAAACCAAACAAACATCCCAAACCAAAAATCCAAACCCACAAACGACCACTTACAAACCTTTTCTGAACTCGGGCACATAGTGGTATGTGGGTTTGCCCAGATGGATGAAGAAATTCGAGAGATTGCCACTAACAGCAATGGTGAAGACGAGTGTGGCACATATCCAAAACGGACCTGAAAAGGGAACAAGTTCAATAATACCTCTTCTGCCCTCTTGCTTTTCAAGGCTAGCAAGTAAAAAGAAATACAAACTCGAAATATTTAGTACAGAAAATAACACTTCATACGTACCATAAAGGTCAGGATTGCTGCGGATGTACAGCCTTACAAAGTTCTTCCCTGGCACTGGGAACACTGAACCTTTGATTCTGTCCAGGACCTATAAAACATACAGACCTGTCTGACTAAAAATACAAGAAAGAAAAAAACCTCAATGGCTAAGGAATAGTTCAGACAAGTTCTCCTCTGGAACAGTGTATTAACCTGGTACGTGTCCACATCGAAGAAGGTCTGGTAGTACTCAAATGTCCAGAAAGGGGCACTTTTCTTCTGTCCTGCAAGCAGCTGTATGGTGGGAAAGGCGACATGGAAAATGTTACAAGCAAGCAATTTATGCATTACTAGCTCATTTACACAGTAGTTACGTGATTTCTGTACCCAAACAAAAAACAAATTTAACAGGGTGGTGCTTCCTAGGAATTATTTAATGGTTTCCCTTTCCCTATTTAATACTTGTCAGCAACTAGTCTCTTATCTCCCTGCAAGCAGAATCTGGCCTGGGGTTCTAAAGAACAGCCTGATGCCACCTCCTGCTACATCATTTGTAACACATGCACTAATCAGCATCACAAGGGACCTTAAAGCTCATTTCATTTCAACCCCCTGCATGGGCAGGGACATCTTCCACTAGACCAGGTTGCTCCAAGCCCCGTCCAACCTGGCTTTGAACACTTCCAGGGATGGGGCAGCCACAGCTTCTCTGAGCAACCTGTGCCAAGAACTCACCACCCTCCCAGGGAAAAATTTCTTTCTAATATCTAATCTAAACCTATTGCCAGTTTGAATCCATTCTCCCTTGTCCTGTCACTACTTGTTCTTGTAAAAGGCCCTCTCCATCCCTCTTGCAGGACTGAGTATTACCTCTGTTTTATCGGAGTCGTCGGTCCCCAGTAACTCGTCATCCTCTTCCCTCCCTGGCTCCTGCTGGCGGCTGTGCTGGTTCTTGGGGATTTCAACTGGCTCATCAATGCTTATGGTGGTGGCATCAGGATTTGCTGCAAGCAAATTAGCTGCATCGTCAAATTCTGCAAACAAGTACATTACAAGACAGGCGATGATCGGTCAAGATACTAAAATTTCTGTTCTCGTGGCTCAAAACCCCACATTAGGACCCTGAGACAGGATAATCACTAGCTCAGGCATGTCAGATATGATCTGTTTCTCAGAGCCCAAACTGATACAGATCAAGCTGAACATTTACTTAGTCAATGAAGTGTGAGGCTGCCTTTCCTGCCAATCTGCCTGCAGGATGACACACTGGCACCACCGGAACCTTCCTTCCCTCCCTGCCATCAGCTCCCTGCAAGGGCAGGGGGAAGCTGCATGATTTTAATATTCTCCAAAAACTGACATGAATTTTTCTGTCAACAGTTAAGGAAGTCCAAAACCATGGCCCTTCCCAGGTTACAGAGTGCTCTACCCGTTTCCAGCTTTCACTTTTTACCACGAAGGATATCTATCAGTCAGTGATTCCAGGCAACCCAGTTACAATTTTTAGCTCGCCAGCAGCACAATTCCACCCAGGAAAATTCACCACCTGCAAAACTCCCAAGGGCGCTTCTACTCAGAGAACGCCCAGAGTCGCTCCCAAAGCCTCCAGCGCCAGGCGGCTCCCCCAGCCGGGCCCCAACCCCGCGCCCGCACCTGCGACACCGCCTTTACCTTGGAATTTGAGGTCGTCCGCCGCCGCCATTC
>NW_021939546.1:8232642-8239392 GCF_001715985.3 Manacus vitellinus | reverse complement strand
TATCCTTCAAGCCCCAAAGTGTCAAACCCTGGTGTGTGGCGGAGCCCCAGAGCAGGCAGAGCAGGGAGAACTGTTTGCACAGCACCTGCATCACCTCAAGGCCATGAGCATCAGCATCTTAGTCTTTAGTCCGGGATTCAGGGAGAACATTGTGATTCAATGCCTTTCAGTAGTGAAATACACTACATATTTGTGAATAAACCTCACAGCTCTGCAGTGAGCACAACACATCCACCCTTTGCTGCAAATGATGCCTTTGGTGCAGCTGGAGGGAGCACTGCTGGCGGGCTCCTCCCTCATGCAGAGGCTGAAGGGCAGAGTGTGTGCAAGGGAAGGCAGAAATTCAACTAAACACGTGAACATTTTCCTCCCCCTCCACCTTTGCCCCTGTCTCTGCTGTGTTCCCATCGGGAGCAGCCAGATCTTCTCCAACACAATGTTCAGCATCAAGGTGTTCCTACAGAAAACGCTGATTCTTCTGCAGGTTACTCTGTCTGTTGTTGTTGGCAAAACACTAATGATACTGTTTCCCAATGCCATGAAAAGATATATCCTAAAAATGGGCGAAAAGAGCAGAATGAACAAGAATCCAAAGTTCAGCTATGAAAACTGGGGTCCGACTTTTTTCAGCTTCAAGTATTTGCTCTTTGTGCTGAAGGTGAAGTGGAAGAGGCTGGAAGATGAAGCCTTCGAGGGACACCCTGCTCCCAACACGCCGGTGGTGACCCTCAACGGGGAAGTTCGTCACCTCTTGGATTTCATGGGAGGTCAGTAATTGAGCCATGTCAGATGGGGTTGCTATGCTGAGACCATAAATGAGGGACGCTGAGGGAACAGGAACAGGCATCTGGCACCAGAACCTTTTGGTACTTGTGAACCTTTTGCAAGAGCTGGCTTTGCCTGGAAACACCTTTTACTGAAAACCAAGATGATAATTTGTTTTAGGGAGAGAAGGCCCAGAACTGAACCATGTGCAGTGATTCAGGAGTGTTGGCTGTTGTTCCCTGTTGGTACAGAAGATCCCACACCAGCTCCCTCAGCCAGTCTAAACCCTAGAAAGCACAGGGTGGGTTTTCCCAGATCCAAGGTGGCTGGAAATAAAAGCAGAAGTAGCTGCTTTGTACTTTGTCCGCTGCCTCCCACTGACATCTCTGTAGAATGTGGAATTAATCATTAAGCTGCAGCCTCCATCCCCATGGGAGGGATTACATCCTTCTCTCTCTGCTTTTCTAATTATATACAGATATTTATGTAGAAAATGAGATGCAAGTTTGGAAAGGAATACACAGCATCTACAGGAAGGTACACTTCTATTAAATTCTTCAGGATGTGAATCTATGTTAGCAGCCACTTTTGAAGTTAAACCCAGCCAGAAGGAAGGTCTTGAACAAATTTCATGTAATTTAGCATAACCAGACTAAAAGAGCTTAAAAATCCTGCAAGTTCTCTTAAATCAAGGACTTGCAAACAGATGCCAACAACTGTGGCACATACTGTTAATTTGTAAGCAACTGCAGACACTTTTGCAAGTGGCTCGTGTAACATTAGTTTAATAAATAATATATAACCAGGGTTCTGTTTGGACAGGAAATTACAGAAATACAGGGAAAGCATTAAAGCCTGTGATGCATCACTGAAAACTCTGCAGCTTCCCCTCAGCTCAGCTTGAACTGACACCTCTGAAAAAAATCAGGACATGTCCAACAGGTCCAGGAAAAGGCACTAGGGCACTGTGCTTCATGGCCATCCCTGAACCACTATCCTTGGAAAACCTTGCAGATGGGCCATGTTTAGTATTGAAGTTGCTCTGTACTAAGGATCTCAGGGAGGCTGTGCTACACACTCTATACCAGTTCCCCATCCCAAAACATCGGTAACTTGAGAACTGGCTCTTGTGATGAGGAAAAGAGAAGCTGGAAAGGGTCCCCTCAGTTGAACTCGTTGCTGGATGCAGCACAAGTCAGAGCCAAGGGAAAGAAAGCATCTTTATGCCTGTTTTATGTAGATGCAGATGTTGTGCTGCTGATTTTAATGACCAAAGAAGGTTATGGGATAAGTGTTGTCCGGGAATCTCTGTGTATGCATTTAATTCTGCCTTCCTTCCTTCCTGATTTAACCACAAAATGTCCTTTTTTTTCCCCCAGATAACCGTCCTTTAATCCTGAATTTTGGAAGTTGCACCTGACCTTCATTTATGCTAAAATTTGATGAGTTCAACAAGCTCATCGAAGATTTTGGCTCAGTAGCAGATTTCCTTATCATCTACATTGAGGAAGCTCATGCAGTAGGTACAGCACAAACAGCACAGCTGATGCCAAAAGCAGCTTCATATGTGTCATTCCCTTTAGGAAGAAAATGTGTTAGAGCAAAGGAGGGAGCTTCAAATGGGAAAAATACCTTCCTCAAATCAAAAGTGGCAACACCACATCTCAGGCACGAGTTTGTGTCTGTAATTCTCCAAAGATTCTACTCACGCACTTTACACAGAGTTACTCCTGCTGAACACTCAGCTCTGTGAAGGTGAAGGACATAGTTAACACCTTTACAAAACTTCCTTTCAGTGTTAGTACAGCTCCTTTTAGAAAGTGGAAGAAAAGACACTTCATAGAACGAAGGTTAGGTGTGCAATGCCAGCATGTTATATGTTTTAAAAAAAGAAGATTCATTTTTAACATGTCTCAAGAACAGGACGCAGACTCCAACAGGATATATGTTCCCCACTTTGTATCTTTCTAGGGTTGATTTATGTGGGAAAATTTCAGCTAAAAATATAAAAAATATTTCTGAATCCAGGGCAAGGGTAAAATAGAGTTTGCTGAAATTAAAGAAAAAAAAAAATCTTAGGACCACTTATTTGAAAAGCTCTAGTGATCCCATACTCTGAGGTGGGCTTTCATTTAATGGCAAGCTTTCGTGTTAGAAGTAAACTGCAGGATTTTTTAACCCAGTTTTGGGATATGACACACACACAGTACATCTCTGCCTTGAACCCATTCAAAGTGCTCTTTGCTAAATCCCTTTCTCATTTGTTTTAGATGGATGGGCTTTTAAAAACAACGTTGTTATTAAAAATCACAGAAGCCTTGAAGATCGAAAAATTGCAGCACAATTTCTTCAGAAAAATAATCCTTTATGTCCAGTAGTTTTAGACACTATGGAAAACCTGAGCAGCTCAAAATACGCTGCGCTGCCAGAACGACTGTATCTGCTTCAAGGAGGGAAAGTTATCTACAAGGTAAAAAGTATCAATAATAATGAGCACAATATGCTAAGATTTTTAAATTCCAAAATAATTTGAGACTGCCTTACATTTATTTAATTCAGTTTGAGAGCTAAAAATTTCATCAAAACCAGCCTGGGCCTTTAAAATGTACATATTTGATGTACACCTCAGTCTTGCTCAAATATTTATCTTTTGGCTCACTAGTAACCCTGAGTACATCTAAGCTGTGAGATCCAGGAACACCTTCCAGCTCCAGGATGCAGACATTGGCACCGTCCCAGTGACACAGCAGGGTGCAACCTGTGCATACACCATCTCCCAGCGATGGCTGCAGTGCAAAGGGAGCCCAAGCACACCTGCCCACAGTTCTGGTGCAGCTGCTGTGCTCCAAAGGACTTCTGCTCTGTCTGCTTGAATATCACTGTGTCATTTTATTGCCTTTGCAGGGAGGATTTGGGCCTTGGAATTACCACCCCCAGGAAATACGTGCCATCCTGGAAAAGCTGAAATAGAAAAAGAAGAGGATTCAGAGTAAAGACTGGATAAAAAAGTTCAAGAACAATTTCTCACAGACATAACTGTAGAGAAAAAAAAAGAATTTAAAAATAACAAGAGACAACAAGAAAAGGAATATTTTATGTACATCTAAAGAGCATCCGTAATGGGGTTCATTATGTGTTTGTCCAGAGGCTTTCAAGTGTCATCATTACAACCCCAACTACTGCTCTGTACTATCTTACTCCACTTATACCACAAGCAGTAATGTGGTAGCTGGGTCCATTGAGCTCTCATACCAACACTTATATTTGTAAGGACTGGAAACCAACATTTACATGTGTAAGGACTATCCTGCAGGATAAACTTCAGAGGTGCTGGCTCCTGCAAGAGTCTTCTGGCATGCAAAGCAACTGATTCAACATTACTAAGGTTCTCTTTCTCTTGTATACATACGACTCTTCCTAAACACACACTTTTACTGACTTCAGGAGGCTTCTGAGCAAGGCAATCTCCATCTCCACTTGTTTCCATGAATATTTGTTATGGCGGCCACAGCATAAAGCACTGACGGCTGTGACCTGATTCTAGAAAATATTTATAGAAACAAGGGATTGATCTGCAATTATTAAAAGTCTATCAGAGCACTTCATATGTCTTCACATTATTTCCTTCCCCACCCTGCCCCTCTCCCCCCCCTGGTTATTTCTCAGCATTAGCAGTTTATATTCATCCTTGAGCTGATGAGAAAGTTACCAGTTTATGGACCTTTGAAGGACTTGCTAGACAGTAGGAAGTAGTACCTCCCATTTAAGTACTTAATGCTTTCTTTTCTATTCATAGTGTAAGGGAAACATTTTACAGGAAATTGAGTTTTAATTCATATATTAGGAAAGCCTGATATAAATATACTAATTTAAATGGACTCAGTTATGCTCAAGTGTTCTAAACTGACAGTTTAGGTTATAAAATAAGAAAGCTGTTATTACAATTAACAAGAGCATGGCATTGTGGTTGGACTTGATCTTAACAGTCTTTTTCAACCTAAATGATTTTATTCTATCCTATTCCATACGTTACACCAGCAGGGAATACATACTACATCCATACCTTCAAAAAAAACACTTTAATACAAGGTTCTAATAATAAACAAACATTCTCTGCAATACAGCTATCAAGATGTCACTTCAGTACAAAAGAATGGAGGTCCAGATGTAAGCTGGACTTAAGCATTTTCTGCTGTGCCCTCTGCCATCACCCGGTGCACTGACACAAAATGATCAAAGGCAGATTTGATGATGAAACGCAAGTAAGTGGCCTGGAATTCAGGAAGCTGCAGAAGGAATAAAAAAATGTTATTGCATTCTCTGTGGTGACAAAACTACCAAACATTTGCAGAAGTTTGTTAGGCAGAAGGATCTAGACACTTTCATGCCTGTCTTCCAATTGCACATAAATCAAGCTCTTTGACAACATCTAGCCAGCTTCAGAGTTTCTTCAGATGACAGCAATTCATAAAAGCCTCATCACTCCTGAATTCCACAGCCTTTTAAAGGCAACAATTGAAGGAGGGAAGATTGCCACACTTCTGGAAAGGGCCCTCCACATAGTTAGGAGCACTAGGCAGGTGCAATTTCATACCATAATCTACAAAGGAGCAGCTGGGAAATGCAATTTCATACCTTGATCTACAAATTCCTCTCTCTAACACCAACTGAGCAAATAATTGTGAATAAAGACGTTTGGGTTTTTTATAGATTCTCCCCACTTAGTCCAGACATCCCATTTCATGAACCACTACTGATGTACACCATAAATACTCACTGGAAATTCTTCCATTTGGAGCTGTCCTTCTGTGTGTTGCAAATCTAGAAAACATATTTTAAAGCAGATAATGAAGAATAATGTGAAATGCTGTGAAAAGTTTTCACTGGACTCAGAGTTCAAGTGAATTTAAGGACTATGAATTTGCACTGTGTATAGAAATAGTTCTTTTTTATTTTTACAAGGTGATTTAAGAGAATAAATACTTTTTTGCAATATCCCAGTGTGTATATATATCCTACTCATTATGCTGGGTTATAAAATGTCACTCAAGAGGCACTAAAAACCCCAAACAATGCAGGAAATGGCACTCTATTATACTATGTAAGCCTGTTTTTAATTTTTGGAACATAAAGTGCACAAGTAGTGCTTTTAGCCCTTATACAGCATTTTATTTTCCAAACAGCTACAGACACCAGCAGTGTTCATAAAATTCACTTAAACATGACTATTACATTAATGTCGAATAAAATAATCATCAAGCTACACTTTACTCAGCAAATAGATGTGGGGTTAAAATAATTGAAAAAGACAAACATTCCCACAAAATCCGTTTCTTCAGAGCCCTACCTTTTTCAATGCACTGTTCAAAACCCACAGGGTCTTTGGATACACTTCTTTCAATCCTTAAGGTCCGCACTAAAACACATATAAATTTGAGATATCAAAACAAGTTCTGATTCCTTATTGATAATGATATTTATTCCATCACTTTTCATCCACAGAGCACTTCAAAAGCACTAACTAATCCATTCTTCCTCTGACCTGTGGAGGGTTTGGACGTGACAGACGATTCCTTTGTGAAGTTAAATCTTAACGGATCTGTTAAAAAGTGGCTACTTACAGATCATGACACTACTGTGATAATTTTCATAAAGGCACAGACGCACATTTTAATATAGCACATATTACCTACTGCAAGACACAAAGTCTTACCCAAATAACACTGGATTGCGACTTTGCTGATTTTCACACATTTGGGAAAACCAATAATGAATTCCTGTGGGAACATGCCTGTCGTCGTCCAAAATGTTTCAGAATTCCTGTGGAGACAGCGGGACAAAACCCTCACCTGCACCTTTCCATCTCTAACCATCTTGAAAAAAATTAATCACAGAAAAATATGGAGGGAAAAGAAAGGGGGAAAGAGGAAAAGCAAAGGGGAAAAGCAAAAGGAAAGGGGGGAAAACAAAGCAAAAGCAAGGGGG
>NW_021939546.1:8107043-8230932 GCF_001715985.3 Manacus vitellinus | reverse complement strand
CCTCCCTCACAAACCAGACCCCCCGGCCCCGGCCGGGGAAGGGGCACCAGGAGATGCCCACCCTCCCAGGGAGGGAGGTTCCAGCAGGCTCCATTGCCCAGCTGCAGTCAGACATGTGCCCTCCTCCTCCTCATCCTCCTCCTCCCCCCTCCTGCAGCAGAGCCAGGCCTGGCTGTGGGGGCTACTTCCTACACAGCCACAGCCCCTCTGCCCCTGCCCCTCCCTGTGCGGGGCTGGGATCCATCCCCGGGTCTCTCAGCCAGCCCGGGGTTCAGTTCCCATTTGGCTGGGGTTTGTGGTTTGATGGCATCCAGCTCACACCCCTGCTCCATACAGCCTGCCCTCCTGCCACTGCAGGGCTACGTGGCTGTGCTCAGGGCTCTAAGGGGAGCTGCCAGGTTTGGGGTCTTCCCTGAGTCGTGTTTTCCTCTGTGGCTATTCTTCACCTGTCTGTGGTTTGTTTTTGCAGAGCTGGTCGAGGGGAATGTCTTACTGTCTCCACTCAGAAAGCCATTTGGATACTGGGCCAATATACGTGCGTGAAAATGGGAAGCTGCATGTGGTAAATCAGGGTGCAGGCGGCATACAGGATGTCACTCCCCAAACAAGACCTTTTAGGCTGTTTTCCAGAAGTTTTTCAGTGGAGCTTTGCATGAACAGGGAGGACGATAGGGCAAGGAGGCAGAGGACCGATCATTTCATCTTCACGTACACTAAGGAGGGGAACCTCCGCTACTCGGCCAAGTCTCTCTTCAGCCTAGTGCTGGGTTACATTTCTGACAATGTTGATCACATTGACTCGTTGATTGGTTTCCCAGAGCAGATTGCTGAAAAGCTCTTTTCAGCAGCAGAGGCAAGACAAAAGTTCACAGAGCCAGTGACGGGACTGAGAGCTCTACAGAAGTTTACTGAAGCCTATGGCAGTTTGGTGCTATGTTCATTGTGCTTGCGGAATAGGTAAGTCTGTTCACTGACAAATATTGTCATCTGCCAGGGCTTTTTGCTAGCACACTTCAAGTTTCCCCTAAATTAAATTAAAAATATCTCTTGGGCTTGTAACACCACCCAATTTTAATTAAATGCCCTGAGCCTTATCTGATTCTTCTGCTTGCTTTTTTGTGCCATCCCTTTCCTACAAGTGCAGCTGCTGGTTTCATTCTAAGGTACAAATCTTAGAATTTACAGAGAATTACAAATGTAACAGACAACAGACTACATCTGTGTTAACTAAGAGGGGATCTTAGTGGAGGATTAAATCTGCAACATTTTTTAACTATAATAATCGGCACTTCCATAGCAATCCATGCGTTTTATGCCTTCTCAGGCATTTCATGGGATGTTTTTGTAATTGCTGTTTAAAAGCATTTCAACGTTCTTAGCTGTGTCTGTACAGATAAAATACACCCTTGCAAACTCTCTGGGTTTATTTACTATAGTAAATAAAGCTTTTGCTCTGTCTCATTCTGGGGGCTCAGAAAAAGACAATCTGTAGGTAAGTAACAGGCTTTGAAGTCAGGCAGGTTTTACCTTAGTTTATTGTGGTTCCCATCCCCATAGTGAATGTGCTTTGACAAGGTCCTGTTTGGAGTCCAGCATTAGTTTTTCTATCTTCTCAATGTCCACGTCTTTCGCTGAAAGTCTTGCCAAGCTTTAAACTGGATTATGTTTTTAAAGCCTTGCTCCTACTGAAGTCTTTCCCAGTAATATAACTAGTCTCTTCCATCTCTACACTTGAAAAAGGGATGGTTTATCCAGTTTAAAATCAAAGTACAGGCATATTCATCTGAAGTGCCAAGGGTGTTCTGAGCACAGTAGGAATGTTTGAGTAGAAGTCAATTATCCTTTGTTTCATCCTTTAAACCTACTTCCTTTTTATCTCTAGCACAGATAATTTTATGGGCTTAATTCAGAAATTAAGCTACTTCTGGCATCTTCTGCCATTACAGAAAGCTGAGTTAAGTATCAAGTCTTTGAAATCCAGGGAGTAAGGCATTAAGGCATTTTCTGATGAATTTTATTTCTAAAAGAGGCCACTCTTCTTTCTCAAGAACTGGCTTGTTCTCTGACTGCCTTCTGCATAGCCAAATTGCACAGCAGAGGGATTTAGGGGGTATTTTGGTAGGTAAACTTACACTGGGAGGATATTAAGATCCCTTTATTTGCATGGACAGAGAGGTGTTCTTTGAGGGATCAAATTAGTCAGCACCCCTCAGTTAAGCAGTGAAGATGCTGACCTCGGGGTCTGTCTTGCCATGGGGAATATAAGGTAAATTCAGGAGAGATTAGTGAATTTGGAGCTTGTCTTGCCACAGGGGCAGGAAGAGGTAACTGCAGGGGAGGTATTGATGGCTACGTGCTTATTACTGCATACTCATGCCTGCCATTCTTTAGTGGTTTGTTCCCATCTCTAAACCTCCTACTGAATAGCTCCAGCACAGATGTTTGCGTGGCTGCAGAGTGAATCAGATCAGGGAACCAGCACAGCTAGAAAAATAACCCGCTGAGTAACTGCTGCCTGGGCTGTAGGCACAGCTCTGGGTAGTCCTGGACTTTTATCTAGTCAAGTATTTTATTGACACATATAAAAAGTAAAATTTTGCCATTTGCCAAGCTATCCTGAGACATTTGCAGTGGATTTTAAACCTGGGTGAATGTGGGTTGGTCTACACCTTTCCAAGATGCAGAGGAACAGCAGTTTGTGAAGTTATTTATGAAAAACTGGGATATCATTTTGCATTATTCTGAAATAATGCAACAGTGATCTGCAGAGAAGTTCCTAACTGCGATGTTTGCAAGTTGAAGTCTTGTTAGTCCAATATTTTGGATCAAAGCAAAACCATGACACTGATTTAAGGAGAAGACTGGGAATTCAGACATGTTGTGTGCCAGCTGCACATAAAAAGGTACTTAATGCAGCTGGCTAATTTCTGTCAGTTCTCACAGAGATACTTACCAGAAACAACCGCATTATGCTTGTGACATATGAGGATATGCCTTCTTACATGCCTGAGCACTGATAGCTTTTTTTCCCTCTTTGCAGATACCTGGTTATCTCTGAAAAGCTAGAAGAAATTAAATCTTTCCGGGAGCTGACATGTTTGGATCTCTCCTCCTGTAAACTGGGAGATGAACATGAGCTGCTGGAACACCTCACCAAAGAGGCCCTGTCCAGGTACCAATTTCTTGACACAGAACTAAAAATGACACTTTCTTTCCTATCACTAAGCAGTTCAGAGAATCAGGCTGTGACCTTAAAGGGGACTTTCACAGGCTGCAGTGTGTAAGGTTAAAGATTTTGGTTGTTCATAAAACCTTTTCTTGATGTAAACAAAATGCAGAATGTA
The DNA here is from genome assembly GCF_001715985.3 of Manacus vitellinus. NCBI lineage: Eukaryota > Metazoa > Chordata > Aves > Passeriformes > Pipridae > Manacus > Manacus vitellinus. The sequence continues at coordinate 8,227,588 of NW_021939546.1, read as the reverse complement.
TTGTAAACAAAACACATGGTTGAAAGCACATACTGAATTGTAAAAAGGCCTAAAAATACGTAAGATAATTTACTGTTTCATGTTTTTAAATCAACGTTTTATAAATTTCATTGGCCAAGTGGAAACAGTACCTTGGAACAGTTTTACACTTTCATTTCCTTTTTTAAGAGAGAACTTTATCAGGCAAATTTTTAACAAAACCAGTGTTCCAGAGAAAAGATTTCTGCAAGTAGGAGATTGAATATTTTGTTAATTAACATCTAAATACAATAACACTTTAAATTTTGTTTGATACTGAAGATTGAAAAGTAGGAAAATTTGGAAATCAATAGGCAGACTGACTGCTAATTAGGGAGTATTACTTTAAGATTTTCGTGTATTTTGCATCAAGGTTTTGTCTTGAAATGCTCTGGAGAATGTTTTAGTGTGATGTTTTTCCCTGAGTTTTGTTAATCTGTTATAATACCTCATTATTTTCTTTAAATCATTGCTGTATCTCTTATCAAATCTGCCCTCTCTCATTTTGCCAAGCATTTTTCTTAGTTTTGAGTGCATCTGAGTTTGGAAGCCTTGGTTTAAAGAATTTCAGGGTATAAAGAACCTTATTGTCTCTGTTAGCAAATATTTGGCTCTAGGATCAGTTTGTCACTGGAGCTCTGGGAATAGCTGCTCAAGTAGTGCTTCTGTTGAGCCAGCAGGGGCAATAGAGGGATATTTGTTAGTCCCACTAACCCAGGCTCCTTTCTTACTGCTCTTTGCTAACGTTAACAAAGCAGACCGAGGGGTTGGCACAGGATGACACGGAGTTTTAGGACATTTTGCAAATTTATCTAAAATATTGACCATAAACTACGTGTTTGTACCTCCCCTGCCAGTGTAAAACAGCTTCTCCTGAAAGACAACTCCCTGTCAGACGCCGGCCTTCGCAGGATGACGGCGCCCATCCGTGTGCTGAAAAAGGGGCTGGAGAATCTGCTGGTGTTAGACCTGTCTTGTAAGTGCCTCGTGGTTTCACATTAGAAGCAACCTGTATTCCTTCTGATACAGAATTTACCTTCCTCAGTACTGAAGGAACACAATTAATTTGTTGGTTCCCATGAGCCAAGTACTCAACCCCAGATTTCACTAACGACTTTCCAGAAGGCACAGGCCATACCTGGAGTCTCAGCCACTTGCTACTTGCATAAATATTTTTGATAGGTTGAGACTTGGTATTGTAAATATTTGTATTGCAATCATTGGAGGGGAAAAGTCAGTCTTTGACTTGAAACATACTGAAAAAAAAAAAGGCCAACCCCCTTTGTTTCAGTATTAGCTTTTGGAACAAATACTTTCTTGGCATCCTGATCCTCTTTTTCCACATCATGTAACTTAGTTAACTTTACTTGACCTTACAGGTAACCCTAAAATCACAGATGTGGGAATTGGATATCTTCTTTCTTTCAAGAAATTGAATTGTTTGGACATTTCTGGCACAGGTCTCAAGGTAAAAAAGCATCTACCTTAGTTTACTGGACAAGTGTAATAAATGTTCTTGCCCTCTGACTGCATTATTTCCCTTTTCCCCAGGATGTTGATGCTGTTATTAAGCGGATCCAAATGCAGATAGGCCTCGTCCACTCAAAAGTGCCTCTGAAAGAATTTGATCACAGTAACTGCAAAACAGAAGGATGGGCAGAACAGGTAAGGGGGGGTCTTTAAGTCTGTTTTACTCTCTAGAAATTTGCCTTACAGAGCACGAAATCACTGAATAGGAAAGAATAGAGAATGGAGTAATTTCCAATGGTATTTCTGTAAAATTTACAAGAAACATTTTAACTCCTTCCAATGTTATTTCAGACAGTTCTGCAATGGGAGCAGGCAGTTATGGAAGCCATCAAGCCACAGGACAACCTGAGATCCAGAACAGCAGCTCTGCGCTTCTGTAAGTCGCTGCATGGGAACCACAGAGTGGATTTGTTTCCTTTTCTACAAGGAATATTTCCATATTTTCTTTTTTTTTTTAGTACAAATAGCATCTTGGGTGTGCAATTTCAGCCATTTCCATTTGTGTAACTGCATTACAACCTGCTTGAGTTTTTTCATTTGTTAGATTGCTGGGTAATTCAAGTACAGCATGCTTAGGGCAATATATCACAACTGAGTTTTCTCCTTAAAATCCTGAGTCCAAAATATGTTATTTTTCCCTCTGCACATTTCAGCAGTCAATATTCCAAGTTGGCTTGGCCAAAACTCTTTGCATCAAAACATGCATTTTACAGCATAATTCTGTTTTTCCCCAAAATCTAAATTTGATTGGTTTTTTTTCCTTGTAGATGGCAAGACACGCAGAATAGAGGAAGTAGTCAAATGCACAGTGGTGGAAGCAGAAACAAAAGCATCTGGAAACTTACAGTTTTATAAGGAAAAAGTTCAAAATTGCCATTTACCTTTGAAAAAGGAGGTAGCGGGAAGCCACGAATTAAAGAACAATAGAAAAAGAGCTTTGGCTGAACAAGAGAGAGAAAGGACTTCCAAACAGAAGCATCTGTGCCTCACTGTGGAGGACTGGGATTTGTTAAATACCTACTGAGTCAGAGAGAAGTGGGTCTTTTGTTTGTTGTTTTCTTGCTGATGACAGGATTTAGACATACTGAGAGGGAGTAACAAAGAAGACCAGTACTGTTAAATCTGGTTGCTGTGCCATGCTTGTGGGTTAACCTGTGCTTGGGGAGGGGTAGAGACAAGAAGGTTGGTGATACTACTGTATATTTTCAATACATAATAATTTTTTCAAATAAAGGTTTTGTTGTCATCCTTAACCAATTCTTCTGACATAGGTATTATTCATGAAAACAGCTGGTCCTATCCCTGCTCCTCTCCTGCCTCCCAAGGGACAGGAGACAGATCACTGCAGCTCATCTATGCTTGTCAAGAGCCCTGGGGAATTAATACTGCTTCTAGAACAGAAACCTCAGCCTGAAAGCACCAGGCTGTGCTGGTGGAGCTGTGACAGAGGGAGGGAGCAGAGAGGGTAAGCACAGGCCTCTGCAGAGGAGTCAGAGGCTGTAACCTCTTGATAACAGTTACTGCAGAAGCCCAAAATACAACAGAAGTCCTCTTCCTTTCTCATTTTAGCCCAGGAAATGAAAGCTGGAACTGTAGAGATTAGGCCTTGAAGTTGTAATGTATTCTCTTTTACAACCAAATTCACTACATTTGAGAGCATTCTGTGGTTTAAAACACATGCAGTGTGCCTGCAATACACTAACCATACTTCTCCATCTGAAAACATTCAGGGACATTTGTAATTCCAATATGAATTATACATATTAGCTGTAAACCCTCTAGATACTTAGAGCCATTCTGTGTTGGTCTGCCACAGGTAACTGTGTTTATCATTAAATTCCTGCCCTGGGTGTTTCTGTCAAAACCAGATGAGGTGCACAGTGCCCGTGAGTTGGGCACTGCAACCATCATTGTGCTCTTAGGCCTTACAAGGCCAAGAACTTACTCCAGGTTTCCTCTACTAGTGCCTATTTAGAGGATATCTTTCTTTTACACTGTTGTTTACCATAATTCAACAACAAAAAATCAGCACATCCTTGGAAATCATGAAGAGACCAAGAAAAGGAACTTCGCCTCAAAAATACGTAAAGAGCAAAACCCCTTTCTCTCTTTGTTCTTATTGCTGAATTTTCCTCAAAAAGTGATTATATACAAAAAAAGGACTACACACAAATGAAACAGGCACACTTGCATTCAAACCCTACTTTTTTCTTCACAGAAATTCAAGGCTATTAATAGCTCCCACCAATGGCTACATCAGCGCTCTGCTGAGACAAGCAGTGGCACAGACTGTGACTCAAAGCAGGAGGGAGGAAGATGGCTGAGGTGCTCAAGTGCAATCCTCCTCCTAAAGCTGCCTCCGGTACAATGGCCACCATGGAATTTTTGGCCAGCCCTCTCACCACTGGAGATCTGCTAATCTGACCATGGAGAGAGGCACAATTGTTTTTACCAGCTGAGCACAAGGGTTCCTGTAATTTTTTTTAACAGCTGGTTAGTTCAATCCTTATTAATAACTACAGTTGTTCCACTATCCATATGCAGTTCCCATCATTAGGGGTGAGATTTTTCCTCTCCCTCCTGGGAAAGAAGTTCCTCTTCCCTGGGAAGAAGAGGCTGTCCCTGTAGTGCTGCCTCTGAATCACCACTCCTTGAGCTCTCCTTAAGAGATGCTGCAAGGCTTCCCCAGTGGTTGCTTCAGAACATACTTTGGGGTAACAAGGAACAACAGCAACTACAATAAGCCCAACTTTATCTACCAACCCCAACCCAGGCTTCTTGAGGCATTAGGTGTTTGTGACTCTCCAGTAAATATGTGCACCTCCACTGCAGGCTTTGATTGAGGCTGGAAGCTCCAAACCTCTCTTCGGAGCCACAGCACTGAATGCACTGGGGTAACGTTTTACAGGCACAGAGAAAACAAGCCATCCACGTTGGCCAGGCCTGGAGAGGGACAGGTTAGTAAATGCAGCTTTAAAATCTCCCCATGCAGAGTTTTGCCATCTCATTCCAGGTTAAGTATGAGTCACAATACTGTAAAGCTATTTATAAATAAGATCTCTCAGATCTCCAGCTTTATCCCAGCAACAAATGAGAAGCAACTTTCACCATTGATCCGAGTTATGGTGACATACAGAGTTGCAGATCACAGGACAGAGAGGAAATGAGTGAACAGGGTTTTATTTTTAAATATCTGTGACCTAGGGTGGTGATGGGAAAAAGATTGCCTGATGTTTATTTTGGGCCTAAGAAAGTAAGTGCACTCACTGTAAATGTGGGTTTTTCTCAGAGACGATGTTTTAGAGACAGATGAGATTTTCAAAGGAGCAGAGAAGACCACATTTTTCTTAAATTTCAGTGTCATGCCCATACCTATATCCTGAGGCCTGCTGTGAAGGCTTGGCTGCCTGATCCTGCAGTGCTGGCAGAGGAACAAAACAAGCAGCAGTCGGATCCGGTGTCATCCCACACTGCCCTGGGAGCAGCACTTGGTTTTCTGCCACTCTCTGCTCTGAGGCTGTGACTTCTTTTTCCTCCCTTCTTTGTCAATTTTGGTGAAACATATCCCAGCTCCATGGCTGTTCTCAGCCTGCTACGCTGCTGCTCCAAAACTGCACAGCCCTGAGAGAAGTAAAGTTTATCCACATGCCGGTTCCCTTTCCTGGCTTGCAGGGACAGCTACATGGGCACAGGGACAGTGATTTATCCCCACAAACCCTGAAACCTCTTCACCTCAGTTTTCCCTGCCATTATGCTCTCCACATTGGCTTTCATGGTTTGAGAAGAGAGCAGGAGGTGGCCTGAGCAGCAGCTCCCCAGGGTGTCATCCTCAGCACAGCATTCCCAAGGAAGTATCCCAGGAGCACCTGAGCATGGACCTCAAAGCCACTGCTGAAACCATCTGCAGATGTGTTTTGAATGCAAATAGAAGCTTCTCCTCCTGCCTGTGCCTGCAGAGGCAGCAGCATGTCCATACAGGAGAAACCCCTGGCCCAGGGCTGCCCAGACACCGTGCCTGTGCTGGCAGCAGCCGATGAAGAGTCCCAGGAGCTGCACAGCATCAAGTGCAAGGCAGCAGAAGCCCATGTAGAAAGTGCTCATCTTCACATGACAGGAGAATCCTTGGAGGTGTCCCACAGTCAGTACCCAGCCTGCAGCATGGGCTGCCGTGTGCCCTTGGTCCCTGTTCAGTGTCACTGCGCTGCTCCTGAGGATTTGCTTGGGTTGGAGCTTCCCAAGTGGGTGGCAGAGCAGGAGGACAGCAAGGCTCAGAGGTGACAGTGTGGGAAGCACCCTGCTGTCTCCAGCACTGAGGGGTGCCAGGACTTCATGGCCTGCAGACGTACTCGTCCGACCAGCCAAGGCAGTCCTGGACGCCATCCCGGCACAGCCTCCTGGGGATGCAGGAGCAGTACTCGTAGCGCACAGGGATGCAGCTCCACCACTCCCACCCACATGGGGGACAGGAGGCCACTGGGAAAGATGGAAAACAGGCAAATGAAATGCTGAATTGCTTCTGCTGCACTGACCCCTTTCCTCCTTTCTTACACAGGTAAAACCCTTTCATCCCCCAGCAGAAAAGGTACTGGTGATGACCCTGTGACTGTGAACCCACCAAAGAAGACACCAGCTTTGTGCTACTTGTGGGGGACAACCATGGAGTGTGACATTGTGATGACCTTCAAGGCAGACAGGCCATCCTGGGAGGAACAATGAGCTGTAATTCTTTTTTTTTGTTGTTGTTCGAAACAAGGGAGGTGACTTAGGAACAAACCTGCTGCTCAGGTTTGTTTGAAACAAACCCTTGTTTCAGCAAGAGGGGGGTCTAGATGGCTTTGAAGCTGCTGAGGCTCAGCCCTTCCCAGCTCAGAGATGTGCCCATCTCCTGACCAACTACCAAAAGCCAGCTGGAATGGTCACTGCCTATGCATCACAGTGAAACTGCTCCACATCAGCAAGCCATGGAGAAGGAGCAACTTTTGGGTCTGGGAGCAAATCATGGAGCCTTTGCCGCCTCGGCTGCCACCAGGCTTTGATACAGAACCCTTGGCAGCTGGTAGGATGCAACCTGCCTGGTTCATACTCACATCTTATCCCAGCTATTTTGTGTTTTAGTGGAGGATGCCAGCCTCCAGGCATTTCCAGCAGCATCCATGAGCACCACGCCTATACAACCTACTGCAATCCATCAGCAGAATAGACCTGTTGCCCAAGAAGAGAGACTTACAGCTCCCTGACTCATCAGAGCAGTCTCCGCAGTCGTTCATCCCGTTACACCTCTGATCGGCATAGATCCAGGATCTGGGGTTACTGCAGAGGAAAACCAGGTATCCTGGGAGGCTGTGGGGCAAGTCACCTGCCAGGGTGGACACACAGGACATGCATAACTCCACTGGGCACAGACACTGGCTAAAAGGGAGATGGCAGCCACCAAAGGCTGCTGTCATGGGGGGTCAGTCAGTCCTTCCCTATGCAGTGTCAGGGCAGGAACGATGCCATGGATAGGGAAGCTGTAGTTGGAGAGGGGAAGGGATGCTTGTGGCTGAGCCAGAAGCAGAGTCTGACTGCCCCAGGCTTCTGCTTTAATCAGTTTTTTTCCCAGGGTGACAGGACAATAAATTACCCATGTAGGCATAAAGCTTTACCAGTGGTAAAGCTGCATCATGGTTTTAAAAAAACCCTAGGAAGATCAGAGGAGCTTGGAGTCTTTGATTCCTGGCACGCCCACTGGGTTTTGGGCAGTGCCATCTCTCAGTATCTGCCCAACAAAGGATCTATCAGGTTTATCTGCTCAGAAGCACAGAACAGGATTAGAGGAACACCAGCTGCTCTGTCTCACAACAGGACAACTAGTGCAGGGGGGATGGTCACAACAAAACCACTCACCACAGAGCTTCTCCTGCTCATCCTCTCCATTCCTGCAGTTGCTGACTCTGTCACAGACCCAACTGGATGGGATGCAGGTCACTCTGTCATCACACAAGAAGCCTGTCCGGTTACTGGGGGCTGTGCAGAAGCGGTTCACTGAGGGGAAAACAAGAAATCCTTTACTTTCCAGCATTTTTAAGATACGAGGAACTGATCAGGGGGAATAAAGGGGGATTTCTGAAACTCATTTGTTGTTCTGGAAATAGCCAGGGGCCAGGATTAATCTCTGGTAGGTTCATGGAAGAGTGTGAAGACCATACCAATCAATAGTCTGAAGGATGATGGTGCCACCCAGAGTTATCCCAGCCCTATGGAGCAGGACAGTGGAGCTGAGGAATGGCTGGGGGCTGCTGGGGCTGTGCAAGGCTGACACAGCCCCAAACCACCCTGCTCATCCCTTTCCTTCCTCCTGGTCTGCGCTGGAAAGCATCACTTTCACACATGGTGATGGACATGAGGGCTGTTCTCATGCAGCATCACTTCTGCCTCCCTTACCAAGAAAATAACGACTCTTGGAATACAACCTGGTGCCCGTGGCAGGAGTCCCAGTGCCACCCCCAAGCCCACAGCAGCCACCACGACGAGCAGTGCCATGGCAGAGATGCAGACACGTCTCCGTGTGCAGCCAGTGCAAGCACCACATGGATGGCAGGGCTCTGTTGGGAGGCAAGAGCAAGAGGTGAGGGGCTGGGAAAGGACCCAGCAGGGCTGAGAGTGGGTTTGGGGTGTTTCAGAGGGGAACAGTGCAGAGACATGAGGCTGATGTTTAGGGGGCTCTGCATGTGGGACTAGTGCGGGCTGCTGGGGTTTAGGGGTTGATAGTTGAGTTTAAGCAGCCCAACTCCAACAGTAAACACCTCCTCACAGAGAATTTTGCTGCTTGCAGTATGGAAGAACCCGTGCTGCTGTTACAGAGCACCGAGATCAAATGGTACAAACACCACATCTCTGTTGGAGCTCATCTAGTGGATCTGGATGCACAAGGGTGGAGAAAGACAAGTCCCTGCCCAACTCTGGTACAGCAGTGCCCCTGAAACACAGGGCAGGTCACTGAAAGGCTGGGGAAGGTGCCTTCCCAGAGCCCACAGCAAAACTCCTCAGGAGGTAAAATTTGATTTTACAGCACTTTGGGCTTTCTGCCCCAACAAATGCCCTAGGCTTTCTCCCACAGAATGCAGCTGGATTATCAGCTCAAAATGTTGGGAAGGGGCCGAAGAGCTGCCCTTTCCGTCCCCAAAGACATCTCCAGGGCACAGCAACCTTCCAGGGACTCCAGCTTTCAGAAAGTCACGTACATAAATCAAATCAAATGCAGAAGCTGAAGGCCAAACCCACAGGGATTGCAACACAATGGCAGCACAAGGAAGAGCGGCGTCAGTCACCCACCCTCACCTCAGCAACCTGCTCTGCCTCTAAACCAACACGGTGTTTTCCTGTGTTCCTTTGTATTTCCAGACCAACAGCAAAAAATGTTAATGTGGTCATCTCAGAAACATGAAACCAGTCACTTAAGACAATCCTGCCTGTTTAATTGATTTTGGTATAACTGAACTTAAAGAGCTTCAACTAGAATTTAAAAAAACAACTTTTAAAAATTTAAAGAACTTTTAAGTTAGAAGGCATAGCCTTTCCTCAGTACAGCTAAGGGATCCTGGCTACAGCAGCCTCTCCCTCTGTCACACTCAAGCGGAAACCAAACAGAACATTTCAGCTCAGAAAAGAAGTGGTGAATTACAGCATGGCTGTGTCTACAAAAAATTCTGACCAGGAAGCACAAGAGTTTACACGAGTATAAAATAAAGGCAGTGATGAAATGTTGCAACCGGATCTACAGGTTTGCTATTGATTCTGTTTGATCTCACCTTCTCCTTCTAAATATGGACAATATTTGCTGAAGTTTGACTATTAAGATACATAGCAACCCCTCAGCAAGCTCATTATGGGCCTTTCTGTGACAGACAAGGATCACCTATCATGCTACTGTACCATATGACTGCCAACTTCAAGATAACACAGAACAGCTAAAGTTTATTACTTTTATAGTATGGAAGTTTTACTACACAGAAAGAGTAGAAAATCAGTCCCAAGAAACCATAAATACTGGTTGTATTTTACATTTCAATTGGTTTATACTTTATTATTAAAGTTAAGCTCTGCATTTTATTAATTACCTCTTTTTCCAGAGAAGGATTTTGTTGAACCACAAGTAGATACATCACCATTCCTCTAGAAGGAAGGGGATAAAAGACTGTTTACAGAAGCAGCATGCAGCAGCCACACAAGCTTTGCCTTTCTAAGTCTCACACCATCTTACCCAGGAACAGGTAATGTACTCCTTTATTGTCACGTACAAGCAAAAATTGCCTTGGTGGAAACATGGCCCAGATTTAATTCCCAAAGCAATCAATCAGATCACCTTTTAAACCTTAAGTACCCATTTGTAAAACAAACACTAACTAGGTCCAGCACTTTATATCAACACTTTTCTTTTGTATCAAATTAAGTAGAAACTACTTGAAATCTCAAAAAAGCAGCGATAAAGAGGTCAAGACAAACAACACTATCAAGAACACATGTACTCCAGGGAACAGCGGCATATAAGGTTTTTCTGACATAGAACTGTACCTGGGGGTGAGTTTTGTTCATAATTTCCAGAGCTACAGCCCTCAAAGGACTGCAGGGAGTTTTCTTCACCTCACCACGAGCGATGTTACCAGGATACAATCCCAACAGAGGTAGGAGACCAAGGAGAGCGCTGCTGCCCGGGCACACAAACAGGAGGGGATGGGAAGGGCAGTGCTGAACCTGTGCTGCAGCTCCAGTTGAAAGCACAGGTTGTGGTTGGCTTCTCATTCCTCCTGGCTCCACCTTGGTTTCACAACAGGGCATTAGACAATTCACGAAGGACAGGGACATTTGAGATGCCAAGAACCCCACTGCCACTCCTGACGCCAGCTTGGAAGGTGAACACTCACCTCTAGCTGATGCCAACTGCATTTACCCTGGTGCCAGTCAGGGAGAACCCCCTTCATGATGAAAGCTTGAGGGAGGAGAGTCTGATCATCCTCATGCAAGCCTCCTTGCCCCCCTGCCTCCTTCCCAATTTGACACACTGACCTCACAGCAGCATCAACCACATGATCGGATCTCAGGAGAGCTGTGCAAGATACAACCATCTGGAACAGCTTCTCTGCTTGGGCAACAAGCACAGGCACAGAAAATCCTCCAGGGTACTCTTTTACTTGTGTACTTGAACTTCCAGGCCTGCAGTAAGTCTTAGCAGCTCAGCCTGCAGCAAACACAAACTTACAAAAAGGTTGCAGCCTTCTAAACTGGCTGCAGGTTTTGGCTCAGCACACACGAAGGGGAATTTTGCAAGATAAAACATCACCAGCAGGCAGCTTTGCCATGGGGGCAATGGGGAGAAAAAGCACCAGCATGAAGTGTTTGAGGAGCCCATGTCCTTCTTGCTTGCAGGTGGATCTATAGGGCTCAAGTGCTTCCAAACTGTGCCATCCCACAGAACACAATTCCTTCCCAAGCACTAGCAAAACCAGCTCACCGGACCTTCAGAGGGAGGCTGGTGGGTAGATTGTCTTCAAGGTGGTCCCAAGACAGTTGCCTTGAATTGATTCAAAGCACCAAATAGTGCCTGATGCGGAGGAACAACTACAGCTACTTCCCTCTCCATCCCCACACATACAACCCATCCTCAACTACAGTGAGTTAATATGCTCTTCACGATCAGGGCATCTGTCAGCCCTGCACTCACAGAACAGCCAGAATTAAATACAATCTTTCAGGAGCTCCTCCTTCAGCACAGCAGCACCAATTTGTCCAAAGCATCTTCTCAGAGGGAAAACGCCAAACGCCACGTAGCAAACAGCCTGCAAGTCTGGGTATCTGCTACAGACTAAGGGTTAAACCCCCACATCTTATATTCTGGATCTGTTTCTCTTTAAAGAGGTTTAGTTTTTGAGCCTTTATTAGGTGACTGTGAGTTTGCTAAAACTCCTGTGTAAGACAATGGATATGTTTAAAATGCAAGAGGCATTTGCAAGAGGCAAATGTCCATAAGACATGTCCAAAGGGGCATGGTTTAGTGGTGGATTTGGCAGTGCTGGGACAACAGTGGAACTCAATCTTGGAGATCTTTTCCAACCTAAACAATTCTATGATTCTACAAACTGACACCTATTTCCTACACCAAGATCATCAAGCTCAGCTGCAGCCAACCAGACAGTTGGATTTTAGAGCAGTTACCTCACATCAAACACTACTTATAGTTCAGAAGAATGAGTTCATGACAGTGAGGTAGGAAACACAACCAAGCCCTTCTGAAGTTAAATAAAAAAAAAAAAATTGTCAAAGATCAGAGCAGCTAAAGAGGCAACACAGATCAAGATATTCAGTATGACAGAAGATTATTAATTCTAGCACCTAAAAAAAACCCAATTGCCCCCAAATGTGCCATGGCTATTTCTGCCAGCAGTGAAATACACACACTAGAGAGGGTCGCCTCATTTGTGTCAAGATGATTCCATTTTAAATCTGATATAGGTTCAGTTGAACACATGCCTAAAGAGAATATAAAATGCTTTCCTCCCACAATTTCAATAATTTAAGGCCCTTCATTTAAACAGTGGTTTTGAGCAGAGATCAAACCCAAATTGCAGCCTCTGAAAACGGAGATTTCAGGAAGTCAAACAAAAAACGAGTAGAACATGACATTTTGCAAAGTCAAGTGCCAAGAGCGCTTAAGGAGTCCATTTAGATTAGAAATCTTGAGAAACAGTTCAATTACTTGATAGTATCTGATTTTACTGAGGGAAGATCCTTTGACAAGAGCTTACAAGTACAACACTTGAATTCCTCAGACTCTGGCTGGCTCTGGATCCAGCAGTGCCAAGTGCCAGAGTGCCACAGGCACAGAGCTCCCTGTGACCCAACAGCACATTGCTGAATTGCTGGCTGCACTGCACAGATCCCTCGGCTGAAATGTCATTAAACAGCAAACAAAAGACAAAACACCCAATGAAAGCACAAGTTGTTTGCTTAACTTAAGCCCAGGGCTGTAAGCAATAAAGTTTTGAAGAGAAAGTTTTGTGAAATCATCAGGGTAACAGAGGTTGTACTGTCCACGTTGGAACAGGCAAACAGCCACGTCTGCTTGGAGCTGTAATACTCCCTCTGCAACTACGTGTAATAGTAAAGGAAACATTTTAACAGACCTTACAAACATTTCCACCAGCTATTCAGTTAGAAAACCTTCGAGGGAGTTCTGTAGAATCAACAGAAAACGACATTGAGTCGGGCACCATGCATTCTAGCCAGCATTCAAACACTCAGAGACCCTACAATAAATCCCACACCCCCAACTTGCCAATGCTGGGAACCAGCATTTAACAATCTCCTCAAAGAAAAGAACTGCAAAAAACAGATTAGAAACATGAGGGACATTGTTGGTTGTTGTTGCTGTCCTAGTGAATCACACAGCAAAATCAGGTCACGTTGCCCAGGAGAGGAAGGCTATGGACAGGCTTCTCATACCGAGCCTGCTGTGGTCAATAATTAACCACAGCAAAAAGTTATATAGTCAACATTTTCTATACAGTCAATTTTATTTGTCTGCTCTCATTTCTCAGGAATCAACTTGTTTCTGTAAATGAAGTTACAAGACCAGAACAGTTAATCAAGAACAGAAAGTAGAATTTTTCAGAAAACACAGGCGCTAACTTTACAAGCAATTTAAGACTTAAAGGCTAAAGTTTGACAAAATAATTGACTATGTTATGCTCTGCATGTGAAGGGATATGTCCATAAGTTTTAATGAAGTTTCCATTTTTCACAAGCTGAGTTCTAGCCTACAGTACCTCACAAATGCTTTCCACCTCAAATATTGCCACACTGTAGAAAAAATATATTTCTGTTTTTGGAGACAGGGTTGTTTGTGCATGGACATTAACAAGTACAAAAAATTCAGCAGATAATTTTATAATATTTTCTCTTAACTACAACAGAAAGTGCAACACTAAAAAGGCATCTCCTGCCTACTTAAAATTTCTTATACCTTTACAAAGCTAACTCTGAATGTACACATTACATCCTAGAACACACAAGTAAGTTTGAAAGTGTCCTGGCAGAAGTATGGAAAGCATGCTTACAGCTTTTGTAAGCAAAAAGACACATAGCAAACACCAGCAAAAAGTGATTATGCCTGGAAACAAACACAAATTCATGTCTGAATCTTTACTACTAGTTGAAAACAAAATCCCATGACCTTTGTTGATTCTGCAACTTTATTTGCATTTAAAGACTGGCTGCTAAGCTTCTCATCTGAAGAACCACCACAATCAATCAGGAGTTGCTATCTCTGTTAAAATTAGTCTATCGGATCCAATGGAGACTTATTTAAATTGCAGATTGATCCAGATTGACTTTTGTAGGAAGAGGTCCTGCTTCTTCATGTTCCTCAGTCTTGCATCTAACCACAACAAGTGCAGAGGGTGGGTATCTGCTCAGTTTTTGCTCATTCATGTATTCCAAATCTCCATAGATGCTCAGCTTCTGAAATATTTAAACAAGGAACTTTAAGACAAAGACTCTCCATACTGTGAATAAAAGGAATTTCATTATGCAACTGCATTCCAGGTTCTGACAGCTGCAGCCCTGCCACACAAGCTAACCCAGGCTTTCTGTAACATCTGAAATTCATGGTTGGAACTAGACTTGCATCCAAAAGAGTATATTAAATCTGCCAGAAAAATAGCAGACACAGTGCTTATGTAACAGCTCCTTTGATTTGCAAATACTGTGAGCCAGGACTTTCTGGGCACCAGGAAAGTGCCCCCTCCGATCAGACACTCTGCACTCACCAATACTACGCTGTCACTGTTCTCACTATTGATCCTCCTGGATTCAACCCATACTGGTTTTTACCTATACCACCCAAACCTCAGAATAGCTTTATTCCCAGAGAAATTAGAATCAGCCTCCACTTGTTAAGAGTAATTTGAAAGTTGTCAAGAGGAGAGCACTACAAACCAGAAGACATCCTCTCTGGGCTGCCTGAGTAATAAGGCTCAGAGCTCCTATGGGCCTCAGGAATAAGCAAGAATTGCTCAGCTATAAAATCATACTTTAAATAAACAAAATTGGTTTGCTAACCACATCCTCAAAAATAAAACCCCCTTTCCAGATGAACTTCCCCCAAATGTTCCTTAGTCCCTAGACAGCTGTAGCATAAAAGCAATATAAAGAATAAATTCAGAATACTGTAAGTTATAAAATGCAGTACCTCAGATGGAACATACTGCTCCACAGCTGTAGCTACGGTCGCACAACAAATCCAGAGCAGCACCAACACTGACAGGACAAGTGTAGTGGTTAAAATCCAACTGGAATTTCTGAAATGAGAAGGATGTTGCTACATTTCATATACTGAATACAAGACAATAGACCTCTAAAAAGCTTGGCTCAATTTTGACTGTCTTTCCTGCCAATTCATTAGTCTCTTGCTTTTACAGCTACACAGCCCACTGCAGACTCCTGGGTACTCTAATGCCTTTTTAGGATCACAAAAGAGTTGCTGGATTCTGTTATTGGGCCCTAAGCATCCTCTTGTTTACAGAATTAAAACCAGTTTTTTGTGACACATTTGGGGTCCAACTCACTGATCCTTCATGTGTAAACTTTTAAAGAGAAAGTAACCAGAAAAAAGGAAAGAAGGATCGACATGCTGATCTTCAGAAAAGCTCTAATAAATATACATTGTGTATTTTCAGCCTGGAAATGAGACATGTCAGTGGGCTTTGTATCAAACAATCCCAAAACAAAATACAAAAGAAGTGCTTTGCCCTGAAACACATCCAGAGCTAATGAACAGGCAAGACACAGTATTGATTAAACAGTTCAGAGAACGTACTCAAAAAACAGTGCAGGAAATTATCAATACGTTGTTCACTTGAAATGGAAAGGAAAAATCAAAGTTGGCAGAACACTGTGCAAAAAACACGGGGCCAGTACAGCAAAGTCACACTAACAGTGAGATACAGAATTGTAACTGCTGTGCATCCTGAACCTACAGGCTTGTAGCACTTTGAGACCTTGCCACAGTGCTCCACACACACAGGGGAAAGGCCATTATCCTCCTAGTGGGTACAGACATCCAGAACATACGTACATGGAAAGACACTTGAAAAAGCTGTCGTTTGCTCGCTCTTCAAAGAGCCCTCGGAATGTCTGTGAGCCCCCTGGACGTCTGTCTGCTGAGGGACAACAGCACAAACACTGGTCAGGAGAGCCAGGAAAGGGAAGACCCAAAGCCCACACAGTTGGTCTGCACAAAGCCTAAAAAGAAGCTTTTAAAAACAACCCCAGCTTGCAGGTTTCCATTTCCAGCAGAGCTTTGTTTCTAGCACAGGCTATGCCAAGTGTACATAGTGCACTCTACACAGTAAATAATTACATTTCAGCTTTCTAAAAATTTGCTTTCATATGCCACCTGTAACTTTATTTTTTTCTTTGCATAACAGGGAACATTTGCATTTACTCTTGCAAAGCACAAAGAACAACTTACAGGCTGTTTTACTCAGTGACAAGGATCCTCTTGTATCTCCAGTTTCCTGATCAAGCTGTGGAACATACTGTACTTCTGGCTTTGACTAAAACAAAATAAGGAGATAGGAGATCATGCTAGAAAGCTTCCACTGATCTTGATAATTTATATTTTCAGAACTAATACAGAAATTAACCTGAAGACATGCTCCATTCTCCTAACTTTGAATTTTTTCCCCCATTAAACTGGCTCTAAAGGCAGTGAAATACCAGCAAAAACTGAGCACTTCTGATAGTTCTCTACAGCCTTTTCTGTGACTGGAAGAAGCAGACCTAAAGCGAGCAGCCAGGACACCTTAATCTCAGTGAAAAAGGTAAGCACCTGGAATATGACAATTTTGCCATCATCTGCTTGAAGGTAGAAAGTCCATGAGGATGTTATGAAGCTCTGAGCTGAATCCATCATGTCACTCCAGAATGATCTCACCAGTGTCAGAGGAAAGAGGAGATGAATTCTTGGCATCAGGGACATTAACTGCAAAACATTAACATGTTTTCCATTTCTTTTTATATAAAAAGGACAGAAGTCATGTTCTTGCTCAGCCCTCACCCCAAGGGTACATTTCAGTCCTTGGGTTTATTTTCCATTTGAAGAAACTTAAAAAAAAAGAGAATACACATACTGAACAGAAACAAGTAGGTGGTATTTGAAAAACATGTCACCTACTTACTTGCTCTTGCCTTAACTCAGCAAATGGTAACTGGTTCTGGCATCCAAGATGGCAAGCATATTGTTCATCAGATTGGGAGTATGCTTCAGTACAGGCTGCAAGGGAGAAGTTCCCCAAATGAGATGATAAATTCTGCATTTTTAGTTAAGAAAACATTCTCAGTATAAGTTGGATCAGAAACAAAGCAGCAGTTAAAAGACTGACAATCCTATTTGCAGGGAAAGATATGGCAATCACTCCCAGGGTAGCGTTTGCTCTGAGGTCTAATGACAGAATCAGAGCTTTAACAGATAAGGGAGATGAAATCTGACTGCAATCAGAGCAACTGAGCAGCAACATTACCCTGGCCGAGCTCAGGGATGCAAGTTTTCATTGATCCTCCCACTACCACTACAGCTTTTCCTCTACATATCACATAAACCATCAAATTTTACCTCAGAGAACAGAGATGGAATCCTAATAAACCCAGAGGGACCATCAGTCCATTAAACCCCTGTGAGGTAACAGCAGAAGTCATGGTATCACAGGAAAATCAAATGAGCATCCCCTGTTAGCACAGAAACTGCACTGAAAGTACTATAGAATAATTTCTTATGAAAAATGAAGCCAACTCTTTGTTTAATAGATAGCTTCTATTCACTGTTGACTAGAGATCATAAAGATCAATAAATCTAATTCGGAGAGAATAATTTAGATTGCTCTGCCCATGGAGAAATCAGGGAGAGCTCTCCCACAAAACTCTAAAGCTCAGGTGGACAATGTTGCAGTAGCACCTGAACTAAAGAATCAAACCGAGTAGCAACAGAGAGGACAGCAGCTCTCCCAGTTTTCCAGAGGAACAAATGGACCATCAGAAAGACTAAGAAGCTGGCAGGAAGCATGGCACCAGCAGCTAAGCACTTGAGAGTTCAGCTCATGGCACCTGAGCAGCAATTCCATGCTGCAACTGCCACCAAGGCAGTGTTTGTAGGAGGCATCAGGAGACAGAACTGAGCAGATCAGCCAAGATGTATCTGCCAAGCACAGAATACTCAGTCAGGGCACCCACCAGCAGGTTATAGAACATAAGCCAGCAAAACAACAGCTCCATTAAGGAGAGTTAAACCAGAAATAAGCAACTGTTCCATTACTCTACATGTGCTCTATTGGTACATTCCCCTGTTTCATGGCACTCTTTCGTGTGCGGTTTGACAACTAGACTGACATGCTGGATCACAGCTACACACAGTGTGTGACAGACTAGAGCATTAGCCCATTTCTGGAGCAGTTAATGAAGTTTTGTGTCACATTAGCATCTTTGCAAGTCAGGCTTTCTACTTCCCTACCTGCCATCAGCTCCTTGAGCTGGCCATGAGCTCTCTTGTTTCTAAGAGCTACTAAGAGGATAAATGCCTCCCTTGAGCACTGGCCTGGTACGTAACTGTATTGGCAATAAAGATGGAGAGCTCCCACCTTTCCTGCTCTGCATAAAACTGTGACTCAGCTGCCTCAATATTACTGGAAGAAAGTTCTATACAATTCCAAACCCACTATTAATTGACCCATAGTACACACCATACCCAGAGGTATTTAAAAGACATGGTTTAGTGGGTGCCTTGGCAGTCCTGGGGAACAGTTGGACTTGAAGGTCTTTTCCAACTTCAATGATTCTACATTTCATCTTCTCTGTGAAACTTTTGCTCTAAACAGATAACCCTGAGAGAATTACTTCACCAGTATTTAAAGGCTTATTCCAAACAAAACGTACCTAATTCCCAAGGGTTTAGCTGAAAGGAAAGCTCAGGATGTAGCCTAAACCATGATTTACAAGGCACAAGATCTGTGTTCTTATTCCATCTGAACAATTCACTTCTATACTTAAGTTTGTCAGGAATGGTAAATGGGACTGATTGTCACATAAAAGGAAAACTATTTGACTGGATTTTTTTCCCAGTCATTTTGTGTTTTGTAGGACAAACTGCTGCTTATAGTAAAATGAAGGATTTCGAATTTATTTCCTGATGACACTTAAGAAATTCAACAACACTAAGGATCAGGTAAGGAGAAATCAACAGAGATTCCTGCTCTCCTCCCTCCTTTATGCCTTCAGATTACAGGATGTTGAAGGAGTTCTGAGGTCTTACCAGAGTCACATTCCTGTTTGGTCCGATTCAAATCGGCGCCATCGTCCACGAACTGGCAAATGGAGAACAGCCTGCAGCCCCTCTGGCAGGCGTACAGCTCCTCTTCCTGGGGAGGCACAACAACAGGCTTGCATCCTTCCAGTCCAGAACAAATTGCCAGAAAACATTTTTTTGTTGTTTGGTTGGGTTTTTTTTTTGTCCTCCTCCTCTCCACCAGACCTACGACCCAGCTAAACATGACCTGAAGTAAACCCGAGCCACAGCTCTGTAACACTGACATCCCAATGGATTTAATTCAAACAGAGCTCTCCATTCTGTGGTGGGCAAACCTGGAACAGCAAACTGTGTTTTGTAATTCCAATCCTACAATCCACAAAGCGAACTTTTTACCAAATGCTGTGTTTAAAACTAAGAGACAGTGCTCTTAGAAAGGAAAAGATTTACTCATGTTTAACCCTACAAAGAGCAGAAAATCTCTGGTATCGCTTAAATAGTAGAACTCAGAAGGAAAGGACAAAAAAATCCCTGATTTTGACAGTGATTACAATGTATCTACCAGACTCTAGTCAGAATCACCACAGAACTGTCAAAATAAGAGATTATCTTCTGAAGTACTACACCAGTACCCTGGTTAATTGTTTGCTGACAAACCAGCTCCAGAAACACAATTTTTTTTTATAATGAACTGAAGGGAAAAAGTGCTTTCTCACTGCAACCATTAAAATTAAGCAAATATAGAAATCCTACACCTGGTATTTCTTCTGTCCACAAAGGCAAGGGCACGGATGTGCACAGACTGGGTTCTCCACCTTGCAGAACTAAAGCCTCTGTCAGGTGAGTGTCCTACCTCTGACCACACCCTGTCACTGACCCGTGAACCAGACCAACGAAACCATCACCCACTCAAATGACTGCACAGGTGGCAAACAAGACTCTGAGTTAATTTAACAACCACCAAACACACCACACCTCATGTACAACCTGCTGTAAACGACCTGGCCACTGCTGAGAGCACCGGTTCGCACACTTTAAAAGGCACAAGAGCAGAAAACTGTGAATATAAATTAAAACTCAACTCCAACACTGACAAGGTGGGTGATGCTGTTGCAGAAAATGTGTTCTGTAATTTAATATCCATAGAAATCAGCTCCAGCAGACAGGTTTCTATGGCAGTCTCGATGAAGTTTGTCTTACTTTCCAGTGACAACTAAAATGATTTCCTTCAATTCTACCAGTAGTTTTGTGACAAACAGAACAAACACTAAATGTAAAGAAAGGGGTGAGTGTATTAGTCCACGGCTCCAACAACACGCACCAAAATTCAAATTCAAAAAGTAACAAAATTCAAAAGTACAATAAAACCCAAAGAAATATCAGCCTTCCTTGAACTTGACAGAGTCCTGCAAGGGAAGTAAACCAATGCACCAAAACAATGGAAATATATTAGGGTAATGTTTAGCCTTAATTTCTCTGGTTTAGTTCTTCCTCTTCACGTAGGTACCAAAACATGCCATAAGTACACATGTAAATTTACTAATATTCCAAACAACTCCCTGTTACCTGTTTCCGCGGGGATACCAATATCAGCTGCAAAATCCAACTGAATTCCACAGGAAAGCAGGCAAAGCCCTGTTACCCAACCCTGGCACTGCTCTACTTCCCTGCTACCCTCCCCTGAAATCCCAAACATGGGGTAAGAGTTCCACTTGCTACACAGCCACAGCTGATAATGAAGTTTATTGCTAACAGAGAACCAGGAAGGATAAGATTTTGGGTCCTGGATTTTCCAAATTCAGGCCTGCAGTTCAAAGCTGTGCAAAGCCTGAACCAACAGCAAACCCTGCGGTACGAAATTAAATTCCCATCGGACACTATTCCAGTATTTTCTCATGAGATGAAAAAAATTCCATGAAGGCTCTGATGAGCCACTTGTTTGTGTCACCATTTATGCTTCATCCTTCACCACCCAAGTGCCCCACTGGCGCCCTGACTCAGGATCTCTGCCCTGCCACCAACACAGCTCCGTTTTAGTGCCCAAAATATGCAGAAGCCCAAGCCAAATTACAGCTGCCTCTTTAGGAACAGGAGGAAAAAAAGCAGCAACCACACCTCCCCCCCCAAACCCACAAAAGCACCAGGGACTGACAAAACTGTGCTTTGAAAACAGCGCTTCACTGGCAAGCTGCAGCCTAACCATCTATTTCTATAAGGAAGGATCTCTTTTTAGGGAGAAGACGGAGCTGCAGGGGGAGAGGGAGAAAAGAAGGGCCGCGCAGAGTCCGGGGGAGACGGTGGGGCCGGGAAGGGCCCGCCCGTACCTTGGGGTAGGTGTGCAGGGGGTAGGTCAGCTGGCAGGCGCGGTGACACGACGCCGTGTTGCCCAGCACGGAGTCGAAGGCCTCGGAGGACGAGGCGGCGGGGAGCGGCCCCGCGGCGACGGCTCCCGTCGGGAGCGCCAGGAACAGAGGCAGGAACAGCGGCAGCACCGGGAGCAGGACGGGGAGGCCGCCCCGCAGCGCCGCCATCTTCGCCCCTCCGCCCCGGCACCGGCGTCCACCGCCCCTCGCGAGATGTGACCCTCGCCCCGCGCGGGGTGTTCTGGGAGGTGTAGTCCGCCCGCGGGGCACCCCCGACCATCCCATAGGGCGTCACCGCAGGGGGGAACTACCGGGCGAAAATGGCGGAATGGCCGTACTGCCCACCGCGCGAGGCTTGCTGGGAGGTGTAGTCCTCGTTGCGGGACAACCTCGGCCATCCTATAGGGTCTCGCACCCGGCGGAACTACCGTGCAGAA
Organism: Manacus vitellinus; assembly: GCF_001715985.3. Classification (NCBI taxonomy): domain Eukaryota; kingdom Metazoa; phylum Chordata; class Aves; order Passeriformes; family Pipridae; genus Manacus; species Manacus vitellinus. Next base: position 8,205,908 of record NW_021939546.1, on the reverse strand, counting down.
ATGGCGGGACGGGGCGGGTTCCGTGGGGGCGGGCGGCCAGGGCAGCATGGAGCGGTTCCTGGTGCGCAGTGCCCGCGGCCCGCGCAGCCCCCGCCCGGCCGCGGCCGAGCCCCGCAGCTGCCGGCAGGTCACCTCGAGTCCCTCAAGGCAGGTCACCGGGGGGAGCGGTCACTGGGCAGCGCGGGGTGGCGGTGGGAGGAGCGGTGCGTGGACGCCTGCGGTGCCAGCTCCGCACCGAAGTCTTGGCAGCCGTGAGATGGGATCCTCACAGGGAATAGGGAAGTGGAGCTATACAGGTGCAGAGGGCTCTGCTGCTGAGTAAGATGCATCACATCCAAAATATGAGACTCGCACTCTTTGCAGTCTGTTCTGTCAAGATCCACGGTAAAAGCAGCGAAAAACTGTGGATGTGCAGTGTACTTGGGTCAGCATTCGTGTTCCTTAATGCTTTGTTTCTCACCTTGCTGTCTTTATTTTAAATTTGAAGCAAATCTGAGCAGGATTCAGATTCTGCCAGCCTACTAAAGATAATTACCTGCCTCCCTCTTAATCCATTTTCCTATTTAGAGACATTTATACAATGGATTCCTTAAATTCAAAACACTTCTTTTCTAGCAGACGTTTGCTGTTACATGGCCAGAGTTTGGCAGATCAAGGTGAAGCCTCTTACTTTGCTTTCTGGTTACTTCAGTCTTGATTTGCAGAAGGTTTCTAATCCCAAACAAGTACCCATGCTCCCAGGCCACCGTGTATTCTATGCTCTGGTCCATGCCATGATCAATAATTCATGTGTTGATAACAGCCCCATTAGCTGAGATCACTGTCCTTATTTATCATAAGGATATCCCGCTCTCCTAATGGCTTTTCTCTTTCCCAGAGAGTTGTGGTTGTGGAAGACATAAAACGATGGAAGTCTATACTGGAGCTTCCTGGGCAACCAAAAGAGAACCTGATGGAGGCTTTGGAGGAGCTGAAGAAGAAAATACCATCCAAGGAAGTGTTACTTTCCACTAAAATAGGTATATCTTGTCTATCTAGACTGTGAATATTAGGTTGTCTTATGTCTGCTTGGCTTGTCAGTACAAAAGTTTGGAAGCTTTTAAAGAAATTAGTGTCACTGCCAATGAAATATTGATATCCAGCCTGCAGTTTTCAGAGCTGGTACTGAAAAAGTCCAGCTGGTACTGAAAAAGCTGTCCTCTAATTCCTCCCAGGCAATACTGCATCACCCCTTTTTGTGGTCAGATTTTTGAAGAGCTCTTCTTGGTCCCTGTGTGTTTTATTCCTTCTCCTGCTGTCTGTCAGAGCGCTCTCTTGCCATCCAAGGCGTGGTTCATTTATATAATTTGGCTGAATCCACTGGACGTGTGAGAAATTCTCCTCAGATCACCCAGAACTGCTTCTTGCATCCCTGCCCTAAGGAATCCCCAGCAGATGGGCAGCTCCCGTTAGAGCCATTAGAGCAGCCGCATCTCTAATCACAGAGCCCTTGAAAAGGAGAAGCGATCCGCCCTTTTCTCCGTCTTCTGAGCTGTGGTTTCATTTGCCATGTTCAGGCTTTATTCAGGCTTTTCTCGAGGTTTTTCCCAGTGCCTGCCTGCAGTCGGCTGGGCTGGAAGAGCCATCGAAGCCTAACAGTGACATCTCCTGGCCAAGAGCGCTTCTGGTCAGGGAAAAACACCCCTCTGAGAGCAGGAAGCTCTCTTTTGTCTCCTCGCAGAGAAAAGCCTCTTCTGCACTGGCCCCATCAATGGGAAAGATTCTGCTTGGAGTCACCGTGGTGTTAAAATGCTACAGCCATCATCAGCAACATCTGCTTCCTTAAGGGGGTTTCCAGGTGAAAACCAGCATTTTTTGTAGGCCAAGCTCACAAGCTTTCACCAGATCCAGGATCTGTGTAAAAAAATCAGCATAGCCTTGTGTTACATAAGTGTCACTCCACACCTTGTTGACTTGGGAAGGGAATTTTCACAATTCCTTGCTAATTGCTCAGGCAAAAATCACAGCAGAAGCCAAAGAGCGAGAACTCCATGCTTAATGGCTAATAAATTTATATCTGTGTTTGTGTCAGTGCTCTGGTTGTTTTGCTGACCCTGCCTCAGTTAAAAATGTGTGGCTGCTTTAGCCCTGATATGATTCAGCCCGTGTCCATTGTATTTTGCCCACCTGCCAATCCCAAGGGAGCTGTTCCTGTTTTCCAGGTCACACAGTGAACAAGATGCGCAAACACTCCGATCCTGACGTGTCTGGCCTTGCCAAGGATATTTACACAGAGTGGAGAACCTTCATCAGGGACCACTCCAACAGGCCCTCCATCGAGGTCAGGAGCGATCCCAAGTCCGAGGCTTTCAGGAAGAACGCACGGAAACTGCTCTGTGAAGCCCTGGATTTGGAGGTAATGTTCGGAGCCATTTGCCTTTAGCTCAGGGAATTACTTCTTGTAGGAACAAGTTAAACCTTTCCCAGCCACAGCTACTGCCAAGCTGGTCCTGCCTGCAGAGTGGGGACAAGACCAGGTGACCTGTTCCTACTTTTAGTGATTCACAGCACATCCCTATTTATGAGCAGCTTTGTTTTCAAGGCAGATAATTTTATTTTGGTTGTTAACCAAGTCAGCCTGCTAATTGTAAGCAAGGTGTATTTGCTCTCATTTACATAACCAGTCAACAGATCAGTTGTGCATCTACTGCAGTTGGGCTATGCAAGAGAAGGAAGTTAATAGAACATGAAGTTTTTCCTACTACTCAACAGCTGTGAAAGCAACAGTGGGACCTTTTGGGTGTTTTCTAATTAAACATTTGTAAATTTAAATCTATTGCAAAAACAGAGACAAGGTTGAAAGTATATAAAGTGGTGATAAATACCAGATCCCTCAGGTATCTTTAAGTAAATGAACAGAGCTTTGCTGTAAGGCTTAATGACTAGTTTGCTTGGTCTATGAAATGCCATAATAATTATCCTTTTTAACTTATCCATTAATTATCCTTTAAAGGGCAAGTCAAGTGATAAGCACTCAAGAGTTTCAAAGCTGTGTGTTTTCTAGCTGTGAGAACAACCTCTCCAACTTCCAGTGCATCTGGATTGGGGCAGCACAGAAGGATGGTTTGCTGTAGGAATGCCTCAGAAAGGTGGGAGCTCACTTTTGCTGGATCAAACCTAGTACTCAGAAATCACATCTATGCATGGTGATAAGACTGGAAGTAAAGTCTAAATCTGTGGAACATCAAGACTATGGTACCACTCTAAAATGAGTAGAATTGGGTAAAGCAGAGCTGCCTCTGGATAGGACTCACCTGAAAGCACAGCAAGGAAGAATAACCTTTGGGTACCACCACATGTGCAAGCAGAGCTCACAGCAGGACTTAAACTGCTCATGAAGGCAGAGGAACCACAGAGGTCCAGCAAATGGGGAGCAGGGACACCTGAGAGGCTGACAAAAAGGAGAAGGGAAGGTGGGGCTGAGTGAATCTGAGGGACTTTTAAGTGATGGGTAGCAAAACCGGCATGGGCAAAGGACTCAGAGGAATACCACCTGGCTCACTGGAATCTCCTGCATGCAAAGCATGGGAGATTCCCCCTCACAAAAGGGAAATGAAACTAAAAGCATTTCTTTATGGGTGGGGGATTTTTTTTTCCTAAACTGTGCTAAATTACAGGTTTTGGCACATGTTGAAGCAATAACTACATAATTAACATTTAGCAAATCCCTTTCTGTGTTCTTAATTACACCTCCTTCTACACGCAGAGGGCCCACATTTCCCTTTATAGCACAAGGCAGAGTTGCCAAGTGTTTGGCACATCTTAGAGTTGCTGTTGGAATTAAGTTTAAAATAGTATCCAAGGTACTTTCTATCAGCAAGACCAAAAGTGAGCTTTATGGAGACACTACAGCGTAGTCTATAATTGCAGTTGAGCTTGATACCCAAAGCTTGTCACAGATTAGTTTCCTGTTGTGATGGCAAAGTACTGCCACCCAGCTGGAGATGGGGACATGTTCCTTGCTACTGACCATGTCGCCTTGTTCCTTAATTGCTGGGGTGGAATTAAATTGCTCTTCCTGTTACACTTGTGATGGGAAGTAGATTTCCTTGAATCTAAGCTGATTAATGAAGAAACACTGAAAAGCACCAAAGTCCAATTTCAATCAGTTGGTCTCCTTATTAAATGTAAAGATCTAATTTTATACTTTGCTGTTTTCAGATTGATCACCCACTGGCTGAAAATATTGAGCGAGAAGCTTTTCATCTCTCTTCCCGCCTCATTAACGCGCCGTATCGCAGGACAGTGCGAGCTCTTGTCTTCTCATTAAAGCACAAACCTGAGATCCGAGCTGAAGTCAAGGCTGGCACAGTCACTGTCCCTGCCTTTGTACAGAACCATAAAAAGTGATCCCGAGTCAGAACTTCCTGTGCCTACAGCTCCGTAGAACAGGGAGCCCCTTCTGTGGTGAGGGGAGCGCAGGAGTGCTGACAGTGTGACTTGACTCTCCAGCACCACTCCATGAACAGGGCTGCTGGAGGGGAAAACTAATGATTGAAGTGGTGCTGTAAATCTGACTTGGTAGAAATCCATGTGGGTTTGTTGCAGGAAAAGTTTCTTCTGCTCTGCTGTATATTTTCCATCCTTGCTGATTCACTTGGTTCTTCTTTCTGCCCTTTTGTCACGGCTCAGTTTAGCTGCATCCCTGATGTGGATCCTCAGGTGGAATCAGCTGAATAACATCAAGGAGCAACTCTGTGCTGTGCTGTTGGGAAATACTGGGAATTCAGGATAATTGGTCCACGGGAGAAGATTCCTAGTGGATAACTGCAAATTTTAGTTAGCCCTAAATCATCCACATCTGCTGCAGCTGGGCCCTGCCTGTGGCAAGAGCTGTTTTGCCAAGCCAGGTGATTTTCCTTTGCAGCATTCCAGAGTTGGATGCAAAATGGGTTTCATTAACTTGCTCTCTATTATTCCATCAGCTCAGTCATCCTGCAATTTGGGGCATTTTCTAAAGCTCTGGAGTGAAAATCAAAATGCCCCAGAGTATAGGTGCTATCTGATGCCTCTGCTGTTCAATGAGCAGCTCACTCAGCCTTCCATACCTCACTCATGATTTAAATGTGGTGCTTGTTCCTACTGTAACGTGAAAAAACTTGTAATGAATTTTCTAAATAAAATTGGGATATAAGAAAATTATTCCTTTTAAAGGCTTTTTTTTCTTCCAAAAGGAACACGGTTCAGAATGATAACGTGAACAGATCTAAGCAACTAACTATTGTTTAAATTCCTTCCAGTTATTAAAAACTGGAAATCTTGCCTCATACTTGGTCTGATTACTTTAGTGCCACAGCTCGTCTTGTTCTCCATAATCTGTGACAGACATGGTGTTTGTATCTTCACCCTAAAACGTGACTGCCTTTACTTGGATCTGCTAATTACTTTTTTCCATTGCAGACACTGGAAGAAACACCCAAAACTTACCTGAGGTGTTGAACTCCATAAATTTAATTAGGTAATTGCAGGTTATCCTAAAAATATCTAAACCCTGTTTTGTTTGCCTGGGCCAGTGCAAGACCATTTTTTCCTGTACATATTGCAAAGGTATCCTCAAACAGCTGACTTTTCTGAAAACAAACATTTCATTTGTAGAAAACTGATGTTAGGTGTGTTGGAGGCAGAAGCTGGCAGTATGGATAATATGTCAGTGAAGACCTAACACTTGTTGACCAGGCTGTAGCAAGAGATGTGAAACCCCTCAATTTACTTCTTACAAGTAATCAGCTCCATTTCCCACTTAAATAGCTTTGAGCTGCACAGCTGTAATTGAATTCATGTATCCTGGACTGTCACAGAGGAGGTTCAGGATCAATGAATGACCCAGCTTTTGCATCAGAGCTGCAACACCAAGACCTGCAGTATTTATTTATTTTCAGCTTTCTGTTCCTGGTGCTGGGCTGTTCTTTTCTCTGGTTAGGTAGCATGTGAGAAGCAAAAGTCCTGAAAATTAGGAACTTCTGGTCTAATGAAAGCCAGGCCAGAGAAGTTTCCCACACGGTCTGACCGTGCCAATATTTTTCACCTAAGAATTAACTTCAGGGATGCAGAGTTACTGTACACAAGCAGAAAACTCCCCTATAAATTACCTCTATTTAATGGCTAGTGTTTTTGCCCCACTTGTTTTCAAAGGGACTCAATTGTATATAGCTCCGGGTCCAGCTCTTCTATCTTGATGTTAAAGCTGGCAGTAACATTTGGGCTGAAGATTCACAGACTCAGCTTTGCATAAAACTGACTGTCTGGAGGAACTGGAGAAGAGTTCGGAGGGTTGGACTCAAGACCCACAGGACAGGAGGAATGCAGAGAACTAGGAACCACTTTAAGGACAAAAACAAAGGAAGGTGGAGAAAGAAGACAAAAACAGAGATGGAAAAGCAATAGGCCAAAAAGGGCTTCATTTTCCCAAAGGGTGATGCTGAATGTGACAACAGGATACTTGATATCTGGCAGTAATTAAGTTTTTAATTAGGCTTTAAAAAACAGAGTCCCCCCCTTGGACCAACCTCACCTGCACAACTGCATTTGTTTATGCCTTGGGTTACCTGCTAAATAGGTTTTCTGGGAAAACCCTTCTAGATTAAAAGGGAGGATGAAAGGGCTGAGTGGGGGCTCCCTTGTGCTTAGTTTCTCTGGCACAGCCACTTCCCTTTTTACAGGGGAAACACTAAATGAGGGCGGCACCCAACTAGGAGAAAAGTTGTACTTTTTCCCTTTTTTTCCCCTGATTAAGCCTAGCCTACAGATTTCTTTCAGCAGATGGGTACTTAAAGCTGACAGACCTCTAGAGACCTGCTGCACCTGGCAAAGAGAGGAAGGAAGCATCTTCAGTAGGTATTTTCTGATTCCCCTCCCCATGCTGCTGGTGCTTGGGGAATACAGGATGGGCTCAGGGCAGCACCAGGAGGGATGGAGGAGGGAATTCACCCCTGCCAGAGCTGACTTCTGACCCTGGCTTCTGAAGAGAAAAATTTGGGAAGGCATCAGGTGACAGCTTGCTCCATTCCCCACCAGCAGGCACAGCTCAGGAGAGCTTTGTCCTGCTGCAAATTACTTGGGCAAAACAGGATGGGAGTAGACAAGACCCTCCCTGTCCTTTGGAAAGAGAGTGCGCAGCAGCTCACCTTTTTTCATCTTTCAAGAGGTTCTTCAAAGGTTTCTGCACAAAGAACCCAAACTTTTAGATCTCATTTGCTTCTCTGGCAGCCCTGCGATATGAAGGGTTGGCCAGGCAGGAACTTTCCTCCCAAGGAAGTTAGCACACCAGGAGGGCAGGATCATAGGATGGAGCAGAAATTGGGAACTGAAGCAGAGGAGGGATAGAGGGAAGCAGAAAAGAAGAGGCAGAGGGAGGGAATTCCCCAGTCCAACTGGCCACAGCTACCAAAGCCTTGTTCCTCCATACAGGGCCCAGCACCATTCAGGAGGATGAACTGGCATCTCACAGGATGAGACACTGAGGCACTAAGGGTCTGTGATATGCCATAGGATCCAAAAAAAGGGAAGCCTATGCCAGAGTTACACTGCAATTAATGATGCCCTAATTGTGCTGGCAGCCCCTGAACCACATCCATGGTCTCTGTCAATTAAACTAGATTATGGAATGATCCTTGCTAATTATATATTATTATCTAGCAAGCAGTTATCTCCCTATAAAGGGTGCTCCTATAATGGACAAACACTGTTCCTCTAGCACAGCCAGCCCCAATGGCAAATAAAAAAAGAAAAAACCAAAACCATTTCTGCTGTGGCAAATATTTTGCCTCAGCTCAACTTTTCGCATTGCAAACACTGCACTCCTGTCCCAGATGGAGGGAGGAAGAGGAGGAGGAGGGCTGCAACATGCAGAACCAGCTGGAGACAGGAGGCAGGATCAAATCTGAACCCCCCAAACCTGCTGCAGAGGCATGATTGCAAGCTCAAAATCCAGCTGTGAACACTCCCTTCCATCATGGAGCAAATGCCCCACTCAGCCTCCACACACCAAAATCCCCATGAGCAGGGGGGGAGGACCTTGCTGTCCCTGGGGCTGTGATGACCGGGAAACAGGGTTTAAAATAGGCTGGGAAAACCGCTCCCGGTAAATGCCATCATTGCATTTTTAATTGTCCATATGCTTGATCCATTATGTTTTCCCAGATGGCTGGGCTGCTTGACTAGTGCCTCTTCAACTGTGCCACCACGGCCAGGATCTCCAGTGACTACCTCGGTCCCCAAGGTAGAGACACCCCCACCGTAGGATCTGTGTCACTATGACCAGGGTCTCCAGTGGGTACCTGGATCCCCAAGGTAGACACACCCCTGGAGCAGGCTGGCACTGCCCACCTTAGCAGGCAGGATTAGCTGCAGCTTCCCCCAGGCTGTGATGGACCGAGGACTGTTGTGTCCATCACTGTGCTGGGAGGGAAGAGGGGGAGGAGGTGGTACCTAATGGTGGTCTCCTCCCCAACCTGTCCTCAATCCATCACCAGCAGCTCAGGGGAAGCTGCCAAGCAGTCTCTTGCTGCCCCTGTGGTTTTGTTCCCCCAAACAGAGCCACCAGCCAGGGCACCTACCTGTTGATGGGCTGGCAGTACCCACCAGGCATGACCCCCTCCAACTTCCCACTGCTGTTCCAGCTGCAGTACCCGGTGCACGGGCAGTGAGCTCTGTCCTTCCCAGCACAGACCCCTCTCAGTGTAACACTCACCAACCCATCCATGCCAAGGTCCTGGGGGGCCGTGACTGGCTTGGTGGAAAAGTTGCTGGTGGCCTCCTGGCCTTTAACACCAATCCTCAAGAAAACCACCCCAAGGAGCAGCAAACCCACTCCTGCTCCAGCCAACAAACTGCCCTTGTGCTCGCCCCCGGGCCAGTCCCTGCTAAATTAACCATAAATGTTTGAGGAGAGGATGCAGGATTAGGGAAGCCTGGCCAGCTTCATTCCTGGCATTCCTGGGGAAAGGGAAAAATCTCCAGAGCAACCCCTGCTGTGGTGCTGCTCAGCCTCACACCAGATGACTCCAGGGGGACAGCAGGGCACCGATACCAGCTCAGGCAAGGTTGGCACCCATCCTGCACCCTGCTCCTTCCAAGCCTCACAGCTCTGGGGCCATCAGGGACACTCTGAGCCAGACTGGGTTCAGCTGCAGGGTTGGATTCAGCTGTGCTGAATTTGCAGCCTTAGCAGAGCCCTCCCACCCTGAGGCTCCTCTCGGCTGCTCATAGCCATCACAGTTGCACCTGAATGGAGTTGCTCCAGGTGCCACGGGATTTTCCAAGGCTGCCAGGTTCTCGTGGTGTGGATCATGACATCATGTGCTTGCTGGGCTCCCCAGTGGGATGGCCAGTCCTGCCCAGTGCCCCAGGGCAGGGGGAACAGGGTCTTGTGCCAGCAGCAGTGCCCATTTTGGGGCACTTCCACCCTTGCTGCATTTGTCCAACTCAGAAGTGCAAAAGCACAGCCCTCTTCAGCACACCCCACCAGGGTGACACATCAGGAAAACCTTCTGGTAAATAGAGAAAAAATGGAAAGCATGGCTGGGATTTTTCGGATATTTTAGCTCAGCTTCTCTCCGGTGGGAGCAATTCCCCCAGGGAAGGAGACGAATAAACCAGTTGATCTCCTGGGGGCTCTTCCAGTCCTGTTTTCTATGATCTACAATTTTCCAACAGTTCTTCACTTGATTTGCACTCAGACATTTGCAGAGGGATAATGGAAGCTCTCCCTCCTGCACAACAGCAAAGCCTTTGTCTGCTCCAGAGAGACGCGACTCCATGTCCATAAGCAAAGCCAGGAAATGGGGTGGCTGCATCCAGCCCGGCACAGTCGAGTCATCGTGCTCTAAATAAATAATCAGATGAGTAACAGGAGCACTGCCTGTGCCTGCTGCTCTCCTGCTTGCTCGGGAAGCACCAAGCGAACGCTAAAGAGGGAAACTGAGGCCTGATGTGCGAGGACCACAGTCACGGTTGAGGGAAGGACCACTGGTGATGGATTCCTGATATCTCTGCCCCTCATCTGAGCGGCTTTTACACAAGAAGAAGGATTTGTTTCACAAAGTGACCAGGGCAGTCCCTCTCTCTGGGCTGTGTGCTGGCACTGTCCCCCTCCCCAGCTGGTGTGTCAGGGAAGAGGTGGTTTAACAGGGAATGGCAATGAGCAAATTCCTGCAGAGCAGGGAGAGACTGGATGCCTAAACCTAATGGAGAAAATCAGAGCCTGAGACACGGCGGAGGATGACTGGAGGCTGAGAGGGCCGTTGTTCAGCCAGCACCAGAGGCTTTCCTTGCTCAGAGCAGGATGACCGGTTTGAGTGGTTCGCTGCTGGTGGCAGCTGCAGCTGCAAATGCGAGCAGAAACAAGCTGGGAAAAGTCTTTTGTAAACATTCAAGTCGCATTAATCACCCCATCCATGAGCCCCTGGATAACACCCTGCAAGGCTGGGGGTGCTGGGGATCCCCTTGGCTCAGGGAGCAGAGCTGCTCCCACAGCACCAGTCCTGCATCCACAGGGGTGTGCAGGTGAATGCTGCACCCAGGGATGCTCAGGCAGCTTTGAACTGGAGCCAGAGCTGGAAACCTTCCTTGGGGTGAGTGCAGCAGGGGTCCCTTCTGCTGTTGGACCTTGGGACCTGGTCCAACTCCTTATTTGAGTGCAATACCAACAGCTACCCAGAAAAGCATTTTTCCGTGCAAATTGCGAGGTGCTGGAGGCTCCAGATGGGCAAGGAGGTGCCTGTCCTGCAGGCAAGGGCTGGATGCTGCTGGGTGCTGAGAGCTCCCCACCAGGCACAAGCGGCTGCAACATTCACCTGTTTCAGCAAAATCTGGGCCACCAAGAAGGTTAATTATATCTTTAAGTTTCTTTCAGTTGTCAAATCTTGTAACTGTGGTCTCAAGCTGACAGTTCTATACCCAGCAATTAACCAGCAGAGAAGCTCTGCAGGCAGCGTGGGGGGGGTCTGTCCTTGTTTCCCATCTACATACACAACAGGCTCTCAAAACATTGCCTTAATGGAGCTTAACACGACTGGCAAATATTTCCTTCAGAAATCCTGCATTTGGTGACGTGTTGCACCAACAAACACCAAATCAATCCTAAGGAAGGCTCCTCGTTAGGAGGCATGCGCAGATTTGTGCCTTCTTCCCTCCCCAGACACCCTCTCAGGCATCCGTGGGCTGGTGCAATCCGGGAGGAAAAGCTGCTCAAACATCATCCTTTTCCTTTGCTGCTTCTTCCCCTGATGCCCTAATGTACAGAACTATCCCAGAGGGAAGCAGGACATCAGTCAGGGTAGCCTTTCACTGGTGGGACTATCCTGTCAGTCCCTGCTAAATGCTGGATTCAGCAGCAAGAGGGGTTTGCTGTGCTGTGCAGTGCTTTTCAGAGATACCCAGTCCCCTCCTTAGGATTCATTCACATTTAGAGACAGCACCAAAAAAATGGCTCCTGGATTTCCCACTGTCCTCAAACTCCATTTTTTGCCCCTGATCAACTATGCTGGGACATTTTAAGATCTCTCCCTGCACCGCAGTCTGTTTTACACAGGCTGGAGTGGGGGTGGCCCCTACACAGGCTCCCAGGGCTGTGCGCACCCTGCTTCCACAGCGAGATTCCCTGTGGCTTTGCCATATGCTGGCTCTGACCCACACTAGGATGAACACAGACTGTTCTGTGACAGCCACCCCCTCTGTGATGCTGAAGGGGAATGTCCTTTGTGTTGGGATGGCACAAGAGGCAGGTAGGGGCTATTCAGCCATCCAGCAGGGCTCATGGTGAGGATCCCCAGTTTTCTGGAGGGGCAGATGACCACAGGACTCCTATTTTCGTGCTCTTGGGTTGCTGAGCTCACCGTCTGCAGGGACTAGGGGTGGAGGTCTGGTGTCATTGAGGTCCCAGAGAAGCCAGCTCCTCCTGCCAAGGCCATCTTTACAGGATTACAAAAACCTCCACACTCCAGCATCTCAGGCTCCATGGCACCACAGCCTGCCAAGCCACAACAGGATTTGCTCATGTTTTCAGACCTCAGGAGTGAGACTGGTACAGAGTTCACAGCAGTGGGCACCTCAATATGCTGGAAAGGAGGAAAACACAGAGGAGAGGAGAGGAAGATTGTTCTCTTCCCCTCCAGCTGCTGGCGGCTGAGGCACTCATAGTGAGTCCTGAGAGAAGGTGAGACAACATGCGAAGATCAAATGAGGAGCTCCAGGGCATGGCAAATTCATCTCATCACATCACCCACAGACATCCAGAAACACCACCTGGGAGCATCTACGTGAGCTACATCTGTTTGTGCCAGGTGGAGATACCTACAACACAGCTCCATGGTCCCCCCCCAAGCATGGGTGGGAGTATGGAGAACATTTGTTCGGCATACAGCAATATTTGGGGATGGTTTGTACCTTCAAGAATTCAGCAAGAAATAATTGACAGGATGATTTGCAGCCATCGGCAAACAACGCTACTTTCCTGAAAGCAGCAGCACTAGAGGGAAAACAAATTGAAGCAGGTGCAGGAAGAGTTAGGGAGCGCAAGAATTGCATTCCCGAGCCAAATGGACAGATTGAGACAGAGGAAAACAAATTGGGAAGGGAAACGGCTGCCTATTGCCTGGATTTTTCAGGCACTGGAAGGAGGTGGAGGTTGGGTTCAGGCTCAGTTTTGGGGCCTGCGAGCTGTGACTCTGTTCAGGCAGCTGTGTTTGTGCTCAGCCTGGCCCGAGGGCTAATTTTGGGGTATGTGTTCACCCTGGGCAGGACTGGGATTGCAAGCCCTGGAAATCTGGAAAGCAGCATCCTACAAAAGCACCAGCCCCACCACTGCGATGACCATGAGGAGCCCGGCCAGGATGCAGATGCTGATGAAGATGATGTCACTGGTGTCCTGGCTCTTGATTTCATGGGCATCCATTGCTTCCCCCTCCCACTGCTGGGCATCCACCAGGTTTTCTGCCTGGCTGAGCCTGGATGGGTCAGGCCCAGCAATGAGGGTCACCGAGGCTTCCTTCCTCTTTGGCTCACACTGCACCTCGTACTGGTGGATGTCCTCCTGGTCACCCGCTGAAAAATCGATGTAGAGGGTGCTGACGATGACAGACGTGTTGTTGCGCCTCTGCAAGACAAGGGTCACAGCTCATTAGAGCTTTGTGCAGTTCCTTTTCACAGGGGTTTGGAGGGGTTGGCCATGAATCAGATGGGTATCTACTGGGAAGATGTGAGAGGGACTGGGAATGCCTCTGTGCAGCCAGTACACCAGCACAGGGTTAACCATCTACCCAGCTTGCTTTAAAGGAGGGTTTGCCGACTGCTTACCTGGGATTCGGTGCCGCAGGTGTCAAACCTGGTGTGTATTTTAAAGTTCCTTCCAACCACCCGGGCTGCACAGGAGGGGGTCCCCAAATAAATCCTGTTCCTCTCCAGCTGGGCCAGAGACTGCACAGGGATCTGGATGTGGAAGTCTGTCCGGGTGCAGCTGATGTTCATGGGCACAACTATTGGGACAGAAAACACGTGTAGAACTCATGACGAGTTTTCAGGAAAAAGGAGCAACACCAGAAATGCAGAAAACAATATCAATGTTTTAGTCCTGTCCCATGCCAAGGGCAGACACGGATGGCTCCCAGGCACTGCCCTGCTTTCTGCCCCAGGGAGAGACCTCACCATCAACCAACCCCCTTGAAACTCATCCTCCTTCCCAGGTCTCTGAGTGACACAAAAGTGCCACTACAGGCAACATCATCATGCTGTCACTGCCACTCTCCATCATTGCAAATCCAGTGAGACATTTGAGTTGGTGCCCAGGACCAGACCACGAGAGCTTTGTGGATGGCTTGCTGTGGGCACAGGGCTCCACTGCATCCTACAACACCCCTGTAAAGATGCTCTACAGGGATGAAATGGAGGGGATGTCTCTCAGAGGGACCCCATGCCTGCATGGAGCTATGCAGCTGTTTGGCTGCCCCTGGGAAAGGGTGAGCTAGATCCATGGCCCCAGGGCATCCTCCCAGTGGATGGCCCAGCCCAGATCCTCCTGTCACAAGTATCATCAGCCCTCCACTGCCCTCAGAATGCTGTTTTTGATGGGGAGCTGGTGAAGAGAGTGCACAGAGGGAGCTGCTGTTGAGCTGTCCAGGATGCCGAGAAAAAGAGCAAGGCAGTGGTGATCCCAGCCTCTCTCCACTACTATCCCTCTGGCATCATATTTGGCCCCTCTGGATGCAGAAAGCATCCACACAGGGAAAGAAGCAGGGACGAAAAACACCCCCCTCTTTAAAGTGAATTCATGCTCAGCTTGAACCAACCACTTGGGCACTATGAATTATTGAATTATTCCAGCTCCTCCTGAATCTGGGAAGATGCAATAAAATCATTATGAAAAAATAGTGTGACTTTGCTTCGCTTAGTGCATTATAAAGCCATTAGAATATTTACCAAATAACTAAAGTGCATTAGATCAAGAAGAGGAGAAAGTGGATTCTCTCCCCTGCTGTGAAGGCTTTCATTCAAATGGCCATAAATCACACACGCCCAGCCCAAGCCATGCCCTTCGGTGGGCCCAAATGGAAAATATCTGCATGGCTGAAGGGCTGTGGATGTGGAGGCTGAGGTGCCCTTTTGCCTCTGGGGGCTCCCGAGGAAGACGGTGGTGGGGAGAGGCCAGTGTGTCCGGTGGAAGCAGCCACTCTCCTGGCAGTGCTGGCAGCTGGATGTGCCACACAGGAACCTAATCACAAGCAGATGCTGGAATCCCTGGGCAAACACAGCTAGCAGCCTCAGCTTTAGGAAGGGAGGCTCAGTTTCACGTCCAAGCTTTTGTCCTCCCCTAACATGCATTTGAACAATGTGTGTGCCAGGGGATGCAGGAACCTTGGGCAACTGGGAGAAGTCACATCCCTCTTTGTGATGGGACACACCCCACTCTTCACTAGCACCCCATCTATGTGTCTGCAACCTCCTCCATTGGGAGTAGGGTTTCTCCATGACCAGACACGGTGAGGCCAAGATTCTCTCCCTGCACACTGCTGTAAAACAGTGGGAAATAAGGACAGGGACAGACCTGCTGTGCACACTACTGCCCTACTTGATGTTCAGTACGTCTCTCCCTCCAGAGGCTGCAGAGGCTCAGGACAAAACTCCATCCCATTTCTTACTCCTACAGCCACACACCCCGATCCTTTCTGCTGCACTGGAAATGAAGAATGATTTTGCAACTGAGGGATAAAAGCTAATAAACCCAGGGCCAGCCTCCCCAGCCCCTGTGCTGCCAGTCCAGAAGTGCTGCTCTGGCTCCAGCCCTCTGTCGAGGCTGCCCCTGGTTGAATCATCCCTGACCTGCAGGTCAGCTTGGATGTAATTATCTTGAAATACAACAAACGCCATAAATTTGCTGGTGTTTGAGGTGCAAAGGTTGGCAAATGGAGGAGGAAGGTTACACACCGCTCCGCCCACCAGCTGTGGATGTGCCGGCTGGGATGCGGGGCATGCCGGCAGCAGGGATGTGCCAGGCAGGGCTGGCTGGGTGGATTTGGGAATGCTGTGCCCCGGGGGTCCTGTCCTCCCGTGCTGCTGCCAGTGGAGGAGGGGGCGAGGTCTATGTCTGCCTGCTCAGCCGGGTGCTGATGGGACCAGAGCATCCTGAGGAACAGGAAAAAGGTTGTGATACTTGAGCTGGTCACCTGCCCTGGGGCTTTGGTTCCCTAAAAAAACCCCTGGTTTTCTCCTCTGAGGGAGGAACAGGAGCATGACAGTGGCAGAGACACAGGAATCTGAAGCTGGAAAGCATCTCCTGAATACTAAACACAACATGGAGCATGTGCATTTTGCACTCTGCAGGAGCTGGAGCTCATTCACCATGTCTTCCCCCACCCCAACCCTAAGGAGCCACGGGCTCTACTCCTGCAGACAGGAACCATCACTGCGTGGTCCTTCCAGAAATTGCATGGTCTGGGGCATGTTCTGATGTAACTAAAGCACTGAGGAGCACCCAAGTGAGACCTCACCTCCCACGTAGGCAATGGAGAAGCCCCTCTTGGCTGTGTTGCGGTCGGTGTGGAGGATCAGGAGCAGCTGGTTGCTGCGGGAGATGACAGGTGCCAGGCTCTCCCGCCCACACCACCGGCCCAGCAGGGATCCATTCTCGGTGCCCCCATCGAAGGCAGACAGGTGATCATAGTCACAGCCACCCGTCAGGCTGCTCCGGCCCTCCAGCTCCATGTCCAGGAAAAACACCTTGACCCGGTAGCCCATGGGCATACGGATGCTCCACTGGCACTTGAGGTTGTTGGGGTAGAAGCTGGGGTACTGTGGGCTAGAGAAATTCCCTTTGATGGCAGTGAACACCTCCTGGCACTCTCCTGCTCAGGGAAAAAGGGGAAGAGAAAATCAAAAGCAGACCTGAACTCCGCTGTGTGTGGATAAGCTGGTGGAGGAGCAATCACTTATTTCATTGCCCTTCACCTCACTGCTCCCCAGCCTTGTGTTTGGCTGATGGACAGCCAGCAGTTTTGGGGTATGGAAACTCCCAAAGTGGCCAAAGTCCTGCAAGACCACATGGGAAAACCCATATTCCCAGGAAATGGCATGAGCAAAGGAGAAAGGTGACTCTTGCTCAAGAGAAGGACAGCCTGGGGCCCAGGAAAGCAGCAATGCTGCTTTTTACATAGTGTGGCGGTTTGCACTTCACACCATCATCTCCCAGGTTCTCACCACAGTGATCTCCTCCACTATCCTCTCCCTGCCGCAGGAGGGAGAGAATCACCACCCCAACCCTGGACCCATCCCTACGTTCTTCCCACTGCCCCACCACACAGACACCCCCGCACCTGAGTAGAAATGGGCCTTGAAGCCCCTGCCACCGATGTTGAAGTCCGACTTGAAGATGATGAGGAGGTGTGGGGTGGAGGAGACAGTGCGGGGTGGGCGGGTGCTGCCGCAGTAGCGTCCCAGGCGGGGGGCAGTGACAGTGGGGCCATCGAAAAGGGCCACGTAGTCAAAGCTGCAGCCCTGGCCCCCCTCCATCTGGAAGTCAGCAAACACCAGGGTGAGGGGGCCACCGCCACTGGCCCCCCCGATGTTCCAGCGGCACTCGGCATCGTTGGGGTAGCTCTCGGGGTAGCGGGGGCTGGTGATCTCCCCAGACAGCCCCGTCAGCTGCCCGCCACAGGCATCTGCAAGGAGGCACAGGTGATGAAGACAGTGGGAGAGGGTGGAAGGACAGATGCTCCACCACCACCATCTCTCCCTGCTACCTTTCCAGTAGGCAGCGGCGAAGCCGTGCTTGGCCACGTGTCGGTCGGAGCGGAAGACGACAGCCATGACGTGCCAGGCGGAGGAGAAGGGTGGCGGGGGGCTGTGGCCACAGAAGGTGCCCAGGAGGTTGCCCCGGTCCCGGGCAGCCCCGTTGTAGACCTGGAGGTAGTCGTAGGCACAGGCGTCGTGGTACTCCAGCTCGAAGTGGCTGAAGGAAAGCAGGACAGAGGAGCCCTCGGCCACCACAATGAGCCACGTGCACTCCGTCTCATAGGGATATAGCCCCGGGAAGTTGGGACTGGAGAAATTGCCAGAGGGTGCTGAAAGTACTCCCCCACATTTGATGCCTGTGGGACACAGAGGTGGATGTGATGTTCCCTTTCCAGGGGAAGACTAAAAGAACGGAGATGGGATGCACAACACTGGCTCCATCCTACCATCAGCACTACTAAAACATCAGCACCCTGCAGACCTTAGCTGGGCTTGGCCACCCCCTCTCATTGGAGGATGTGCCCTCCATCACCCTTCATCCCTCCACATGATCCCTTTTCCCTGCACTGCCCCATTGTGTGGCTGCAGCAGGGCTGCCCTTGAGCTTATCCTGCCAGTGACAGCATGGTGTCCCCACCTATTTATGGCTGGGAAAAAGGAAGTAGAGAGTGAGGTTTAAAGGCTCAGAGGTTCCAGGTTCTCTGATGCCCCAGCTGCCCAGCCCTTCAGCTTTGTGCTTCTCACTGACCATCCTCCCTCCATTCAATGGTGGTATCAGTGAATTTGAGCTGGGAGAAACAGGGGTGAAGGGCTCGATGCACTGAACAATGAGTTATGCATGTAGGGATCGATTTCCTAATGAAATCTTTATACTGAGACATGGTTATTATAAAATAAGGCTGGGAAGGGGGCAACTGTCACCTGCCCCTGGGTCTGATTAGGGCTGGGGTGAAGAGGCTGATATAGTGGGCACATACATCATGTCTGGGAGGGATGCAGACCCTATGTAGCCCTCGGGAGACATGTGTGGGTTCCCAAACAAGGCTGGGCACTCACTGCCATCAATCTGGCCCAAGTATATTGCAAATCAATAGTCAGCCAGTGCACTTTACTTTTCATCATGCTTGCTGGCACGGTGACCTCCCAGCAAGGGGGGGGTCCTGCAGATGTGTGGGATGCAGCACCACATGAGTGTGCATGTGTGTGTGTGTGTGTGGCCAGATCTAAAATCAACTTGCTTATTACTGGGGATAGGCAATGAAGTAATACAGGGGTGGTACTAAAGAAATAATATTGTTGAAATAAATACCCAAGAGGGGAGCCTGCTGGAGAGGCAAATAGCCATGATGCACACAGATGGATGGATTAAGGGTTGGGAGTCTTGGGGTGCTCTGGGAAGCCCAGGTGGGATGTGGGGTGGCCACTCAGGAGCACATGCACCATAACCAGGGATGGGGTTGGTTTCTGATGCAGTCCTTCTGTGAGAAAGGCCCTGCTGTTTTTGGGGAGAAGGATTGCTCTGCCCACCCCACCCCTTAAATTACTGTGTAATCTGCTAACCCTGTCCTGCAATCTGGGGGGCATTTTATACAAGTAGGGTGAGAGGTTTATTACATGCCTGTTACATACACACACATACATACATTCACAAAAATGTACATGTATATGTGTGTGTGTATATAAATACATGTATTTATATAGGCAAGTGAACTCCAGAAGTTAACAAACCCTTCACCAAAACACCTGTACATCACAACAGGACAATCCCTACCTGCAATCCTCAGTAAGATAAGTGTGAGGCAGAATACCAAGCACAGAGCAGTGTCCCACACTTGCTGCTGCACACAGTGACTCCAGATCCCAGATCCCAGCTCCCTGCCCCTGGCCTGAGCCAGCCCACTCCCTGATAGAGAGCTGGAACCCACTCGCACCCCAGAGCCACGGTGGCACCCGCAAACAGCCCTCTTCTGCTCCTCGGGGACCATGAATGCCCGTCTAGCCCCAAGGTTCCCACTGGGAGCTGGGACCAGGTTCTTACCTCTGCTGGGAGCATCCCCGAGAGCCCCGCAAAGCACGGCCACTGCTGCCAGGTATCCCACCCCCGTGCTCCCCATCCTCCAGCAGGAAAATCTCCCCTCACTGGCACCCGAGCATCCTTTTGGAGCTGTCTGTTTGGAAGGAAAAAAATAAATAAAGAGAGAAATAAATAAAAAGCAGGAGGACTGTAGAATTAATAGCAGAATGAATAATTCATCGCTTGTTTGAATTAAGAGCGGCAAGGTAACTTGATCTATTCCTCCCTTCCTTCACTCAGTTTTAATGATCTGGATCAAATGTCCCAAGGATTTACACTATACCAGATACCTTGTCAATACACTATATTTAGAAGAGATATTAATGTTTCAGATATGGTGTATAACGGCAATAAGTCTGGGCTGACAATATGCCCTTAAGGGGCCATGAAAATAATTTAGTTCGCCAGGCAAGCCAGTGAACCAAAATGGGAATTTCAGACTTACCGCGGAAAAGCACCTCAGGAATTAACATGATTTATACTGCGGCACCCACTGCACAAAGCCAGCTGGTGGTAAAGGCTAGAGAAACAGGGAATGGGATTTAAACACGGCCACGTCTCCGCGCCGGCTGCCAGGTCAGCATCCCTGCAGCAGGAGTCCAGGCTCAGCGGGATGCTCAGCCCGGGAAAGCAGCAGTCGTGAGCACTAAAGATAGCAAATCCCACCTCCCCCGAGGAAGATTAGAGATGAATTGTGACTCATGGGCAAAAAAACATCGATTATTATAGAACCTGCTAAGGCCTTGGAGAATTGCCACGTTCTTCCATGCCGGCTCACACTCCTTCTCGCCCAGGCTTCTGGATGCACTCGGCTGAAGGTAATCAAGGCTTTGGATTTGGTGGGAAAGATGTGCTCCTTGTGCTGTGCCACATTAGCTGGAGAAACCCCAAACCCAGCAGTGGCTCAGTTCCTTCCCTCCCACCCTGGAGAAAGGACTTTCCTGCTGCCACAGCCCACACCCAGATGAATGCCAGGAAACAAAATCCCACAAGGACCTCCCAGCATGAGGGACCTGTGCTAAAAAAGTCACCTTCAAAGCAGCAGGGAAAGAAGTAGTGAGTATCTCTAAATCTCAGGCAGGAGACAAGTTGCATTTATTAATTAAGCAATGAGGATCGATGCTGAGACATTTCCTGTGGATTAATGATGGGCTGGGAGGAGCTGATGGCCTGAGGTGCAGCTAAGGACCATTAACACCAACTGGTCATGAATCCCCGGGAAATGCTCCATGCCAAGGTCATTAAGTGCCTGCATATATTTATGGGGAATAATAACAACAGTAATATTTGTACAGGCTCTCTCTCCACTGCCCGGTCTCGCTGGAGTCACGAGCATTGGGGCATCCCAGCCAGGAGCCCTCTGTCCTAAGCCCAGCTGAGGTGGAGAATGTCCTGGGGTGTCTGTCCCGGGGCACTGGGCACCACTTCACCCCACCAGGACTAAGGGTACATTGGAACGAGGAGGTGCAGGGCAGCCCTCCCTGTTCCCAGGTACTGTGTGAAGCTCTTGCTCCAGTCCAGGTTCTGGGAGATGATGTGATACTGTCTCGTATCCCACTGACCTCCTACGGACACTGCAGAGCTTAATTAGCTGCTTCCCTAATGGCTTGGAGAGGAGGTCTGTCCCTGTGCCTTGTGAAACAAGGGGCCATTGTGTGGGGCCATGCAGCAAAGAGGCAGGAGAGATCTGGCACCACGGCCCCTCCTCGATATTTCCATTGCCACAACCCTGGCTCAGTCAGGAGGAGTGCTCAGCCCTCCCAGCCCTGATCCCCTGGGCTCGGGGATAATGTGCTCCCCGACTTCTCCATTGCTGCACTATAGAGCAAGACATTCATCCTGACTTCTCCACCATGCACTACAGAGCAACATGTTCATCCTGACTGCATTCATCTCCAGCAATACCCACTGCCCTCCAGCCTTTCCACCACTGGCCTCAGCACCGAGGCACATCCCAGCATGGAGCCAGTGTCCAGGACACCAGTACCTACAGAGCTACTTCTCTCCATCCCTCCAGCTGGCCATAACCCCAGGAAATGGTATCACTGAAAATTGGTGACAATGAGGGGTCAGGGCTGTGCAGCAGAGCAGCTGTGCCCCTCCTCCCAGGAGACGGCATCCATCAACCACCGGCACATTCACCCTTCTCCTGACCTGGAGATGGCCATTCCCAGGCTGGGCCTGAGCCCAGGCAACCGGCTTGTCAGCTTCAGAGCCAGGCAGGAGTGGGAGGCAGGGGGAGAGTGAGAGGCAGCAGGGAAACAGAGGAGCCAGGACTGGAGGTCAGGCTGGAGGTGCTCCAGGTCAGCCAAGGGTACTTTGCTCCAACCAGAGACATGGTGGGTGATTTCGAGGTGTGCCATGTTGGGGCTGCCTTTGTTCCTCTGTGGGCAAATTTATAAATCATGAGTCAAAAAGGCATTTGATTCATTTAAACAGAAAGGACGTGATCAGGACTGTGAGACTTCAGAGAAGATCAAAGGTTTAAAAATTGT
The DNA here is from genome assembly GCF_001715985.3 of Manacus vitellinus. NCBI lineage: Eukaryota > Metazoa > Chordata > Aves > Passeriformes > Pipridae > Manacus > Manacus vitellinus. The sequence continues at coordinate 8,184,080 of NW_021939546.1, read as the reverse complement.
ACCCAGGAGAAACAGGAATTATTTAGGCAGGAAATAATGAGATGAAATTAAGAGGGTATTTAGGCTGCACATGAGGAAGAAGAAAGGAAGCAAAGTGAAGCCCCTCTTCTCAGCACAGCACTGCATGGGCAGCAGGGGCTTCCTGGAGCACAGCCAAAGACCAGGGGCATCCCACCAGCATCCCCCTGCCTGGCAGGAGAGGCAGGATGTGAGCCCCTGCCCTGGCCATGCATCGGCCACCCACCACTGCAGGCAGCTCACGCACCTTAAGCTCCACAGATCCCCCAGTCACAGATCAACACTCTTTCCCCATGAAACTGCCACCACGGGATGGTTCCAGGCCTCCAAAGGAAAGGAAACCTGTCATCTTCCCTTGGCAGGGAAAATCCTGCCCAACAGCCTTTCCACTCCGTGTCCCTGCCTTTGCAGGGGTCCATGCCAAGGTCTGAAAGGGGCTGTCCCTATGGGGGATGGTTGGGACAGGGGACTCCCAGCCCAAGAAACAACAAAAGGCAGGAGGGGGAAGGGAGAGAAGGGCAGAAAATAGAGAAAAAAGTGCCTAGGGGCAGTGTAAAGGCTCCTTCAAGTCCCTACTTCCAAGGACATCATGTCCCCCATGGAGAATGTCTCGCAAAGACCCCTGTCCCCTCCGGCACAGGCAGCACCTCCTCCCGCTCGGCCGCAGCGATCGTTGCAGGATCGCATCCCGCAGCACTCACAGCTTGCTCCGTCTCTCACCACCCTCCCTTGGAGCCACGAACAAAGACGGGAGCGGCGCGGCAGAACGGCCGGACCAGCTGGGGAGGGTTTAACCATCGTGGCCCATATGTGCTGAAATACCCAGACATATTGGGGTTGTGTTTAAAGGAACAGTCCCAGCTTTCTCGCAGAAAGCCGTCGCTTTTCCAAAGCGAGCGTCAAGTTTTACCTTGGGCCTTTGCAAAAAAGGCTGGGTGGGTTTTTAGCAAAATCACAAAAAGATAAAACATTTAAAGCAAGAAGTATATAAGCAAGGTTTTTGAATACTTAATATCTGACAAAAATATTTTTTCCATTTTCCCAGCCAAGCCCAAAGTAGGGAAATCGACTGGAGAAAGCATCTCCTTATTTTATCAGCCCCATGCTGTGCAGAGGCATCTCCACTATGCAGTAACTTACAGTGGCTGAAGCACAGCTTGGATTGGAGCTGAGAGCTTGTCTTGGACCGACCATGGACAACTTCTCTGGCTCAGCCCTTCCTCCAAGGAAGTTCACATAAAAGCTACACTTGATTAATTCCAGGCATTTGGTAACTGGAGACAAACCTCTGCAATGCAAGAGGAACTTACGTTCCCTCCCAATGTGTGAATCAGAGCCACCACTTCAGTGCACGCTGCTTATTTTGTGTAACAAACACAGCTCCTTTGTGTGTAAGGTGTAGTATTAGACACAGGTACAAAATGAGGCATGAATGATAATGCAACATCACCTGGCACAACCACAACACAGCATGGACTGGGAATGAACAGAAAAACACAAAGGTGTGCAGAAAGGTTGTATTTCCCGGTGTTAATAGTAAACACAGTGGTCTAAGAAGGTAAAAGAGTGGACAGCAGATACCTTGGAGGAAAAGCAGAAGTATTTTGGACTGAAAGAGGAGAGGGGGACCAGGTGCATAGACTGGGGGCTGTGCCAGGCTGCCATCCCCCAAGGAGCTCCTTGGCTCTGCTCTCTACCCCACAGGGGAGCACCCCAGCAGAGCCCCTGAAGCTTTCACTCCTCAACGGGTGTTCCTGTGTGCTTAGGGAACCCCCTTGGGCACCTGTGAGAGTCCTGTGACAAAAACAAACAGCTGTTTATTTGAAAAGAGGTTCAATTTAATGAGCCAGGGCTATGATACAACACTTAGGGGACATGGAAAGCAAACACCCATCCTCCTTGACAAATAGCAGCCACAACCCAGCTATGTTCTCTCAGTTTTAGGACATACTCTTTGTCTTCCCAGGCAGCATTTCAAGGGTTAAGGACAGGGTAGGTAATGCAGGCTGTGTCAGGGCAGGAGCTCAGCCTGCTAAGTCCTCACTAGGCATCACTATCCACCCTTATGGACAGTTTTTCCATATATGGTTGGAAAGGTTGTTTTCAGAGAAGATCAGTGCCACCTTCTCTGTATTAGTGTATAATGGGGCAACTGAGGCACAGAGAGGTTGAAGTGACTTGCCTGACATCATCCAGCACATGACACAACCACAATGAAGCCCACAGACTCCAGACTGCCAGGCCAGTGCTCTGCTGTTCCCTTGGCCAGACACTCTTCTCCCTGAGGATTAAATCTCTCCTCTGGACACTTAAGAGGGCACAATACCACTGCAGAATAACATGGATTGCAAAGCAAGTCCCTGGTCCCCATTTTAGAGCAGACCTGCATGTAGATGGTTTTAGTACCCCCTTAGATCTCTCTCTTAAAATTGTGCTTGAAGATTTCCATTAAAATTACCACACTGTTCCCTCAGGTGTGGGTGGCACACCTTGTAGCAGCCACTCTGGAATGGCACGCAGTCCTTAAAACACTCCATAGTGAGACTCATACTGGAGACAAATAGTTGATCGAAAGGCCTATGAAGATGTATGTCCAAGGAACTCAGTCCACTGAGCTGACCCATTTTGTGCAATGTCTGCAGAGAAACAAGGACGTCCAAGACTCGGCCTAAGGTTCCTCAGGTCAGGAATATCCAGCTAAAAGACAAAACAGGAATTTTCTTCAATTCCTGCAGCTTTCAAGTATCTAGTCATATCTTCATTGAATGCAGAAGAGCCACAGATTAATACAAATGGCCTTCTTCGACAGGAATTTATTATTGTCTTCATCAAGTCTTCATTGAGACGACCAGTATATGTGTTTTCTTGATAGCTCCAAGGAAGTTTTTCCAGTGAAGTTTCCTGAAAAGGCAAAAGGGTTGCCGTGTGTCATGTTAAAAAGGACAGCTGATTGCTTACAGCCAAATCTCTCTCCTCCCCTCAGAGTACTGCACAGGATCCTTTCACCCTTGTGACACTATGTGGGTAGCACTGACCCTTCCTGAGAGCTGCATTCATCTTCCAAAGCCCAGATGAAATCTCTCCCTGCCATGGGACCTGGCCACTTGCTCAGGTTGGACTGAACAAAACCAGAGTGTAACTATCACTAATAAAAGCTACAGAACCTTCTCCCTAGAGAACCACCTCCCAGTGCACCTTTCTTATTCCCAAATCCTAGATCCCAAGTCTATTTCTCTCTATTGCCTCTCCCATTCCCAAGTCTCTTTCAGTCCCATCCCCCTTGACCAAAACTGAAAGAATCTAGCTCTGCTCCAAACACAGCTCTGATCCCATGAGAAGTGTTTAGGTCCCGTGGCATTAGAGCCAGTGGGGACTCCCCCACTGCTATTAATCAGGAGGTGCTCAGATGTGGTGGTGACAGGCAGCAGAGTGAAATACAGACACAGACAGATATATAATCCCAAGAGGGAGGATGCACGAGCCAGTCTTGGACAACCACAAGCCTGCTAAGAGAAGAGGAGAAAGGGAGAGATGCATACACAGTGCAGACAGTGTTGACAGGGGTCAGGTGGGTTTCTTGCCCTTTGCTGATTGAATTTCAAGACCTCCACATGCTCGAGACAGCACTCAAGAGTTTAAATACCCTGAAAAGGGTATTTAAGCCGTGTCACCAGAGACAATTATGGTTATGCTCCTACAGAGCAGCTGAGGGGGTGTCCAAGTCACCAGTACTTTTCCCTCTACCAAATCTCAACTTGCCGAGGCCACATGTGGAACAGAATGTAAGAGGCAGTTCCACTGTGAGAGATACAAAAAATGATTCATCCGAGAAACTAAAAATGCACTGGGATTCATTCCCTTAGCATAAATAATTCTTTCTATATCCTCCCTGCAATGAATCCTTATTTCTGACAGAAATAATTTTTAACCATCAAATCCATGCAGAACACAGGCAACTTTGGGACCAAATGGAAATGAAAAGACTGCTCAAAACGTAAGACCACTGAGAGGTATGCCCTCATCCCATGAACGCGGCAGAAAAGTAATTTTACAGAGGGTAAACAACTTTTAGAAGTTTAAAAATGGGTCAGCAAGAAAAAATAATTGCTGGGAAGTTGGTGGTAGCATACCAGAAAAAGAGAGCTCTGGTCATAAGCAATGAATGGAAGATAAGGACGGATTAAGGCACTGGTATTAGGAAAGAAAAAAATAGTTTATTTGCTGTTTAGGTGCAGCAACAACTGTTTGAAGTGGGGGGAATAATCAACAGTGACTATAAAACAGCAAAACAACAGAATAGCTCCCAAGAGAGGGACAAGCAGTGATGGCCACCTCCCTGAAATTCTCCAGACTAGTAACACTGTAAACACGCGTAGCAGGTTTAACCACAGCAGCCACCAGATCACAAAGTAGCCTGGTTGACTTAGAAAGAATTAAGATCGGGCTCACAGAGAAGTGGAGGAGGCAGAGGCTCACCCAGCACACAGAACCCTCACAGGAATGTGCTTCATGCCCATTTATTTACCTGGCTTAGGATATAAAATATTCTGATGTTCCAGTATCGAGCCAAATCCTGCAGAAGAGGTTTCAAATAAATTTTGTCAAAAGTAGGGAAGCAGCCAACAAGAGTTACAAAGGTTTCATCCTCTTCATTATCTGTTATGGACTGGAGGATGGGAAGCATTGGTGCAAGGCCGGTGCCAGAAGCCAGCATGAGGAGTTCTCCATACTAACAACAGAACAGAGAATTTGGAATGAGCTGTGGTGGCTGGAAATCGATGTGCTTATGGTCAGGTCCTCCTTGCTGCCATGCTGGTAAAGGGTCCCTTGAGAGACAACACATCAGAAGGTCATGCACTGGTAAATTCAAATCTCAGAATGTATTTTTCTGCAAAGGATTACAGATAGCACTTCCAGGGTTTATATCTCAAATTTAGTGAAGCTGGATTTTACCCAAATATAATAATTTATCCTAACTCTAGCCTTGATTTCAAACAACTTCTGTTTCAGTTTCAATTCTGCAGTACACTCTGCTGACCCACTGTGTGTTTTCTCCCACTGGAAATGTTCCCTGTGTTTGTCTTGGATGCTGCAAAGTACAATCCTGAAGGACCTCTGGAAGAAACAGGTTCTTCTCCATCCTGATCCACATGTCTTCCTGGTGCATTATCTCAATTTTCTCAGAGCTACCAGCAGCACATAGAGCTTTCCATCTCCAAGGGGGAACATTCACTCTACTTGGAATAGGGATGTTCAGGCAGTAAGGTGTTGTGTATAGCAGGAAAGAAGGTTCCCAGCACTTTCCCAAGCTGCCAGCCAGTGTGCACCAGTGCTAGAACTGGGACCTAAACCCCTCAGAGGCTGCTTGTGCTCTGTTTTGACTTGGCATTTTATTGTGAATTGATCCGATCTGCCTGAATTGGAGTCCTGTTCTACTGGCAGCAGGTACAGAAAAACAAAAATTTTACTATAAAACTAATACTCAGAACCTGTGTTATAATTCCTAAATAATAAACAGTTTTTCACAGCAAGTTGTTTTAAAGATTGCTCAGGTGCTTTGCAAACTGCATGTACACAGATCACACAGCATCACAGAATATGCTAAGTTGGAAGGGACCCACCAGGATCCTCAAAGTCCAACTCCTGGTCCTGCACAGAAGACCACTTCTAGGCAAGATTGCTATGTTCTGTCCCAAATGATTATCTGGAAGCTTTTAAAAAGAGAAGGGAACAGTGACCTAAACCAGCAAGGAGAGTATTTCAGGAAGCAGGACACAATTGATATGCATAGAGCTCAGCTACTCAGATTTTACAGCCTTACTTTTGTTGGGGTGGGGGGGTGGGGGTGGGGAAAGGAAGCCAAAAAACCCATAAGGCTTTGGGATCTTAATGACCAGTGTTTCAGTTTTGCTCCTCATTTGAAAGGTCAGAATTAAGTAACCACATTAGTATGTGTGAGAAGTCTCCCCCTGAAACAGGATCTGCCTTTCTTTGCAGCCAGCCTGGTATCAGCAGGTGGGATCAGCGTTTGTGGAGTGGCTGAGTGACCTGACACCTCACTGGAGCTGCTGCAGTTCAGGGAATACCCGAGAGAGAGAAGAAGATTAACACCTCCCCTTTGCTCACCCAAGAGAGAAGAAGATTAACACCTTCCCTTCTCTTGTGCTCAGTGACAAAATAGCGATGTGGGTCAAACCAGGCAAAAACAGTCATTGCTGGTGGAAAGTAAGTTCCCTTTGTCAAGCACGTCAGGAACTTCTAATGCAAATGATGAACACAGAGGCTTGATAATATTTTCCAGCCTCCCATCTACCTCCCTCTCCTCTTCCTCCTTAAATATTCTGCAGTTCAATAAGGCGTACGTGCTCCAACTGACTGCTAATGCTGTAGCACTGTACAGTAACCCAGGAAGTCCCTAAAATAATAATGAAAACAGCAATCAAATTGATGTCTTCCCTTTAGAGTATTGAACAAAGCTGGCTGCCACAAGGTGAAGCATCCTATGTCTCTTAGGGAACTAACCTTATTAGGTTGATATGGGAACCCTCCAAACGGCCCACGCCAAAAGACCATGTCTCCTTTTTTCCACGTTTTTATGTATTGTGACATCAGCCCAGCTTCATAGCACTAATAAAAAACATTGCACAAAAGAAAAGAATAATTATACTCAGTTGGAAAGTTTCCCAGCTTAAAGTCAATTATAAAGTTATCTACGTTCAAACAAAAAGGGGACAAAAAAACATTTTGTGTGTTTAAAAAGAAAGATTTTTCTGTTTAAAAAATAACTCAGAGTTATACCCAAAACAAAGACATTTAAATTAAATCATATTGGATCCACTCCAGCCTGACTATAATGTAAACACAACCCCCTCTCATGCAGTCTGAATTTCCAAAACTGGAAAAAGCTTATCAGAGTTCTTGCTTACAAAGCACACAGAGAAGAGTGTCTTGAATGCAAAGCACAGTCCAGGCCTTCAAGTGTTCTCCAAATCCCAGGGTTTGGGGTCTGGAAATGCCCTCTGGGTACTGTTAGTTATATAAACACTGCATAGCTCTTGCTTTATTTCAGTCTCTCAGATGCTGTGCTGATATAATTAGTGACCCAAAGCCAGGTTTCTAATTTGTAAAACCCTTGTTTTCAGAACAGATCATCTGGATGCTAAGGGATGCCTCCACATTTTCAAAAGAATATGTTAATGTTGGCCTCATGGAAGAAAAATATTAGCAAAAAAACCTGCCTTACTTTCTACCAGGCACAAACAATATTATCCAGGCTGTTGCCTGCAGGAATGCTGATCTCAATCCCGACTGATGAGAAAGGGTTGGTGCTTGCTAGAAACAGAGCAGGGAGGAGAGGCTGGAAAATAAAGGGCTCATCCAAGGCAACCTGTTGCTATTTGCCATATGTACATCCATGCCCCGTATGTATGACCACTTTATGATTAAATAGAACAAATGTGAGCAAAAGAGCGGCCACGGTCCGGGATGTGGCCGGAAAACAAGGACTGGTCCAAACAGCAAGAGCAGGAAAGCCCAAGAGCTGCGGCTCACAAGCGGTCTGGTGCAGAGGTGATGCCACAGATAAGCCTGGGGAAGGGCAACACGACCGAAGGTCAAAAGATGGGATTTGATATAAGCCTTTGACAACTCCAGCCTACACAAAAGCAGCGTATTTTGGGGTATTTTCTGCACACAAACTGGAGAGACGCCCAGCTCCACACCCCAGTGCCTTGGCTGGCCACCAAGCTGCACTGCAGGCAAACAAAATTGGTGAACCACAAAGCAGCTCAGAAAGAGTGAGCATGTGCTTGTGCTTGCAAAGCAGTGTTAGGTAATAAAGAACAGAGACGCTCCTCCCCTCCTAACACCTCACTTAAACCTGAAGAACTATTAGCACCAGTTGCTACAGTCCAAAGGCAAATCAAATACACACCCAGGCTCTGAGTTACCGTCAGAAACATTTTATGTTCAGAGGGCTCTGGGCAGGCGCTAAGTCTCACACAAGGAGTGTGCAGTTGCATCAAAGGAGCATGTTTTATACCTCCCTTCTTCAAATACATATGGAAACTCAAGGCAAGGGTAGAAAAGTCAGTCCCAGTTACTGCCTATTCCCAAAGGACCGGGGTAATGGAAACTAAAACAATCCTCCTTTCACCAAAATTATTTCCAAAAAAATTGAAGTGAGAAGTGATTGAGTGGGTTTAAAACCCAATTTTTCTAAATAAAAAGAAAAAAAATAATTATCTCCTGAGGGAAAACTTCTACACCCAGTTTTACATGGAGAGAAACCCTAACATTATAAAATCACTCAAAAAGAGGGTTATGCTCTGTAAATGGCAACTCCCTCACTCTTAACTGTAGTATCACAAATGCAGTGCTATAATAACAGGAGAGAGAAGTGTTTGAACAGTGCTTGGATTGCATAGTAATAATAATAATAATATAGTACTTTCCAAAATTGCCTGAATAGTGTGAAATATACCACAACCTACAGAGTGAGTTATAAAAACGGCTGCTTTACACTGGGTGTTACCAACCTCTTTTGTCACTGCCCGAGAATAACTATAGCTCCTTTTGGGATGAAAGGTTCTATATAAAGGAAAGGTATCATTACAATCATTACTATTATTATTGAAATGCAAAACCTGTGAGTAATGAGCCGCTATACATGAAATTTCACAGTCATCCTGTGAATGTATCCTATTAATGCAACTCAAATGTAATACTTCTCTCCCCTACCACTCACCAGTTGCCACAAGAATGGGGAAATGACCCTCCCATAGGTGTCCTACAGAAGCTGTTCACTTCTCTAAAGGCCAAGGTTTGTATTTCAATGTACAATGCATAATAAACCCCAAAAACATGAAATCCTGGAAGACAGGCAGAGGGCAAGCGGTCACCCTCTGCAAGCCACCTGGGATACCCAGCTCTCTGAATTTCACACCTGTACTGAAGTCTGTGTCTGCCCTGAGGAATCACTAGTGACATACAAATGCAGTATTGGAAAAATGTTCTTCCAGTCGATATTTGCCACACAAAGTCGTAATATATGAGGGCCCTGCAGGCTTTATTCAAACCTCCTATAAAATAATTTTGAACTCAAGCAACACTTTGTGGTAACCTCCAGAAGGGCCAAGACACTTGTCCCAGTCAGGGCTCTGCCATCCCATCCACCCTGATAGATGCAGCCTGTGTCCATGGGACACCTTTCTGCCCATGGAGACCCTCTCACACTGCAGCTCTAGAGCCCTGCCCACACACCAGGAACAGCTGCTCCCTGTTCCACTGTCTGTCTACATTTTTAACCAAACTGACATTTTTTTCTGTGGTGTGTTCTTGGAGTCAAATACAGTGGGAAGGATAAGGGCTGGGCAAACACTTCCCAAAGTCAGTGGTTCAACTGGGCTGACAACTGGGTGTGATTTCAAAGACAGACTGAAAAGGCAAAATTATACGAGAGAAGAAGAATGGGCACCTCTTTCCACCTTGTTGACTGCTAGGCACCCAAGAGGTTCTCCCAAGTGCTCAACAGGGCTTCTGCTGCAAAGCCCTTGTTTGTGTGTCACCTTTCTCTGCTTTCAGTTTTGTGGGAAAAACTGCAATTCTTATCAACAAAGCACAACCATTTCAAAACAAGACAGAAACAGTGCATGAGGGATTTGAGAGTCTCACTCCAAGTGCTGCCAGTGTGCTTGGTTCCTAAAGAAAACACAGTCCCCAGCACCTTAGACTCTACTCCATATTGTCCGGGCTTACTTACTTTAATTAGAACTTCAAAATAACCTTCTGCATTCCCAGGGCTGATCGGAGTATAGGCTCGCTGGACCTCCAAACCATTCACCACTCCCCTGAGAAGATAAAGAGGAACCCACTGTGACTTGGGCCATCGGGGATTACCAAACTCCTGCAGCTCTCTGGGGAGACAGGGCAGGCAGCAGGTCCTCTTTCCAGTGGCTCAGCCTGTGCACAGATGCAAAACACTTCCCTTCCACAGGTAAAAATCCAGGGGGAACATAGTGGCTTAAAGGCACCTTTTGTTTTCCCGGTGGTGGCCCCAACTGTACCACATCCAGCTCTGGGACACACCCCTGGAAGGGTGTTTGAGCGGCTTTGTGAGAAATGGCTGAATGTGCAAGAGCGGCAAAGGGGGGAGAAAACACTTCCATGCTTGAGTCTGCTGTTCCTTTTGAGCTGGGGTCACTTTCTGTGTCCAGTCAGCATCTGGTAATTAAATAACAAAAACCAGGGCACAGCCTTGACCTGAGGTCTTGTCAATATAGACTGTATTTTCCTGTAAGTCTTATAGAATATATCCACCCTGCTCTTTACTACTGACCACGAGAATTGATTGAAGTGACCAAACCTTTTTCTCTGCTGCCTGATGAGACAGGGCTGGAAGGAGGAGCATGTGCTGGCAGCAGAAACCAGCTGCACACATCAGCTCTTAACCTACTAGTAACGTCAACAGAGGCAGATCAATGGCATCGTAACAGGACTTTTCCTATCTGGCAATGATCACCACAGATGGCTGAGAAACAGAAACCTTCCCCAAGTGGCCCCTTTCCGGCAAGCAATAAAGTACACAGGAGGGTTGTTTTGCTCAAAGTCAGTCAGGCAATGCCTGGGCACTGGGATTACACCCTGGGTGCTGAAGTGCAGAGCTCTTGGGAAAGTGCAGCTCATTGTCTTCATTCCAACACGCTAGAGTAAATCATCTGTTGTAACATCTATTCTTTGAGTCTTTCTTTCTGCAAATGGATTTTCTTAATCACACCTAGTTCTTTCTGACCCACCGATGCAACGATAATGCTGAAGAAAACTACAGCTTTGGAATGGCTTTTACCATGGAATTAGTGGAGCCAGCGAGCTCACGAGCTCTTTTCATCTGTGTCGTTGTGGAGGTACAGAAATCACGATTTGCCTGCTATGAAGCCTTTGTCTATTGACAAACCCCTACATATTAGGTTACATAATGCAGACTGTTTAACTAGCACAGAGAACAATACCTTAACACGATATGTTGTCCTAAACTCAATTGCAAGCTGCTGTTTCCCGGTAATTCAAATTTGTACTGGTAGGTGTCCTCTGTCAGCTGCTCCACCGAGCTCACGCTGAATGCAGTGAATGTATCTGGATTCAGCACTGAATTACTGCTCTGCAAGAACAACAATAAATAATTACTTGGTTAGATGGTGTCTTTTATGATTTCATTCTTCTCTGGAAGCAAACGTGCATGCTAATCTAGCAGCCGAGATACTCAGGACATGTATTAAACGCTGGGGCCCGGCGCAAATTCCAGCTCTCTGCTGATTCATTATCATGTTCTGCAGTGTGCACTTTGGGATCTTGCATTTCCCCACCACCACCACCTTCTTTTTAAATTATATTTTTTTTACACCTTACAGCAAGGTCATCCTATTATGACTCACTGCAATCATTCTCCCATGTCTAAAAACAAACAGAAATAATTCTGCTAAAAGCGCCAAGCACCGCTTTGGGGGCAACTTTGCAACCTACTGATGGCCACAGCAAACAGGAAATACTATCAGTTGTTTCAGCTGATCTTTTTTGCTTGACCCAGCATAGTTAATCTTATGTAAAAGGGCACTGACAAGCTTCAAATTACACTCTGAAGACAACTGCTCCACCACACACAATACAGCTTTTTTCAGCCTCAAAATATGAGCCTAAAAATCAGGAGAAGATGAAAAAGGTGGGGAAAACAGAGCTTCTCCGAGGAAACTCTGAGAGGAGAGCTGCAGATTCAGGGCTGTAATGCGACACCAGGGAGAACTTGACACTTGGAAAATCACATTACAGCAGGGAGAGAGCAGCCAAGGGGGAGGGTGAAGCAGAGTTTGGGGAATTGCATTTACAGCCATCTCTTAAGGCACCACTTGAACCTACTGCTGCATCCCTCGCCCATCACCACAACCTCAGACCCTAACAAGCACCATCAAAGCACAGGCTCCAGGATGTGATGGAGGTAGATCGACCTGCTCCCTCTTTTCTGTGAGAAGGCTTTTGTCTTGCTTTGCCTTGGCCCTCTCCCATTGTGCAAGCTCCTTCTCGTACACGTCATAGATGCAGGGTTTGCAGCCGCCGCCGCAGCACTGGGATGGAGAAGGTTCCCGGGGTCTGAGAGCCAGCCAGTCCTGCTCACTGCCACTCATTGCCTGCAAAACACAAGTCCTGCACCAAAACCAGCATGACAAAGAGCGGCATGTGCTCACCAGCCAGGCATTTTTGGAGAAGGACTGACAAAATCCCTCTTGAGTATTGTGCATGTGTATCTCAGGGAAAACTGAAAACCTGGAGCTGATCTGTGCCTGAAACACCCCATTTTTTTTGAGTGCTCACTGCTTTTGCACTGTCCAGTGCAGGAATGCCAGACATCACAGCCAGCAGCCCAGACCCTTAGTCCAGCCTCAGGCCCACCTCCCCAGCCTGGCTGCCCAGCCAAAGCCACGCTCTTTAATCCTGCTTGCTCTGCCGGGGTGATTTCCTACAAAAGAGCAGCTTGGTCACCTGGAACAGAAACATCTTAAAAATCTGCAGCTGAGTCCAGGAAAACGGGTGACAAACCCAACCACCAAGACAATGGGTAACAAACCCAACCACCAGATGTGGCCTGAGTTGTGCAGCTTTGGAAGAGGGGGAAGGGCAGTGAGCTGAAAGTCGGGTTTAGAGCCAAGGGACTTGAGGCAAATGGGGCAAAGTCTCAGGAAAACAAACTCTTTGGTTATGGGCATTGAGTCTGCCTTTAAATGTAGACACATAGGGAAGGGCAGGAAGCACAGGAAGGGAGATTTTATCCCTTGCTCCCGGTGCTTCCAAGCGAGCTGTACACATCAAACACTCCTCAAGCCAAAATCGCACTGCAGACCTCGCAGGGACCCTGCTATTTTTACACACTGGCTGGGTTAACGCTGCTCCCAATGCATTTGTGTCCGTATCCTTTGAACGCAAGGGGGTCCACAGGAAATTTTGAAGCCACGGGTGACCAAGCCGAAGCAAGGGAACATTTAGCACTTCGAGCAGCTTCGCTGTCAAGGTCAATTAATTAACCTTCACCCCCCGCAACACGAATACACTTATTTTAAGGATATGGAGGGAGAAGAGAGAACCAAAGGCGACTGGTCCAGCTGCCCACAGCGCCCGCTGGGGACCCCGAGCACACATGGGCTATGAACGAGGGGTAACCCCGACCCGGCCGTGGGTGAACCCGGAACCCTCAAGGCTCCAGGATGGGCAGATTTACAGAGTTTCGAGCACTTACTGTGCGGACCCGGGGCCTGGGACACACCGCCCCGGGGGGATCGCACACACCGCCCCGGGGGCACAGCACAGCCCCGGCACCTCCCACCCAGGCACGGTCTCTCAAGTGCCCCCCCGCCCCGCGGGCGAGGAGCCGCCTCTCCTCTCCCGCCCGCCTCCCCCCAGTTACCCACACGACACCCACCCTCCCCGCCAGGCAATTTGCCGACTCTCCCTTACGGCGGGGCGCGCCCGCCCGCCATTGGCCGCCGCCGCCGTCAGTCACCGGGGGAGGCGATGGGGGACGGTCCCTCTCCAAGATGGCGGCGGGCGGGCGCTGAGGCGGCGGAGGGAGGAGGAGGAGGATGGCAGTGGCGATGGCGGCGGGCCGGTGGCGCTGAGGCGGGCGGGGGCGGCGGCGCGGGCCTCACCCGCGCATCCTCACCCGCGCGGGGCGGCCCCGCCACCGCGGGCCGCTGCCGCGCACGCCTGGACCACGCGCGGGCCTCGCCGGAGGTGCTGGCGGCGGATGGTGGAGCGGCGGCCGGTTCGGAAGCAGGTGGAGCTGGACACCATCACGTGCGCGGGACGGCAGCACCACATACCCGGCCTGGCCTGGCCGCGCTTCCCGCCCTGGGACCGCGGCTGGCACGACCCCTGGCACTCGCCGGGGCCGCGCCACGAGGAGATGCCGCTGTACAAGGAGCGGGGGTGCTACATCTGCCACCAGGGTGTCCGAATGCTGGAAGGTACCACACACCCGCTCTGCCCCCAGCGCTGCCCCCTCCACCAGCACTCACCCTGCTCTGCCTGCCAAGGCTTCTCCTCACACAGAGTGTAAACAGAACACGGGCCGTGAAGAGCCTGCCCAGCCTCATGAGCTGCCTGGCAGCCTCGGTAACATAGTGCAGAATCACAGAATGGTTTGGGTTGGATCATCCCTGTCACCTGTGACATACCACGTTGGGTTGTGTTTGCAGGGGTGCGGCAGGCGCAGTGGCTCACCAAGACGAAGCTGGTGGAAGGTTTGCCTCCATCCGTGCAGAGCATCCTGGACAACCCGGCCCACGGGCTGCAGGAGCATGAGGAGCGGGTGAAGGATGCGATCTCACACGCGCGGTTCTGGGACACCAGAGAGGTTGCTCCCAAGAGGGAACGTTTCTGGTGAGTCTGCAGCTGTAGGGACAGTTTTTAACACTACAAGGAAAATTCAAACACAAGTCTACTGTTGAGAGACTGACTTGCTGTGTGAAGTTGTCATCTTTAAAACAAGGCAACAACCAAAACGACCAATGAAACGCAATTTTGATGTTGACAGTAGCACTGACATAAATGCTCTGCTACATTAAAGCTGCTTTCAAGCCAAGGTCTCTGTTTCACCTTGAGATCTACTTCTAGCTGATGCAGAATATCAGTTTTTAAAATAATAATTGTAAGCATTACCTCTGCCAACTTGGAACAGGATTGGTGTGTGTGATATTAATCTGCAATCTCTGCTGTGATATGTTTTACATACAGTAATTTTACATCATTTGTGCCCCAGAAACGTTTGCCTGCCCTTATGATCCCATTTTTATATAACAGTTTTTTTCTCCTTTTAAAGCCCAGTGCTGTTTGAAGACTTGATACATTTATGCCGGTTAATGTCTAGGAAGTATCCTGCTCTGAGTAAAAGGATGTTGGCTAGAAACTACAGGATAGCAGCAACATGGGAAAGAGGTTAGTTGCTGCCATGGTGGAAGCATTTAGCTCTTTAAGATTAGAGGGGTAAAAATGCTGCTGGCTTTAAGGATGAGGACTTGGAGCAAGTTAAACAATTTCTGGAACCCTGCAGGTAATTCTTCCCGTTTTGAAAAGTGCTGTCAGCATGGGCAGCCTTGGATGATGGCAGGATATTCTCCCTGAGGACATTACTATGTGTTAGACAATATTGACAGTATGGTGGGAGAAGAGAACCAAGGCCTTGGACCTGATTGTGTGTTTGTGTCTCTCTCTGTTGTTTTTCTAAGTATGTTTAGTTAAGAACTTAATACCAACAATTAGCATTGGTATATTAGGAGAATAACCTACAGCTGGGCTACTAAAGATGGGTTTGGAGGTGAGGGGCAGAGAGTGAGCCTTGCAGAACAGACTTGTAAAAGGAAATGTACATCTTTCCCTAATCTGATTTCACCAGTGTTTGAATGTAGTCTAATTTCCCTCCCCAGAATCCGTTCTCCTTCAGATCCGTGGCCTGAATGGAATACTCATGAACTCTATGGCCCCAATACCACCAGTAGCCTCCAAGGAGGAGATCCTAGCCACCAAAGAACATGTTCTGGAGACCTTCCATCCCATCTTGCCTACAATTGACCTTCAGGAGGTGAATGTCTACAAAGAGCTCAATGACACAGGTAAATCCAGCTGTTGATAATAATATTGTCAGTGTTTGGGTTAGCCTAGAGCCCTTGTCCTTCTGTGAGGCAGCTGAGAGGGGGAATGTGTGGGAATGAGGGGACAGAGGAGCTGGGTAAAGGAGTGCAGTGCAAGCGCTCCAGACCTGTGGACTAAGCAGGACAATGGAGAAGAACTTAAACCCCAGCAAATTGCTTTAACAGTTCCTGAAGATAAAGGGAGAGAACATCGGTTGTGTAGTGTCTTACTGAGCGATTTCTGACATGACTATCTGCTGTTTAGGTTTCAGAGATGGTTATCCCTACTCTCATCCTCACACTCTGTTCTTCCTGGAGTCAGCCGTCATTTGCCCTGACAGGTTCAGACCAGAACAGCTCCGTGCTAAAATGCTGATGTTTGCTTTTGGCAACGCGCTGGCCAAGGCCAAGGCGCTGTATGGGGTATGTATGGCAGGCTGCTGCTGGGCCTTTGTTCTCCCTCTAGTGCTGCAGCAAGTGGAGGGAGTCCTGAAATTCCCTTGCCGTGGCATGCTACAGTACTTCTCACATCCAGACTTCCCCATCCAAAGGTCTAACCCCAACCTTCAGGTTACTGATGTCTCCTGATCCAGAAATCCTCCGCTCAGCAACAAGTGTGTTCGTGATGTAACACGCACTGGGGTGGTAATGGGCAGGAACCAGGGAGTAAGTTCAGCTGTAAAACTCTGACCCATCCCACAGCTCAGTATTTAAATTGACACTTCATTGCTGGCTGAAGGAGGAATTTTAATTAAAATACAAAATCTACATTCAAAACTTGTTTGACTAGAGTAATTTTCTGGGCAAGGTAACAATACATTTATTAAAATCTTGGCTTTAAACCAACTCTAAGATGCAGAATCAGCAAGTACTCATACAATTTCTGTAGTAACTGGCTTTTAAAACATTCTCCCCCACCCCCTCTTCTTTTCCTAGAATGATCCCAAGGTTTTGGAGCAGCCAATAGTGGTGCAAAGCATTGGCACAGATGGCCAGCTCTTCCAGTTCATGGTGTTCCAGTTAAATACAACAGACCTTGTCTCTAACGATGGCATAAAAAATCTAGTGTGGATTGACTCCGATCAGAAACTGTATGAAACAGCCCAGTGTGTTCCAAAAATCAAGAAGAGAGTTGTAGTGGTAAGCAAACCTTTGGAAATGGTCCTGGAAATCCTGCCCTTTCACCTTGGCAGGAGGTTTGAGAGCTGGTGCAGAGCTGCAGCAGGTTTTAAACCAGCTGAAGGGACCTGACGTGGGCACTGGCCTAGTTGTTCCCTAAGCAGGTGTTCCTGAGGGGAACGGTTCCTGAGTGTTTGTAGTGCTGATGTGCCACATGCCAAGCTTAATATGAACTCCTGTGTACAGATATCCCTGTCTGTAATCCACCATCTCATAATATGCTTGTTTAAAACCAGCTCTGCTGAAGGAAGTGCTTACATGCTGCTGTCAGCCTTGCTGTAAACAGAGCACGGGGCTGTCAGCACTGGTTATACTGGGAGGGCATCTCACTGATGGTCAGAGGGATTCGGCTCTCTGAGATTGACACCAGTGGAAGTACCCCCACACAAACCCCTCTGGGGAAGAGAGCACAATTTAGAAGCTACCACGCCTGAAAGTCTTATTCAAGCATGTTTAAAGCCGTTGTTTGTCTACATTAATCACTTCACTGCAAACTGAGCATCCGTGTCTTTTTCTCTGCAGAAGCCCGTTGGAATTCATGGCTTTCAGCCAGACACATTCAAGAAGTTTCTGGCACTGTATCTGCATGGAACTGTGTGAAATTCAGCTCAAATGAAAATACTTCACCAACTGTACCTGCTGCTTCTCTTTGCCAGAACCATCACATAATTAAAGAAAGGTGGATTAATTTACTTTTAAAAATAAATTATATCGTTACTGAAAGTAAAATATTTTTTTTTAAACTAAATAGTGCATGAAGAAACTCTTTCATTTTAGGGGCTCACCTCTGAATTTGGGTTAGAGAAGTCATCAAATGCATCTTCCTGCACTCTTCCTCCATTGCCTGGAAAGAACATAAGCCAGTCATTATTCCTCTGCGCAGGCTCTGTTCTCAGTGAGCTTCTGCACAGAGCCAGACTCAAACCTATTCCTGAGGTTGCTTTGAGTCCCTCTGAATGCAGAAGAGACTTACAAAGCTTCAAGGGGGGAGCCTGAGACATGAGCCTTTTTCATTCTGCCTGGCTTTGACTTTGTTTTACTCCTGGCTGCTGCGGGATGCGTCGTGCTGCCCTGTGCTTAGTTCCCAAAGCACTTAATCGGAGAGATTGCTTTGTTGGATCTGTAGAACCGCAGTTCTTTTATCCCCCAGTCCTGGATGAAGAGACCTCTGCATCTGGGGGGAAAGTGGTGTAGAATGTAGCATGAAACTTTGGTGCCTGTAGCTGGTATTTGCTGCTAAAAA
The DNA here is from genome assembly GCF_001715985.3 of Manacus vitellinus. Taxonomy (NCBI): domain Eukaryota; kingdom Metazoa; phylum Chordata; class Aves; order Passeriformes; family Pipridae; genus Manacus; species Manacus vitellinus. Next base: position 8,165,972 of record NW_021939546.1, on the reverse strand, counting down.
TACAAAGGAAGAATTTCTTCCTGCCACACAGAGTTAACTGAGCAGGAAGCATATTCTTTTTAACATGGGGGGATTAGTGTGGGTTTTGTAAAATGAAAGCTAAATTAGCTGCAGCCAAATGTAGAATGTTTTGCAGTTCTGATACCCTCCAGCACATGGGAAAGAAGAGGACAGCCTGTGCTATTTTAAGGTGTGGAAGAGCATATTTCCAAGAAATTCATCTCTCTTCAGTGTCTTGTGTCAGAGGCTGGTCTTGCTTTGTGGTCTCTGACCACCTGGATGAACACCCCAGTTGTGTGTTCCAGTCCATCAGGCAGCTCCACTCTGCAGGTTTCAGCCAACATCCACCAGTCACATTTGAGAACAACAGTTGCACCCCGTAAATTGGGTTGCGGGAGCTGTACATTAAATTAACAAATCCCTCAATAGTTAGGAGAAATGCTTGAAAGAGAAATAATCTAGTAAGAGTTGCACTGATCTGAATCATGTTAATCCTGCCTGCTCAAGGGATGCCTAGTTCAGCTCATCAGTGTAAATCTGCTGAGGTCTGTGGTTTGCATCCTGGTATTTGGGAATATATTTTAGTACACCCGTGCTCTGTGGAGCCTGTAGGTGTTTGTTTCTCGGGCTGTTGGTTCCCTGCTGTGTCACATGGACCCTGCTTGACATCCCTTTGCTCTTCCGGCTTCGGATCATTACCCGTCCTAGGGAGGAAGCCCTGTAGGGCAGCCAGCTGCCTGTTCGCATTCCTGAGCAGAGAGGTTCCCTGAGGAAGCCTGCTGGAAAAACATCTGTGGTGGGGAGGGGGCTTGGAGAGGTGAAACACCTCCCTAGCTCCTAGTAGATGTGGGAACCTGTGTGTAGATGGTCTGTGGGGGAAAGAGGAAAAGTCCCTACAGATGCTTTTACCTCTCAACAAAGACATCTCTGTCAGGGCAGGCAGCAGAAGAGAGGGAGCAGGGGAAGCTGAAATCCTGTCTCCAAACTGAGCAGAGACAAAGCATGAGCACAGGGAGGGATGGATAAAGGCAGAGCAAAGGAAGTTTTAAAAAATGGTGGAAGCAGTGAGACAGGGGAAGATCTGTGGGAAAACAAGGCTTCAGAGGTTTTGTGAGGCATCAGGAAGCTGCTGGAGGTGAGGGGATCACACGCAAGCATGGAGGCCGTGTCTCTGGTTTGCTCAGGGCAGAGCTGGTCTCACCCGAGGCCAGGGCGAAGCAGCACTCACGTGTTGCTGGAAAGAGCAGCTGATCCTCATGCAGGGTTTGCTCCTCTGAGGTCCTGCAGGGGAGCTCAAGGGGGGCAGAGTGGGGCTTCCAGCCTGGCACCTGGCACGGATGCTCAGGTTGATCTGTTGTGGTCCATGGACCAGGCAGCCCCTACCACATGTCCGTGGTATCCCTGAGCGCGCTGAGCATGGTTCGGCTCTCCCAATTCCTCCAGCGTGACCTGCTGGAATCGGCCCAGCTGAGGGAGGTGGGACTGGGAGTCCAACAATGGGTCACAGAGCCTCATCTGAGTTGGCATCAATAAGTTATAAAGGCTCGTCAGCAGACAAATGGTGTTACCTCAGCATGGACCAAGGGCCAGGCATTAACTTTTAATGAACGGCAGCCAGGGAAGCAGAACATGCAAGAACGGGGTGGCAGGAGCCTGAGACGAGGACCTGGCAGAGCCTGGTTGCCCAGAGCAGAGCTCTGCAGCCACCGTCCCCAGCCTGGGGATGATGCACACAGTGCCATCCCAGCTCCACCACTCTCTTCCTCTGAACCACTCCCGGTGCAAAATCCAGCTCCATGGGCTGCACTCATCATGCCAGCAAGTACACCCCGTGCTCAGCCTGGAGCCCCTGGCTGTTCAGATCCTCCTCCTGCATTTAATTTAATGAAAACTAATGGGGAAGACAATTATCCCTGAGGTTGGGCCCAGGAGACGTTTAGAGGAGGGAACTTGGCAGTTTCATGGCGATATTTAATAAAATTAGCCTGTAACCCTTAAGAACCAGTGGGAAGGACTTTTCTATGCCCTGCAATAAAAACAGGCAGCAGTGCAGGAGCCTGGTGCTTAGGGTAGCTGAGCAGGGCCTGGATGGGCAGTGCAGGCAGGGATGGCCCCAGGGAGCTGGGAGGGCAGGATTTCCTCATCAGCATCAACTTAACCCTTGGGGATTGCTTGACTCCAAGTGATGGACAATGCTCACACTCTACTTCCTGCAAAGCACAGGGGATGTGATTGCCTGGACCAAAATCCATGCTGGGACACGGCTGCGGACCCTGTACATGGACATCTGTGGCATTAACCTGGAAGCAAACCTGCACAGGTAGCAAAGGGTGAAAACACACCCCTCTCCTCAGCCACACCATTAATGACGTGCTGATGGGCTCTGCAGGCTGTCATTTCTCTGGCTGGTTCCCAAACCCAGCAGCCATCCAAAGCATTGTCCTTTCAGCCTTCTGCTCCACAAGCATCCATGACTGAACATGACTGCACAGTGCTCACTGCTGGAATTGCAGCAGTGATGTGACTGTGGGTGCTGGTGCCAGGTGGGAGCATTCCCCAGGACAGGTAGAGCTCCAGAATGGCTCACAGCCCCCTGAGCCCACAGTTCCCCAAGCCCACAGTTCCCTGAGTCTACAGCCCACGCTTGAACATTCCCTCAAGGAGCAAGAGCTGCACACTCGTAGCCAACCATGGCCTGCCTGAACTAGTCAAAGGCAGAGAACAAGTCTCAGACAGAAGCTCCCGGGAGCGTTTCAGGCACCCAGCAGTTGCAACCACCCACGTAAAGGCCTAAAAAGTCTCAATCTCTCCCCCAGCAGCCTCTGATGCTGCTCGTTAGGGAACCAGGTCAGCCTCGCCTGCACTTCTCCACCCCCAGCAGCTCCTTCAGAGCCTCGAGCTGAGTTTGATCCTGCAATGGTGCACCCCCCCACCCAGCACTGCAGCCAGCCCTTGCCTGAGGAGGGCAGACCCCATTGCAAGCAGACCCCATTGCAAGCCCCATACATACATATATATATATATATATATATATATTTGAAGCTAACACTCGAGTCTTCCTCTCCCTTGCTTACCTCCCAGCAGTGCAGGACTCCAGCAACAGGAGGTGGCCGGACCCAGCTCCTCTCCCAGGGAGCTGCTGAATGGGATTGCCTCCATTGCCACACTGGCACTTTGTCTCCTCCAGCCTCTAATGAGGAAAGCCTGGGGGTCAGTGTACAGAAAAAATATTCCCCTTTTAGCTCCTGAAAGTCCCCCTCTCCCTGCAGCATGGTGGGCTGGATACAGGGAGGCCAAGAGTCCAGCGAGCAAATGCTCAGTCCAGTCTAGACAACACCAACAATTTTTCTAGGCTAAAAGCTAAATTTTCGAAATGCTTAAAAATAAATAACCCAAGAAACAAGTGGGCATCGTTAAACCAAACCTCTCCCAGCCCCCCAGGTCCTGCACCGCAGCCAAATCCCTTTGGGATCCCTTTTGGGGCCAACTTCCAGCCCCCTCCCTCAGCTCTGCATCACCTCTGCTCCCTGGGGTTTGGTCCTTGATAAAGGTTGGAAAAAAATACCCAACTCCCGCCCTGGGTCTGGCAGCAAACACCAGGAACAAACAGCAGAGCACTGAAATCAAATGTTTATGTTGATATTTATTACAGCATGGGGAGGGGGGAAAAAGGGGGGAGAACCGTTTCATTCAAAAAACCATCCGATACCAATGAAGACAATAATTTAGCTATTCATTTTAAAATACATTAAAACCGGTCCTTTCATTTCCTCACGTGAGAAAAAAAAAAAAAAAAGAGAAAAAAAAAAGGTAAAAAACCCCCCAAACCTGAACAAGATGTGAAGCAGAAAAGGGGAGCCCCTGGGTTTTGCTGACGCAAGAAATCTGTGTTTGGTTATTACCTGGAAAATATTAACCTGACTGTAACTATGAGACTGACTCCCTCAGAACCCCCATCCCACCCGCCCCTCCCTCCCCACCAACTTTCTACAGGTAAAGCACAATGAAAATGCCTAGGAAAAGGAAGGCAAACATTAAAAAAAAAAAGAAACTCATATTACACACTAAAAAAAAAGAAGTTTTGTCATCTCATGTCTTGCAGTCAGAATAATAAAAACAAGCCAAATGTCCCCCAAAAACATTTCAATGAAGGGGTGCGGAAAAAAGACATCCCTTTAATAAAACATTATCAACAAATATCGTACACAAACTACAATGTATAATAATTATTTTTTTTTTCCCCTCTCGGTAATTTTCGAACCAGACTACAAGGTAAGAAAAAACACTGAAACAAGATACAATGCTTTCAATAATCCGCACAAAGGTCAAATCCAAGGGAGAGAATATTTTACAGAATATGATATACATGGAGCAGAAATGGGAGCTGCAGAAAAACAAAGACCAAACTACAGGGTAGTGTCATGTACAGAGATCCCAACCCGCCGCCTTGGCTCATCCCTTCCTCTCCCACCAGAAGGAAGGGCCTTCGATGCTTGCCATTAATTTTTATTTTCTTATTACAGAGCGAGCCTACAGAATAGCAAGGTTACATTTTAACAACAAGAATTCCTTAAAAAATATCTCCATCCAGTTCCAAATCATAGATAAGTGAAATCCTGACAAGAGCACATCTCTAAAGAAAAGACCCCCCCCCAAAATACCCCTAAAGCAAATAAAACCCCCAGAAAATCCCAAAGTTAGCTGGAGATCACAGTTTCAAAGTCCCAGGTCAGAGTAACTCTTTCTTTCGGTGGATTAAAAAAAAATATTTAAAAAATCAATTTTTGCAGTGAACCAGCTGAAGGATTCTGGGGAAAGGAGGGACAAGAGATTTCTTCTTGTATTCAGAGAGGGGGGGAAAGACTAACACAGTGCATGCCACAGTCACAGAGAGCAAGATCACGATTCATTCGAGGATGTGATCCTAGAAGGGGTCACCTGCGTTAACAAGTTTATAACGAGGTGGTGGAGTCTCTTCCCCAAAGCAGATCTTGTTAACTGGAGGAGGAAGCGTTGTGCTGCAAACAAACAAAAAAACCCCCAAAAATAGAAGGGAAAAAAACCCCAAAACCAAAAAAAAAAAAGAAAAAAAAAGAAAAAAAAGAAAAAGAAAAACAGGCCTTCTGAACGAAAACCACCATTGTAAACTGTCCAGTTTATTTAAAAAAATGACTACAACAGAGACAACATGATTTCATATCTAGACTAGCTTCCTGGTGTCGCACGGCACAAACATACAACAGGTTCGGTTTCTGTCTTTATTTAAAAGAACAAAGCAAAGAGATCGGAGTTGGGTGCTAGAGGCTTCCGTTTGTTTCCAAAAAGAAGTGTCATGTACATATATAAACCCTTCTGCACAAAGAAGGGTCTTGTCATGTCTTGAAATATTTTAAGTTTTGTCCTTCATGTTTTATGGAATAAAAAGTTCAGCCTTTTTATTGCATGAAACTAAACCTGGGGTTTTGGCCCCCGCCACGCGTGTCCCTGCCCATACACCTAGATTCTTCTTCTTCTTCTTGCATAATTCGTTGAGATCCTCCGAACGGCAGCTGACTCTCTTGATCCTGGAGAGGAGGAGGGGGAGGGAAATCACACACTCATCGTCATGCTGGGGGAATACTGGAAGAGAGACAGAGCCAGGGTGAGAAACCAGGCAGGTCAGATCCCCGGCTGCTGAAGGGGGATGCAAAAGGAGGCTGATGACAACTACACAGCAACCTAATTGGATCTAATAAACCAGGGGGAGAGGATATGCTGGAGACTCAAATTTATCAGGGCATAATGTGCACTGTAACTTGCTTTTCCGGGAAGAAAATCAGCAGAACAGTATGGGGTGAGATGCAATTTAAAACAAGTAATTAACATGCACACGTGTATATGCTGCTAATAGAGGAAGAAGCGGAGGGATGTCTGTAGCCACCCACAGAGCCTCGACTCGGCCAGGTCGGCACAGCTGGCTGCATCTGCACCAGCTCCTCTCCATCCTGCAGATCCTCTCCCCTCCATCAGTACACACTCATCCCACCAAGGACCCCAAGCTTCCACCCACCAGCATATTTCTTCCTGCCCACTTTTCTGTCCCAGAGCAGTTCACACACAGAATAATCCAGGTCCAAAAGGCACCCACCGCTCTCCCCAAGGACTGTCTCCCCGTCCCCAGGCAGGCACTCACTCACATTGTCATTTTGGAAGGAATGGAGAAAGTTGCCTCCCAGCTCCCCGTCGTCTCTTGGAGTGCCCGGGGGATTGCTAATGCCACTTATGTTGTTTGGAGAATTCTGTGAGAGATGGGAGGGAAGGTGGTGAGCAGGTCCCCATGCCCCATGAAACACCATGGGGGCAGGACATAGCCCTGCCCACCCCAGTCACATTTCCCAACATGTGGAAATGTGGGTCACACTGCTACCCCAGTGCTGGGAAAAGGGGAGCCCACGCACCCACCCTGCAACCCACTTACTTTTGGAAGTCCATCTATGTCTCCTGACCCTGCACAGAGGGGAGAGAAAGGACAAGAGCCTTACTGAGCATGCAGCCATGGCCTCGCGCCTCCCGCTCGGCTGCTCCCACACCCCGTTCTGATTTCCAGCTCTGCTTTGAGCCACTGGTGTGAACTGTGGGTTGACCCTGGGACGGGAGCAGGCACTGGGATGCTCAGCCAGTGTCCCCAGGGAGTGAAGGCCCATCGTGGCTCCCTGAGCCGCAGCCCCCTGCCCATTGCTCACCTAACGATCCGTTCATGTGATGGGGCTCCATGCCGCCCATGCCGCCCATGGGGCCGTCAGAGCCGGGGCCCATCGGGAACTGAGGAACAAAAAGGTGACAAAACCAAAATCAGTCACAAAACTACTCCAAATACCTGCCACGGTGGCTCCTTGGGGAACATTCTCCCCTCCCACAAGACATCCCTCATGGAATGGGACACATCATGGAATCACAGGATTGTTAAGGTTGGAAAAGACCTTTGAGATCACAAAGTCCCAGCTGTCAACCCAGCACCACCACTAAACCATGTCCTCAGTGCCATACCCACATGTTTCCTGAACACTTCCAGGGATGGTGACTCCACCACTGCCCTGGGCAACATGTTCCAGTGCTTGACACTCCCTTCCATGAAAAAATTTTCCTAATATCCAGCCTACACCTCCCCCTGCGCAACTTGGGGCCGTATCACCCCCTGAGGCTGTGAGGCCTCAGGGCTCCTGTGGATTCACCTATAAAATTTGGCTGAGTGGCAGACTCAGAGCCATGGCAACACAGAGGGCTCCATCCAACCAGCATCTAATGAGATTTAAGGCTGCCTACATCCTACAAACCCCAGCACCTCTCTGGGCACGCAGCTGCCACCACCTCGGCCGGAGCAGCAGGACCGCTGCTCTCTTAATAAGCATAAAAAATTAACAAAGTTGCCCAAGAGTTAATCGCTTTTTGATGGTTTGTTTTATTTCTGTTTTGTAACAAATGGCTGAAATCAATTAAACTGCTTTACTCTCAACTGATGAAGTTAATTATGATTTGTTATGGTATCTGATATGTAAATTATTAGAAAGCAGACTTACATTCGATCGACTGCCTGCGGGCGGTACTGGATTAATCATTGTGTAGATGTTGTCACTTGAATTTGTTGAATCTGTGGAACAGTGAAGCCCAGTAAGTCGGGTGATTAATTCATTTCTTAATTAAAACAAACTCATGCCACTTGAACTCATTCTTTTGTATTTTATCACCTAAAATTCCCTCTAACTACCACCATTTTCTGGCTAATTTGTATTTAATGAAGATCCACAAAGTTTTTAATCACAGAAATTCAACTGTGAAAAATAATTCAGCTCCTGGCTGGGAAGTGTGGGGAGGTAATTCCTCACCTTCCTGAGCCCCCCAGCTACCAGATTCATAGGGGGATGTAGGAACATCCCCAAATGCCATCCCAAAGCCAAACAGCCCATGCCACTCACTCCCCAGAAAGTCAAAATCTGTTGTTTGCCTGTGGGCACAGCCCAAGGGATGGGGGTCTCCTGGCAGGGGAAGGGGCAGAGCCTGAAGGGCTGGCCTGGGAGAAGGGGGTCTTGGAGGGCTCATACCTGCAGGACTGGGCATGATGGGTGTCCCTGGGGGACCACCGCCACCGGGCGGACCCTGCAGAGAGACAAAGCAGGCATCAGATGTGCAAATATGAGCATTGCCCACCTCTCCACGTTTTCAACCACCAGCTGGACCTCACACCCCCAGAGCCAGCCTGGTCACTTCCCACAGCACCAATTGCATCCCAAACCGTATGAACTCTATAACATCTCTGCGCCCCGATGACAGGATGGACAGACGGAGCAGGAGGACTCACCACGTATGTACCAGGCGATGAAGAAGAGTATGGAATCTGTAGGGAGAAGAGAGCCAAGTTCAGCCATGGGGTGCACAGGGGCTCCCACAGGCTGGTTCCCAGCAGGACACAGCTGAGAGCCCCCACTGCCATCTCAGCCCGGCCAGGATGGGAGTCCCAGGGCCCAGCAGTCTAAGCAAGAGGCTGGGAACCTCCTCTCATTAGCAGGATTCAGCTAACAGGGAATGGCCCCATTTTGCAGGAAACTTCCCAACCAACCCTGCTCTTGCTCCAAGGACCGTGGGATACTCACTGAGTTAGCACTGCTGGGGTTCGGCCACGGTCTACCAGCACCCGGCCCCCTGGGGTCAAAATTAAACAAGAAAAAAATGAATGTTGTCTTTTAATCTGTACAGTCCTGCAGTCCTGAGTCAGCAGTCAAACATCCCAGTGCGGGGGTTTGCCTTACATGTTAATTCCAGGCATGCCAGGGCCTAGGGAGTTGGGTGGAGGTCTCATGCCGCTGCCGTAGTTCTGCAACAATAACCAAGGGTCAGTCTACTGCAATGGGAAGGGACACCAGACAAGAAAAGGGGAAAAATCCCCAACAAACAAATAAAAAACCAAGCAGGTCTGTTTGCAAAAATGAGATTAATAAAAAAAAATATTCATGATGATGAATGTAGAGGCAGTTGGTATATATATTTATATACTGGTATATATTTATAAAAATATATTTAAATATATATTTAAATATATATTTATATATTTATAAAAAACCAGGAAGCTCAATATGGATGGGCGCCAGGCTGAGCCCCAAAGTTCCCCCTCCCTGCTCTCTGAGGCCACATGGCTGAAGGGAAAACAACCTCCTCCCAACTCTGGGAGACAAATCCACTCCCAGCCTCTGGTGCCAACAACAGCCTTTTAGATTTGTCCTTTTGTGCAGGAGAAAACAAGGGCAGGAGGAGAAAAGGCACCACTTGGAAGGTTCCTGCTGCATTTTAAGGATGGGGAAAGGCTGCATGAGCTTCCCCTGCAATGGAGCATCCCCTGGTCTCAGGATGATGACTGGAGCAGGGAAAACCAAGCCAAGTTTGTTTTCCTGGTGCTCTCAAGCTCTCTGCTCTATCCCCTGGAGCAGGTCTGAAGCCATGGGGAGCAGGCAAGGGCAGGCAGCCCCTTGAGGCTCCTCTCCTGGCTTATTCCACCCTGGCTTAGCCTCCAGCTGGGACTGGGAGCCTCAGATCTGCATCCCCCATCTCCTAAGACCAGCTCTAGTACAAAGCCAAGCCCAGGGCAGCGAAGGAAGAGGAATCCCTCGAATGCCGCGCTCCATTTGGTCTCAGCTTTGCTCCCTGTGCCCTCCAGGCGACGTGCAGCCAGTGCAGCCAGATTTAGGTCGCGCTGGCGCTCTTCCCCTTCCACCTCCCTCCCTGTACTGAATCTTTTTGGGCTGTATTTCTGCCATTTAAAGAAAAAACTGCTACAGCAGCAGGAGTGATGGCTGGCCACTTCCCCTTCCACAGCCCCTCAGAGTGCTCCAAGCTGGATTTTAAGTACAATACTTCAGTGCTGTCGATTTTTCACTGGATTTATGGATACATCAGAACACCGTGCTCTGCTGAGGGCATCACCAAAGTTTGTTTTGAAGAGGAAGAAAAGGGTTTTCCCCAAACAAATTACCGGCAAGTCCTTAATTGATTGAAATTTCAGCCATTTACACTGAATAGCAGCATCAAACCCCTTGTTTAAAAAAAAGAAAAAGGGCTCAGCGTTTTTAATTGGAGCTGAAAGGCTGGAAAACGAAGCCAGCTGAAAGATGCTCAGGGAGGGTGGGGAGGGAACGCAGCTGTGCTGAGCGACCTGGATGTCGGGCTCTGGCAAGACACTGCCAAAACCCAGGGAGCTACAAATCCTCTTCGTAGAGGCACTGGCAAACCCCGTCCTGGCTTCTGCAGAGATACAACTGGGACTATTAAAGGGAAAAAGGCAGCAGCAACCAGCTGAAAGGGATGATTCATCACTGGTGTGTAATAAGGAGCTGCTGTCAGAACGCCGGGATGTCCTGGCTGGATGCTCTGCAGCCCTCTGGAATACTGTGGGGAGTATTTAGGAATGTCCTGATGCAAAGCTTAAAGAAAAACAAGCCTTGAGCACACAAGGTGTGAGGGGCTGCTGGGCTAGGGCTGGTATTTTTGGTGGCTGCCTGTGCAGGCGTCGATTCCTGGATGTCTGGGGGAAGGCAGCGCCCGCGGGTGCCAGATTGGGAAGCCCAGCGCTTCTCCAGGGAAAGGCTGCCTCTTAAAAAACCTCTCCCTAATGTACGTACACAGGGAATGGTGGAGTCAAAAATAAAGCTCTGAACATTTCACAACTCCTGCCGGCTCCCGGAGCCGCCGCCATCCCACGCGGCGCTCACAGCGCCCTCGCCGCTTCCAAGTTTCTCGGCAAGCTTTGGAAGTGGGAAGCGAGCAACCTCCCCCGGGCAAGCCGCCGCCGCTCGCCTTGGCGCAGGCCACGCTGGCGAATGCCGGGGTTTTTTTGGGTGCAATCCTTCAGGGAAAGGAGGATTTTAAGCACAGCAGCAGTGCTATTGGAGGGCTTGTCCATGAAACGATGCTCGTGCAGGTTTTTTATCCCCTGCCCTAGGATGGATCTGGGTGTCCGTGGAGGCGGCCGAGCATCCCTGAGCAGCAGCATCAGGTTGGTGTTAAAGAGATGACACAACTCTCTCTTTACACAACATTCACTTATCTCAACAGTCTCTGGGGGAAAAACAAAACAAAACTCCAGCGCACCCGCCCGCCTCTTGACAGACTCTGATCCTCGCGCTACAAACTCCACGTAGGCGACAATGCAGAGAGGATAAACCTCCAACCAAAATATGGTAATCTGGTTTTGAAGTCTTGTAGAAGGAACAAACAGGAGTGAGTCAACAATAAGCCACTCCGTAAGCGAATCAACAGAATGACAACATATATTAACCCAGATCTGCTTAATTTCAAGGGTTTACTCCCCTTTCCTGAAATAGAGAGCTCAAGCAGGCAGCGGGAGGGGCAGGTGGAGGGGAACCTCACAGGGGAAAGCCTTATTCCCTTGCTAAAGGGATCTTTGCCATTTCTTTTTATTTATTTATTTTAAATGCAAGCCTCCTTTCCCTTTCCTGCTGTTAGGGTCATAACTATTTCCCAGGCAGGCAGTGTAATGCACTCAAAGGCTGCTCCGGCGCAGAGCTAAGTGCCATCCCCTCTGACAGAAGGGCAAGAGGGAGGCTGCAATACCCTTAATGAGCTCTGAAGACCTCACTCATGTTAAAAGGAGGGATTTCCAGATGCAAGACTAATGTAAAATGCATTAACACTAATGTGGGGACAGGGCGTGGGGGGGGTAACTCCCAGCCCTCCAAGCCCCAGGAGGTTGTTCCAATGGTGTGCAGTGTTTGTATGATGCTCTCTGGAGCTGGGCTTACCTGCGGACCGGGACCCATGGGGCCCATCCCTCGCGGAGGATTCATCCTTTGCATGGGGCCGCCCATGTTGGGGTGCCCTGTTGGGAGCAAAAGTAGGGGTGTTACATGGCACTGCAGCCACTTTAGGTCCCAAACTGACAGCTGAGGAGAAACGTTAATGTTCACCCCTCCTCTGCTGGGTTTACCTTGCTGTCGCGTGGGATCCATTGAATTGGGCAGCAATGGCTGTGTACCGGGAACGGCACCTGGGGGCTGTGAAAACAAGGCAGGAAGATTAAAAAAAGAGTAAATCCTGCATCCCGCCACATCCTACACCCCACTTTTACAGCCTCCAGATGTTTGCCTCCCTCATCCTTTCGCAAACACCCTCCAAAACCCAAACAAGGCGCCAGAGTTTTCTCCTCCCCGCAGGCCACGCACTGCAAGGCTGTCATATTTTAGGGCAGTGGGGGAAAGCCTGAGGCTGAGCAGGGCAGAGGTGTGAAACTCAGCAGGGAAAGGTGACCAGCGGGATGGCAACCCGGTACTACACAGCAACAGGGCCAAACAGGTCACAGTGATTCCATGGGCTGTGGAGGGGAGATGCTCCACATGCAGCAGAGCAGCATTGGGACCCCTCCCCACACAGGCAGAGGGGAAGGCAGATGCTCCCCCTCCCCAAACCCATGCTCTGCTTGGGCAACACTGCTATTTAAAGTTCAAAGGCTGCTCTGAACAGATAAAGGGGAAGAAAAACGCAGATATCATCTGCCTAGGGGAAGCAAACTGTAAACAGTTTTGCTACAATGCTGCCTTTTATTTGGATGCCGACACCGAGGATCCCACTGCTGGAGCACAGCGCGAGCATCGGGTTCACTTGGCTGCACCAAGGCAGAATCTGCCCAATCTCAAGTTTTTTGCAGCCTGAAAGCTGGCAGTAGGAGGAAGATAAACTAGAGGGGTTGTAGAGGTGGATATTTACACTTCTGCTGCCTGACCTTCCTGCCTGCCTATTTATTCCTCTTGTCCCTCAGGATGTGACCACAACCTTGCCGAGCTCTGTGTAGGTACAAACATGTGCTTTATATGTGGTGTTTGGGGGGAAAAAATGAAATCCTTCTAATTAACTTCACCCACTCCTGGATGTTTGATCCTTCTGTGGGAGCAGTCTCCCCAGGCTAGTCCTCTGCCTCTCCTGCCTGCCCAGCTCACTGTGCTCACCTCCAGCAGAGCTTGGGATGAGCCCTAGACCACAGCAGGATGGGGTTCTGTTAAAACTGATCCATGATGAGGTGCAGTCAATTAATACCTCACTAAAACAGCCACCAGTGCCCTGGGAGGGAGGCTCAGCCCCCACTGCGTTTTTCTCAGCCACATCTCAAGCTGTCTTACCATCATTTAGCAAGTTCCAGCTATTCAAGTCTCAAATCCAGCAAGCACAAACACAGAGCAAGCTGCTACATCCTATTTCCTGACTATCCTGCTCTTTCTGCTAATTACACCTATACAAAAATAGCACTGATAGCCAAAAAATAAGCTCCCAATTTTTGCACAGTCACCTCTGCTGCTCAAGGGAATTGCAGGTTTCTTTGAATTTCCCTTTAGTGACAAATAACCTCTGGCTTGGTCATTACTCTATGGATCTGCATGGCATCGTTGGGAAGGACATGAATTCCTCAACCAAAGCCACGCACACATGCAGGGCAGGGTGTGGGGTGGAAGCCTCCATCCGTAAGGCCAGAAACAAACTGCCCTCATTTAAGCCGGGATAAGAGGATAAACCCAGCCCAAAAAATTCAGCATTGACCTGCCCCGCTTGACCCCGCCGCTGATCTAAGCGCTCGGTTAGCCCAGCAGCAGGATTATCTCCATCACTTTAATTTTCTGCGATTGCAGGGAAAATCCAGCCGGGCAGCAAGCACATGGCATGGCACAACCCTGCTGGAAACATCACAGATAGAAAGCGGCACATTCCCCACCGTTGTTTCCACCCTGGATATGCCTGAACCTCAAAACAACATTAAAATATGATAGTTAAGTGACACTAGATGGTCCGGCACCGAGGAAACAGAGGATGCCCAAGGGAGGTGATGTTTGCCCCCCAAACCCAAGGAGCATCTCCAGAACACCTGGCCACTGTCTCCCTCCCCAAATAACAGCAATCTCTAGGAAATGTGGAATCCCGGGAGCGCAGTACCTGGTTGCCCATCCTGATGGGGGGCCGGGGACCTCCGGCGTAGCGCGGTGACATGAACGGCTGCGGGGACACAAAAGGGGGTCAGGGCTGAGCTGTGGGGAGGCAGCACGCTCCCCACGCACGCTGGTTAGCCTGCACACAGTTTTTGGTATTTCTGATTTTTTTTTTTCTGGAGACATCCTTTTTAAAAAAGTTATGTTTCAAAAGAAAAAAAAAAAAAAGAAAGGTGTCTGGAGTCCATTTTCTTAAACATTTTCTCTGTAGATTTATTGTTTGAGAGCGTTTGACATCGGCAATACTAGGTGAGGCTGTTAAAATTAGTGCATGGGAAACCCTGAGTGTTAGACACTGTTCAAGTTTAAATATATAGAGATATATTAAAAAAAGTGGCAAATAAGCACATACAGACACGCACACACAAAAAACCCCGGTGCTAAGTACTGAAGAAAAAAAAAAAAGAAGAAAGGCTTAATGTTACTTTTTGTACAACTGCTGCTACTAACAGATTAAAAACCCACATCAAGCTAAATTTTTCAGGCTACCTTGGGAAGGTAAAATAGTCTGATACCCACTATTGACTTCTCAGTCCATTGATAACTGCATATCCAAAAAAAAAAAAAAAAAGAAAAAAGAAAAAAAAAAAAAAAAAAAAAGGGAAAAAACCAACATTTTGCTTCGGAGCTGGGGTGCCCGGGGGGATGCTCCCCAGGGAGCGGGTACCGCTGCCCAGCATGCTTAGAGAGGGGAAAAAAAGAAGTAAATCGAGCGCACGTCCCGGTTCACAGCCCTACCCATCGCTAGTGTCTTTACCTGACTGTGGGGTCCCATCATGCTGTTAGGATTGTGGGGTGGAGGCTGTGCGTGTGGCGAGGGCTGTGACCCAGGCGGTCCCTGTGAGGTCAGACAGTAGAAGGAGGTTATAGATTAGCACATGAAAGCGCAGAAAGAGCTAAAAAAAGGATTCACGGGTGGACCTGTTTAGCTGGGGAGTCAGTTCTCCCGGTTTTAAATTTTTTTTTCCTTTTTTTTCCCTCTTTTTAATTGAGTTTCTATTCATCTGTAGCTGAACAATGAATAATGAGATATGCAAAAAAATATATATATTCAAAATCAGAACATCTGTCAAAATACAGTGGCCACATTGAGGGTAAATGGTCCAGTGGTTCAACCAAGTCTGCAATGATAAACACACAGGGAAACACTTTGCAGGGGCGTGCAACGAGGAAAAAAATATGCAGGAGAGGACCAGAGAGGTTGGGGGAAGTACAAAAAACACCCCCAAACCAAAAAAGAAAAAATATTTTTTCCTCTCTCATCCCAAAGGTTGGAAACACCTCTGGGTTTATGTTTTGACCGTGGTTCACTGGAGGTGCCGGAGCAAGCGCAGAGGACAAGGAGCATGTCCCAGCTCACGCTTGGGCAGCTTTTGGCCGGCACAACCGGGGCTGCACTGCCACACTGAAGGGATGCAACATCATTCCTCGAGGTGGATTCCCTAAGGATGCGAGTAAAATGGCTTGCCAGCAAAGAAAGGATGTCTAGGGGAAAAAAGGAGAGATTAGTTGGTGCAGGTTTAAGGCTGCAATGCAGCAGCCGCTGACATTTTGGGCTTGAACGCCCACTTTAATTTTTTTTTAAATTTCTCTTAAAAGCATGAAATGAAAATTTGCTTGGAAAAACCGTGAGCTCGGTGCAAGAATATACCGGTGCGTGTTAATGTAAGGAAAGAAAAAAAAAATAGTATTTTTTGAGTCAAAGGAGGTTTAATTGGTAGAGAAAGCAAAGGAGCTCTGTCAGTAGGTGATGGGAAGTGACGGCAGGCTCCAGGACTGGCGCCGGAGCAGATGTTCTCTACCTGCCTCGTTACTAATTTCAACAAGTGTTCGCCTTCTAGCTGCTGCCAGCAATGGCATGGTTTGTTACCATGAGCAATTTTCTTAATTAACAGACATTAATTAGCCATTTAGCAATTTTGCAAGCATTTGTTTAGCAGCTTTCCTAAACATGAATACCACTGTGATAATGGTACTGATTAGAGGGTCCCCTAATTAACAGTACAGGGAAGGAAAATTGAAATCACATAAATTAAAAAGGGAGGGGAAGTTAATGAAGGCAGGACATATTTGCACCTGCAAATCTTTTGTACAGCGGAAACTTGAGTGCAATGTAAATAAAGTAAGAGGGTGGGTTTTTTTCTTCTTCTTCTTTTTTTTTTTTTTTTAATTTTTTATTTGAACGGTTTGGCAGCGAGATGGAGCCAAGCGGATTTAAACCAACAGCCTCCTGCCAACCTCTTTGCTCCAGACTCTGAAATCCCACCACTTACACCACCATTTATTCTCCAGGAGCCAAAAGGAACCAACCCCTGCCCTTAGTGTCTGGCCAACCTCATCTGGATGAGGTCACAGCACTTCAGAACAACCCTCTTCCTGCCTTCTCCATCCACGTCCCACAGAGAGAAGACAAACCTCTGTGGTCTAACTGTGGCATCAACCTCCTTTAGCAGAAGTCCTCTCCAGGCATGAAAGCTGACTTAGTTTTGCTTCTGAGGTGGCTAAATGCAAAGTGCAGCAGGGGCAGCAGCCACCTCCCACCACCTGTAGGTGGAGGACAACATCCCCCAATGAGCTCTGGCCACCCCCAAAGCCCTTCCTACACACCTCAGCTGTAGGATTTGGGGTAGGAAGATCAGAAGGTGAATGAGTGATGAAACCACGTAGAAGGTAAAAACCAGGGTTGGAAAAGACCAGTCAATCCTTGAGCCACATCAATGCAAGAGTCAATGCCACAATGCCTGCCTTTGCTGCAAGGAGGGGGTCATTGGTGTCCAGGTACTGACTGCACAGGCACCCATACCCCATCCTCAAGTTATTAAATCCCTGATGTCCTCCCTCTCGTATCTCCCAGTGTGTGAGGGTGTGGAGTGAACAGGTATCACGTGTGGGGTACACAGCCACCAACGCACACCCTGACTGGGCCCAAGAGGTGGTGCTTTGGGTCTACATTTTGAGCTTCAGCGCAAACAGTATCTGGTTATTGGAGAAAAAGCATCTATGAGACATGGCAGCGTTTCCACCAGAGAAAAATCCCCTGTGGCAACTGGATCCGGAGAGCATCAGTTGTTTGTGCTGCTGAATGCATCCTCTGGAGCGCGGTCCTGCCCCAGCGCCAAGGCTGCTCCCTGGGATGCTCCAGGCTCAGCGCCGCAGCATCTTCACCCTTGCATTATCCCATGTGGTACCATTCCCAGTGGAGACTTCTGGATAAGGTGGCTGCAGAAACCCAGATTGTGCAAACATTTTGGCATGCAGGGAGGAGCTGAAAGCAGCTTTTTTCCGTTTTCTTTCTTTTCTCGCTTTTTCCAAACAGCAACAAGCAGCAGCATCCCAAGCGCTCACTCCGGGCTGCAACTGCTGCGGCCCCCTCGGCATGGCTGCTCTGCTCCATCAGAAATGCAGACCCTCTGGATAGTGTTATCTCCATAAATACTTGCAGATGTTTCAAGGCTGGGACCCGTGTTCAGCCCGGAACGCCTGCTGGATCAGTTGCTCTTTCGCACGGGATTGCCTGGCTGCAGAGGAAGCAGCAGATGATCCCGATGGATCATGGCAGTTGAGACAAGTGTTCAGCAGAGACGACATGTGGGCTCCAACCAACAGAACAACCCTTTTTTCTTAAAAAAATGTGTATTTAGCAGTTATTAACTACTGCTGTTAAAAGAGAGGCTGAACTCACACTGTCCTGCTTCCTCCACATCCCAGATGCCCCAGAGTTGCATCCCTGCAGCACAGCTCCATCTGACATGCCATGCTGGGTGAGCAGGACCTGCTCTGCAGTTACCTCACTCTCATCTCTAAACCAGCACTCTTTCCAACCAGAGAAACCCCATCATCTCTCAAGTTTTCCCTTTTTTCCCCCTTTGAACTGGACAACTTGCACTGGGGGTTATTCTTCACCTTCCTGTAGCCACCTCAAAAAAACCCCAACAACCAACCCCAAACAGCTAAAATGGCCTTAGAGGAAACTGTTTCCAACAGCTGTTGGTGCCTCAACCTCCCCTTTGCTTCATTTTTTTCTCCCCTCTATATTACAGTGACTTCAGAATCCCAACCTGGCCCTTCGGATGGCTGAAGTTCGCTGCTGCAGCTGCTTCCTACAGGGAGTTTCCAGGCGATCAGATTATTTCCACTCTGTCTTTCATGAGCTCAACTCCTCAAACTTCTTGTAAAATATTAAAGATGGAAAATGGCACGAGCGATCATAGCTCTGCGTGTGTCAATTTATGTTTCCAGTGTAATTCACCACAAATGGATCATGTTTTATGGGCTACATACTTTCAGCTAATGGGGGAGTTTTGCTATTTAGAAACATTTTCGAGCACCTCTGGGGGTGGCAGAACAAGGCAGGATGGTACGGCATAGCATCACTGCCATGAGATGGTTTCAAGTTAGCAACAGGGAGGCATCTTGATTTTAAAATACCTGCCCCTGCCTGCCGGTTTTGATGTTAGAAAACACTAAAATAAATTAGATGGATATTAATTAAAGCCATGCCTGGGTTTATTGGAGAGGAGCTTTATTTCTACTGAAGGAGAGAGATGTTTTGCAAGTTGTCAAGAAAAAAATAAGGTATCTCTGAAGGAGCCTTTAGGAGAGATGCTCCAGGTGTCTCCAAAGAGGAAGACCATGGTCGCCTTCCAGCACGTGGTGCTGGGTGAGGACCTTCCTAAGAGAGGGCAAGGCAAGGCAAGGCAAGGCGAGGCGAGGCAAAGCAAGGCAAGGCAAGGCAAATCAAGGCAAGGCAAGGCAAGGCAAGGCTAGACAAGGCAAAGCAAGGCAAGGCAAAGCAAGGCAAGGCGGGCCAAGTTCCCCCGCAGACAGTGAAAGGCAGCCGTGGGCAGGAGCTCTGCCTCGCCTGCAGCTGGGGCTCCCAACTGCAGAAGCCTGGTTTTAAGGAATATGTTTAACACAAGCTCTTCAGGAAACAAACCCGTGTCAGCCAGAGCCAAGAACAGTCACCTCCATCTGGCTGGAGCACCCGAGAGAAAGTTGACTGCAAATCCCACCATATGCTCCAGACGCTTGGTACAAAAGCCTCGGGCATCCTACTAAACTTTCAGAAAAAAAACTTTCTCTGATGCTTGCTTTTCCTTTCCTCCAGCTTGTAAGCCACCTTCCTTCAAATCCTGACTGGTGTAGGCTGATACTGACTTCTGCCCCACGATTTTGGGAAGGGCAGCTTGGTTTTGTGGCTCTCGTGCCACCTCGACGGAACTGGCTGACCATCGCCAGCAGCATCCATGGAGCACTGGCAAATCCCATTGAGGGTGGGACAGGACAGCTGGGCAGGGAGAAAATGGTGGCACATCCAAGGAGGGAGCAGGACAACATGGATCTCTTCCTATTGTCCCTGGCTTCACCATCCTCACCTCCATGGGCGACCTCACCCAAAGAGACATGCTCCAGGACAGAGGGAGGAGAGGCAGGGAGCAGATGTGGGGGGAGCCCCCTGGGCTCTGTAGCCCCCCGTCCTCCCCAGCTCCCGAGGTCTGTCTGCATTAGGGGGCAGTGTGGGAACACGGAGCAGCCGGTGCTTTGTTTTGGTGCATCTCGGCGCCGAGCCGCTGATGCATAGCTAACGCAGCCGCCGACATTGATTTATGGTCAACTTTCCATTTCATCAGCGCGCAGGGTACGGGGCGGCGCGGGGACTGCGCTGGGGAGAGCAGGCATGGCTGGGGGGGGCTGCTGACTGGGCCCCCTCCATTTATTAAGTGTTATAAAGGTGTGGTATTAACGGATTTCAATTTCTAATTTTTCTTCCTACATTTCCCTGACACCCCCGTGCCCCTCCTTTGAGGGATCTGCACCCCGGCATCAATCCAGCTTTCAAAACAAAGCAGGAACACCTCTGATGACCTTTAGGAGGATGAGCAGAGGGTTTGTTTGCTCATCTAAACGGGACAAAGGGAGAGGTTGTAATAAAAGCATCTACCCACGCTGGTCATCAACCCAGACACCTTTTGTCCTGAGTGCAGCCTGATGCTGTACTGCTGGCTGGCACCAAAATTGCCCCAGCAACCCAAGAGTGCCATGGGCCTCTCCTTTCCCATCACTTCAGGAAGGTTTTGGGAGACTCTGGAGGCTGCACTTCCCTTGGCCCCTGGTCTGATGGTCACTGCTGAGCCCCAGCATGGGGAAGGGACTCTCACTGTAAGACAGTGGCTGTGGATGGGCACTGCAGCCTGGAGTCCTCCTTGCTTCTCCCCTTCCTTGCTTCTCCTCCAAGCTCACTCACACGGGTTTTTAGGCTGTTAAGTCCCAGGAATAGTACATATAATTTTTTCTCTTTGCCAAAGACCTCCAAATGTGCAAGGCTGGGGGGGGTTCATGTATTCCCAGGGTGGTTAGTGCAACCTGAGGATTTCTACAACCTGAGCTTTGCTGGAGACTCCCTTCTCAGCTCCCCGTGTCACATCCTACCATGCTAGGACAGGATCAGGCCCTCTAAACCCCCTCAAAAACTATCTGCTCATGCCTGCTACTCTCAGGAATATCCCTTGCAGGTCCCTGGCGCAGAAGAGCAAGGTGCTGAAAGCCCCTGAGCACGCTCCAGCAGTCTCCTGGCATGAGGACAGCACTGGCTGAGGTGGTACCACCAGGAACCTCATTCACTCCCAGGGCTGGCACACCCCACAGGGGTGGGGAGAAGTCCTTTGCATCTTCTGTGACCTTTTTGCTTTTGCCCTCTAAATTTCAGCACTATAATCTCCAGATAGGAAATTACCCCCAAGCTGCGACCTGCTTGCCTGCCATCGAGCCTCCAGCCCATGTCTGCAAGTGCTGCTCTCCAGCATCTCCTGAAGCTGGAATGAGCTCCAGCACCCGCAATAAATCAGGCTTTCATGGAGGCGATGTTCAGACTATGTTAAAAGGTGGGATTTTTCTTCTCCCTTCCATCCCCAGGGCTGGGAGGAGAAACCAGATGTTGGAGGGCTTTCAGGAAAGGCAGGCTCTTGAGATGTCACATGTGAGCCATATGCACCAGCACCCGTTCTCTCTTCCCTCCGGCAGTGCTGGGGATGGGCAGCATCCCCCACACGACACCTGTACCAGTGTTATTACATTTCCTGGGTTTTCAGGATCCACCCCTGCTTTTGAGTCTCGCCTCCCCAGTGGCTCCTGGGCCAGCTGCATGGGAGGCAGGGAGCTAGGACAGGTTGTTTGCTTCTGAATCAGATCCTCAGTGCAAAGTGCTACGGGAGGGCAGAAAGGAAAGTGGGGGGACAGCTTGGAGGCTGTCAACGGGAAGAGTCAAGACGGGAGCATGAGCAGCAAGTCTGGAGAGATGTGACTCCTCTTCCTCACCTTTCCCGCTCTGGGAAATCCAACCCATACTGTTGATGCCTTGCCCTAACTTCATGCCAGTTTTGCAGCCCTCGCATCTCAGTGTGAAGCAGAAGCCCCAAAGGACAGTCAGCTTCACCGTGGGGCGAGATCAGGACGTTTGGAGACACATTTGTTGGAAGCAGCAGCTTGGCACTCGGATTGCTGGCAGCAGCTATGACCTGCGAGATACCATCTCCGCTGTTGGCTTCACCCTGCGCCGCCGAGCGCTGCTACAAGATTCGCCTGTTTTAGGGTTCCCGATCAATATCGGATATTCTTACTTTGTCAGAAGCATGTTCAGGAAATAGGATCTCTCTCTCTCTCTCTCTCTCAAAAAAAAAAAAAAAAGACAGGGCCCTCCTTCCCCCTTTCCACATGAGTGCAATCGCCGATATTGGGCTCAGATATCGCCACAATAAATCACAAGCTCCTTATCGAGCCTGCCTGTCTACTGCCCGAGAAGCTCTCCCATATACAAATCACAAGCCCACATTATAAAAACCCCAGTTTGCCAAAACAAATACTCCTTTCAACTCTTATCCCATTTTTTACACAAACAAGTGTTTCGTCCTCAAGAAGGAAGATTGTAAAGCACCGAAAGCTTGTGTCGCTGCAAACTGGTGCAGCTCACACCGTGCAGAGAGACCCCAGAGAAAACCTCCAAGGTTCAAGTTTTGAGAACTCCTTTTCTGTGTGTTTGTTGATATCCTTTCAGTTAGCATCGCTCCAAACATACATTACCCCCTCCTCCGTCAGGGCTCGGCATGGGATAAGGAGGGATTGAGGGGACTTTGGGGACTTTGCTGGGTATTTGCTTACAAGGTACCTCCACAGCATTCGGGGACTTGGCTGGAGCCTGATCCCACTTGCAGCCACAGCCAGGGTTTGTTAATGCTTTCAGTGATTGCATTTGGAAAAAATCAAGTGGTTAACCAGAGGAGGGGGAAAAAGTTTCAGGAATCAAAATCCAGAATGTTTTCAATTACGCACGTCTGTTAAGACTGAAGAACAAATACAATCCCAACCCAAACACAAACCAAGCAGCTTTGGGAAAAAAGCTCTGAAGTATTTACTGGTTGTAAATACACAGTAACCTCTTCGAGCAAGAAAGAAATTTGCTTTAAGGCCACAAAAGATAGAAAGCAAACTGGAAGGACAGCAGGAACACAAGTTCTTCCTAGACAGGTCAGCTATGCAGGCATGCTGCTTCCCCAGCATCCCCTTGGAAAAAAAACACAGGCATGACAGCGCTGACACCCAGAGCGTAAGCGAACACGTGCGCGGTGTGGAGCCGAGCACCAGGAGGAGCGGCAGCCTACCTGGAAGAAACCGGGCGGGATGGGGCCCCCGGGCATCCCGTCGTTCGGGGGAATGTTTCCAAGCACAGGACTTGGGGCGGCAGCTGCGCTCTGTGGGGAACAAAACCAGGACAAACACGGTCAGAGCTGTGGCAAAAACATGTTAAAAAAAAAACCCTCTCCTGCCACATCGTGGGTCAATCCACCTGGTCCCTCCGGAGCCCTGAGCATCGCTCCATGCTTCCTGAGCATCTTTCCCCTGTGGAGGAACCAGCTGAGGATGCTCACAGCTGGAGGGGCACCAGCCTTTGGGACACCCACGAAGGAGATGGCCACACAAAACCTGGGGATAATTCTGGGATTTGTTTATTCATTTACCCAAGCACTGAGCCTTGTTAATTCACCAAGGAGCCTCATCCAACATGTCATTTCAGGCAGAAGCTATTCTAAGGCTTTTTAAATGCTTCTTTTACCTCCCCACTCCCGCTTGCTGATTCAGTCCTGTCCTCCAAAAATGATGTTTCCCTGACCTCACCAACATGCCAAGGTTTTATTATGCATTTCCAAATTCATCACATGCGACCTGTGAGGTTACGTTCCCCCTCGTGCCTCCCCAGGATGAGCCACTAGAGTGGCTCCAGCCCCAAAAAAGAGGGACAAGGGCAGACATGGGTTACCCAGACACCTTGCTTGCTCCTACTCAGGATCCCTCTTTGTATTTACCTCCTTGTGGCTCTGGGAGAGCACCAGTGTGATGGGAGGCTCCTACCCTGAAGGAAAATATAAGAAAAAGATCCTTCCCTAAAAGCCACTGCTGGTGACACATCCCTGCAGGGTTAGGAGCAGTACCTGTGCCTGTGCACTCCAAGTGACCCCCCGTTCCCAGGTCAGCTACAAAGGTGCCTCAGTGACGTTAATTGTATTTGGACCACTGAACTCCTCCCTCCATGAATTTTTATGATGGATGTACCCACCTAAAACCATGGTGAAAAAATTTTCCACTGAGGAAATCCCATGAACAGCTGGGGCACAGCCTGCTCAGGTTTGGTTTTACCCAACAAACCCTGGGTCCTGACAGCAGCTGAGCCAGTCCCGGCTTCTGACCACATCCGATGCAGTGACAACCACAAGATGTGAGCAAAGGGGGGAAGCCGGGCTGTCAGGACTTGGGCAGCCTGGAAAACTAAGGATTATTACTAAGTACTAAGGATTGCCAAGGAGGGTTGGTTGGGAATCTCACTATTCCAGACCAGAAAGCCTTGCAGAGGCAGGAGAGCATCAGACTAACCACTTGTGCCTTGTGCCTTCCTGGGGCATCCCTTGTGCCCCCTCCGTCACGCTTTTCAGCAGGATGAGGGATAAAGACCAGGACCCGGTTGGATAAGCAGTTGCTTTTCCCACCCCAGCATCTGAGAGCTGTAAGTGGAAGGTGATTCCCCACTAAGAGCTCCCCTTCATGAAATAACCTGTATCATTACGGGGCCCTGCACCCCAAGGCACAGCCCATACCACACCCTCCCCGTGCCCCTGAACAAGGCATCCTGAGCAGCCTTCCTCCCATCAGCAGCAAAGGCCAGATCTGAGTGTTTTTACAGTTAATAAAAAAAAGTCCTGGCAGGAAAAATAAGCCTGCCCGTTCCAGGCTCTTTTTATACATCAGACGGCAGCAAAAATAGATGGGAGAGGGAGTGAACCCACTTCTCCCCCTCCCTCCATCCCCCCAAGTGGGTCAGCTATAAAAGTAAAACCAAATCTTAATCCAAGGCCATGAACATATTGCAGTTTCTCTGCAAAGCAGATGACGGTTCTTAATGCAAAAATATATAAGACCGAGCCCCAAACTGCAGCGAGCCCATTTGGAATTTCCTTTATTAAACCCTCTATCACGCAAAACACTTCTCTCCCAAGGCGGCGAGCGCTGCAATAAAGCTGCCAAGGTGATATTTTATGGTTTCAAGAGATTTCCAGCACACCATAATCCTTTGCTGGGGGAATCTCCCAAAGCAAAATGGATCCCAAAGTAGTGGGGAGCGAGGAGGGACATGGATTTGGGGATCCAGGGAGAAAGGACGCTGCCCTCCTCCTCCCCTCTGCAACAGGGAGCAGAGGGAGGAGGGCAGAGCAGCCAAAGAAAATCTTGAAGCGAATGCCCATTTTTCCACAAAACCACAGAGTATTTTCCGCGTTAAACACCCTGAAACCTCACCTATGCCTTTGCGGCGTAAACGGGGATTTAAAGTTCCTCGCACATGTGGCGCTTGGCAGAACTTGGTAATTAAAAACCCGCAAGTGCCCTGAGCATATTGCAGGATGGGAGCCAAATTGGTCAGCCCTTGATGAATGATTTACAAGGCTGCGAAGTGACATTATATTTCTTTTTTTTATTCCCCTCCCCATCACCGCCGCTAAGGTAAACACCGAGGCACCTTTAGCCCCATGAAGCGATGGGAGCACAGCCACAGCTGCAGCAGTGCTATAAAACCTTTGGGGTATGCCAGAAAGAAAAAAGGGGAAAAAGATAGTAGGAACGAACTTCCCAAACCTTAAGGGTGAGCACAGAAACCCAAGGGCTTTCCAGCACCCATTTCCAGGACTTTTTTAGCCACACAGCTCCTCCTACATGGTTTATTTTCACCATTTTGGCTCAGAAACTCTTATTAGGGACTTCTGGTTGCAGTTTGCCTTCCAAGCCTCTTTCCTCAGGTGAATATCTAAAACCCACTAGGTCCCCATACAGCAGGTACAGACAAGGTGGAGATGCTGTGGAAGCCAGCAGGAGACAGGCATGGAACTGCTGTGCCACAACATCCAAGCTGGTGCTGAACTGAAAGCACATCCAGCCACATGAAGGGTCCCCATTTGCATGAGATGCCCCAAATTTCCTTCCACCAAAATACATGGAAACCGCTGCCAGAAATGAGCCAGGACAGCTCTGGCACTGCTGGCATGCCAGCTCGTTTGCCTTTTATTAGATGGGAAATCTTTTCCATGTTAGAAATAAATATATATGCATTCCCAGGACATGCATGCATAGCTATATACACAAACATACATATGGGGTTTTCTTTTCTTCTGCCACATACGTTGGTATTTTTCCTCTTTTTTGGTGGAAGCCAGCGGAATGATGACAATCTGTATCACCACATTTCGCTTCCAAACCAAAGCTCTCAGTTAACACACCGGCTCGGTACGCCAGCAGATGCCGTGTAAGCCTTTAAATCGCACACTAATTGCACTAATTGAGCTAACAGTCTCTGTTTCGTCTCCCTACCCTGAGTCAACCAGCGTCTTCTGGTACTGCTGTAGAGATCCAAGCTGTTGACTGTAGTGTTATTTTGTCAGC
Source organism: Manacus vitellinus (assembly GCF_001715985.3). Taxonomy (NCBI): domain Eukaryota; kingdom Metazoa; phylum Chordata; class Aves; order Passeriformes; family Pipridae; genus Manacus; species Manacus vitellinus. The sequence continues at coordinate 8,139,981 of NW_021939546.1, read as the reverse complement.
CATTAAACGATTCATCAGAGTCATTAATTGATTTATTACCGCTGCCTGCGAGTATAGCTTTGCAAATAAAGAAGGATGGAGGTCAGGAGGCAATGGAAATCGGACAAAACTGCACAGCCAGGAGCTGGGCACTTGAATTCATCGATAGGAGCCTGCTCACGCAGGACCACTGGCATCAGGTTATGGGGGAAAAAATGGGGAAAAAAGGAAAAGATGTGCTGTTTGGCTGTGCTGCAAAGCTGGGTAGGTTCTTCAGCTACAATATATGCAGGATGCCAAAGGGCTATTAAAACCATCTTGTTTTCTTAACCTAATCCTTAAGGAGAAACCAGGTTATCCTGCTGTATTAATTGTGTTGAAGAGCAGCAGGGAAGAGGCACTGGATGCACAGAGCAGCTCCCTGCCAGCATTTTGGTGTCACCCAAATTTGCTTTCCCAGGCCAGCTGAGCCAGGAACATAACTCACCTCTGCTGCCCCACAGCCCTGGGAGGATCTGTGGGCTGGTGCTTTTATTTATTTACTTTCTTTAATGCAGGGTTTAGGTCTTTGCTGGGCGTGAGGGTTTGCTGCGAGCAGGGTGCGGCGAGCCGTTTCCTGCCCCCCGCCCTGCGGCACGCTCGGCCCAAGAGGAGCTGGGAGGCACTGCCGAGGCCCCGAGAGGGTTGTGGGGGCTGAATTTAGAAACCAGAGCAGGTGGGTTGAAGTCGCTTGTCACTGCCAGAACGTTGCTGCTCCCAGCCCCAGGGTACCCATGTAATAAAAGGCAGCACCCAACAAGAGAGGGCTTGGGAAGCTGAGGAGCTTTCCAGATATGCTGTCAAACAGCAGCCCTTGGGATGCTGCGAGGGATCCTCCTCGTCATCCCCATTGCCGGACCTTGAAAAGCACCATGAAGGTGGGCTAAAGCACTGCACCCCTCCTGCACTGCATCCAAACCTGCCACACTTCACCAACACGAGCAATGGTTTCTATTAATCATCTGTGAAAACCAGGTTCTCACTGACAGTAGTTACTCTGCCATCAAACACAAGCCGGTGTCCCCATCACACACTCCAGGCGACCAACTCCAGTTCACATGGGCAGCTGTGCAGCTCACCCCAGCATCCCACGGTTGGCTTTCACCAAACACTTATTTTTAATAAAAATAACCTCCCAACAGTGGTACAAGGAGCTGGCAGGCAGCAGTGAGGATCCTCCTTTTGTGGGAAGCACCACTAGCACTGGCTGCTCAGCCAGCCCCAGTCTCCATTATCCCGGTAGTGAGATGGGAGAGCAAAAATATCTTCACAGCACAGGCCTAAAACTCAGCTAAGGATGGCTGGAGCTTTTTGGCCTCCAGCTGTTTTCCCTAGCTCTCCTCTCCAAAAGAGTGGACTGGAGGATTTTGGCTGCATCTCACCATGCAGCCACTGCGGGAGCCGCACAAGACTTGAGGGCAGCTGCGTCTGGTAGGAGTACATGGGGATGCTCAGGACATGCTGGTGATCTGGTACCTATCTGTCTCCTTTGATTTTATTTTTTTGCCTAGAGCACAGGCTTTGGAGCCTAAAGAAGAAATCAGCGTGCAGGTCAGGACTTAAGCAGGCTGCGTAAACAGGTAATACGGAATTTAATTGGACTCCAGTTAAGCCTTTTCATCTCATTAAAGCTGCCTTCATCTTATATAGCCAGGTTTTAAATTTAATAATAGAACCCTCCCACACCTCATAGTAACCCGATTAACGCCGGGGAGGACGACACGCTGACCGCTTCCTCGGGACCAAGCCCTCAGATCCTCTCCCACATCAGTCCCCTCTGTGGGTTGGTGCCAGCATCTGTGTTGCATCAACATGCATCAAATAAATACAACAACAGCCCACTGCAGATTCTGTGAGTGTGATCACCAGCCCACATGCCGGCAGCAGGCACCTACTGGGCACCTACTTCAAAACCACAGTGCCCGCAGAGCCTCTCAGGTGGCCTCAGGGTGTTTTTGGGGCATGCTGTGCTCCCCACATGGGATACACTGAAGTCCATCCTGCTTCTTCCAGTGGAAGCCACTTGGCTGGATGCTCCAGGAGACAAAACAAACCAGTTTTGGTTTATTTTAGGGTAAGAGAAGGTAAAAGGAGACTGGGATGAAGCTTTGTGTATTGGCGAGATATAAAAAAACCCAGATTAAATGGGCTCGTAACAGTATCACCACACCACTCAAACACCATCACTGTGCTCCTGTGGGACAACATGCTGTGCATACAAGTTCAGCTTAATTATACTTCTACGACAGCACAAGCTTTTTGTGCTTATTTTAAATACATCACCTGCGAGCTGCCCGGCACACAAAGCTCCAGCGTACACTCTGGCCAGGAACAGCCACGCTTGGTCACTTTTCCCCCTTTATGCAGAAAGAAACAACCCCCAGCCCTGCATTCTCGTTGAGCTTTTAAAAAAAAACCATAAAAAAAGGCACAACAGTTGAATAGTGTTTCAAGCTAATACGGAGTTTTTTGCTGGTTTTTTTTTTTTCTCCTCCCCCCCCCTTGTAAAGGATAATCTGAGACAGCAGCTCCGGCCACGAAACAATAGGATTTTAATCTCTTAAGTCGGCGTCCCCCTTATCCCCGGGAAGGAAACCCCTTCAGTCATTTACAAGTTTGTAAATAAGGCTCTTGGTAGCATCTCGCGGACATCTGCTCCGCCAGCCCGCCAGCGTTCCTGCTAACATTTACAAACATCCTTCCACAAACACCCAGCGCGCTCTGCTGAGCTGGCTTTCTCTAAATATATCCCAAGGAAATAACTTGGCAGGGCTGCAAAAATTTCACAGCGACCGAATTAAAGGGGGGGCGGAGAGCGGGGGGATAAGGACGGGAGGTGTAAAACAGACTAAATGCAATTAGGCTCCCTTTTGCACGCACGTGTGTATGAAAGGTTTACAAAGGGAAACTTGTGGGAAGTTAAGCTGGGTTTGCTGGAAGTGCTTCCCCCGACTTAGGAAGGGCTTTGCAGAGGAGAGCACTCCAATGCTCCCGCAGTGTGTTGGGTGGATGGATGCACCCATCCCTGGTATTTAGAGATGTTTTGCTGTGGACAGCCTGGAGTCCTCCCTGTCCCCAGCTTGGAGCAAAGGTGAAACCGAGGGTCCCGGCTTTCCCACTGCCAGCAACTTCCTCAGCACAAGACCCATGTCCAGCCTACACCTTAAAACCAATGGGTGAACCCTCCCCACTACCAAACAGCTTAAATGGATCCTGTGCAATTAGCAGCCTGGAAAATGCTGTAAATACACAGGTATTAATTACTATCAATTCCCCTCTAATAATTCCAGCAACAGACAGGCCAGGCTCTTTTCCAGCAATCAATACCATCCATTTCAGGGTCTACCTGCCAAAAAAGTTATATAAAATAATTATATAAAATTTTCATTAGATAATGCAATTGCTTAGGACTATTAATCTACCGCTCATCTATCAGTGCAGGATGCTCGGCTCTGCTGAGGGCCACCCGGGCACTGCTGTGGTGCAGCTCCTTGCACTGACAACCTGGATTTCCTCCTGCACCGGACACTTGGTGGTTCCACCTGCTTCTGATGTACCTACACAAACTTTATACAAAGCTTACAGATTAATTTCAGATTTTTTTAAAAAGTGTTATTATTTTTAAAACCCATATGGAAATGGCCCCAGCACACAAAGCTGCCAGGAGAAGTTTGCTGGAGTTTTCTGCAAAGCTGTGATGGTTAAATTACACGGGACTTTACTCCCACTGATGTCCCTTGCTCCACGCTGCTGCTGTTGAGCTGTGACTATGTGGAGTTGCATTACTCTGTTACCAGCCTTTGAAAAGATCAGATTAAGGAAAAATACTGCTTCTCTCTCAAAAAAGTAGTAATAATTTGGTGATGAGGTGCAAAGGGAGGCTGTTGGCATTGGCAGCCGGACTTCTGCTTCCCAGTGCCTGCACAAATCACCACTCCTCTGCCTTCTGCCTCCTTCCAGATTGAAACTGCCAAGCAAATTTTGGAAGGGGTTGTAAGAAAAGATAGATTTAAATTGGCAATCTAAGTTAAAAAGGAAAAATAATAATAATAATAATAATAATAACCTGTGACTTTAGAAAAACACCACGTGCATTTGAAGAAAACTAGTTCTAACTTGTCCAAAGGATTAACTGACAACTAATGAGGATATTACCAATCCCATTGGCTAAACACCTCAGAGGCATACAATGTCCAGCAGAGATTTCCCTATTAAAGATGGGCACAGATTACAAATATATTTTTAAATTTTTGCCACCTTGTGTTTCAGCCAGTTGATCTCATTGGTTGCTCTTTGCAATCAAAAGTAATACAAAATAAGCTGCCAGTTTCCATGGAGAGTCAGTGATGTTTGATACCTAACCCTCATCCGGATCCAGGGAAGGGGATGAGACTCCCTTGCCCGGCACCTGCCTTTGCAGTGCAGCAGGAAAAACTGAGACATCCCTGGAAAAACATCCATTTCCATTGTTTGGGCAGTGGGATGCTGTGAGATGAAGCACTGACACTCCAGCACAGCTTCCAGCACTTCCCACCCCCAACCCAGGCAGAGAAGACCAGGCCCCAGATTTACCCCACGGGAAAACATCACGGTTTTCTCCATCCTCTCCCGCCGCGGGGAAAGAGAGGAGAGAATTAATGCAAATACTCCCATTCTTGTCATGCACTTGAATGCCAAAATATCCCATTTGCTTAAGCCTATTTTACTGCGAGCAGCTGCCCTGGTATTATTCCCCGACACCAAAGGCAAAGGGCAAAAGAAGTTGGTCCGGAGCAGGTGAACACCATCTGCCCGTCCCTGACAAGATGCTGATGGCCACCATCTTCGTGTAATAACACAAAGCCCATCTGAACGCCTGCGAAAGGTTACGGCGGTGCTTTTTAAGCGCTTTTTAAGCGCCGCCGTAACCTTTTGCAGGCGTTCAAACGGGTTTTGTGTACCTACGGAGGCGGCCAAGCATCCAGCCCCGCTCACAGCGGCCCCTGATGGATTTGCCTGCTGATCTGTGAAGAGTGAAGTTTTTTCCACAACGAGCTTTTTTTTTTTTAAAAAAAAAAAAAAAAGAATAATAAAAAAACCCCTTCTCTAACAAAGCTGCAGGTTAACAAAAAAGAAATCATCATTTCTAACAAAAGTGGCTCTGTTGATATTTGATGATGCTTTGTAGCACCTTCTCTGCACAGCATCTTACATGAAAATATGCTGTTGGAGGGTTGGAAATGCTTTAAATCGAGGAGGAGATGGCAGGTGACTTAACTAAGGGCTGTGAGTTGCTGCACGGGTACAAAGTCCAGCACACCCTATAAACCCTGGAGAGGTGGATGGGGAGGAAGGTGGTGGACTTTGCACAGGAGCAGCCGGCACTGCTGTGGCCAGACACAGGGCAGCCTGTCAGAGCCCTAAATTAACTGGGATGAATGGACTTACTGTGAATTTGAGGGCTGTTGTATTTGGCAGCAATGACAGCGATGGGCTTTTGTTCTCCCCATCACCCCAACAGCATCCTTCCTATAGGACTCATCCTAAAGGACCCATCCTCCTGGGAGCATTGCCATGACTAACCCACCACGTTTCTGCACCCTTGACTCATCCCAAGAAGCCAGCATGGACTTAACATCCTCCATGAGGCTGTAGCTGTGCTCCAAGGGCCAACCCAGTCCTCAATGAGCCATTGTTGGGACAGCAACACCATGGCACCATGAGGAAAGCTGCTGGCAAACCCCAATCTCAAGAAGGCTGGGTTTTGTGACTGAGCGATGATGTAGAACAGCCATCATGCCTCAGCATGACTCCTACCATTTCCAGGGTGATGTTTCAAAAATGGTCAAACTATTCTGCCCTCCATGCAGCTCTTTCCACGGACATCCTGCCCAGGAAAGGAGCCACAAAGCATCCTGCATCCTGGCATCCATGCAGTGTTCTGCTGTGGAGTTGTAGAGCATCCTGCACCCCTGCATCAGTAGTGCCAACTCTCCCCAAGCACTGGATGGCCACCGATGAGGTCACAACACATGCAGCCTGTCAAGTGCTGTATCCCAGGCTCACCCATCCCTGGTGAGTGGGGTTGTCCAAGCAGCGTGGACTGAGCACCACTGATACTCTTTCCAGGCAAGCTGAAAGCTTGAGCAAACAGCTTGGGCTTGAAATGCATCAAGCTCAAGGGAAGGTGCAACATGTGGGTGTGAGGCGGTGGCAGGAGGAAAATCCCAGCTCTCCTCATGACCTGCCAGCACAGGATCCCAGCCCAGGCTGTGGCCACTGCTTTACCCCAGCAGCACCAAGACCGAGCTGTGACTCCAGGGGCACAGACAAAACCAAAGCAGTGCTAATCATCCCCAGAAATCATCCGTGTGCATCTGCCAAGGATCAGAGATGAGGATTTTTGGGGAGGGGGGATTGCAGCAACTTTCCCCTCCTCTCCACTCATCTAATCCTCCAGGCTAATCCCTTCCAGCCATATGGAGCCCTCACATCCCAAATCTGCTCCCAGGCTGCCCCCTCCCACCCTATATGCCCCTGGGAGCGATGCTTTGGACCTCAAAAGTGGTGTATGGGTGGGGAAAGGGTGCAATCCCCCTGCTCCAGATGCCAGAGAGATCCTACGACCGCTGCACACACAGAGTTTCTAATGAACATTCACATTAAAATACCCTAAACCCATGCAAGCACAGCCCCATGTCTGGTGTTCCCCCACTCTTTTTAACAGTACAGTTTATTGCAGTTATTTGTGGGTGTTGCCTCCCAAAAAGACTGTTTTCCAGGTCTGATAATTTCTTGAGGCATTTGTGAATTAATAGAGCAGCTAGAGCAAAGGACAGGAGTAAATCTGACGTAAGCCAGCGTGTAATTCAGTGTTGTTCCCAAGAACTGGTGGCTTTCTCCACAGTCAAAAAAGCCAGGGGCTAAGCTAACTTGGAGGGGGAGCAGATCTTCCCTGGTAGGATGGGATTTCTTGGGAGGGGGAGGGTGAACGGGAAGAGTTTAATTTCCAGGGCATTTTAACCATTTTAGCGTGTTCTGGAGGAGAAGAGGTGCACATCCATGGGATGAGAGGGAATTCACCATACCACCTTGCCTCACGCCCTGCTTTCTCTTGTCTGCCCTTACCCAGGGCTTGGAAACGCTGCTCCAAAGTGGCCCCATATTTTATTTACCTAATGTCAGCTCTCTGCATTGCTTTGCCATTGCTGGCAGCAGCAGTCCAGGCACAGCTGAGCTGCAGGACTTCCCTGTGGAAAAGTCCCTCTGGGGTTGCACAACTGACAAGCTGCACATTGGGTTAGGGGAGAATTCCTGGTAAAAAATACGGGTTTTAAAATAGTCACTGTTTTTTGCACAGAGCAGTTTGGGTAGATGCAACTCCAAGCCTCATTACTCTTAAAGCTTACAAAACGTTAATTATTTCTCTTCTAAGAGCACCTCTCCCTGTCAAAACACAGTGGTTAATACAAACCCCCCATTTATGAACTGGATGCTTTTTGAAGCTGGCTCTGAAGAAACCCTATAAAACCAGCGTGCAAACCCCTACCCCCTGACCCAGCAATAAACTGGTACACGAGGCAGGAAAACTTAAAGTCTGGAGAGCAAGGAAAAAAAATAAAAAGAGCCTCAGGCTTTCAGACAGTAGAGAGGGGGAGGGAGCACAGTGAGAGCACTGAGCATCACTGCAAGGTCTTGTTTAGACTGGCAGCATTGGGAAAAACCCGGTTACAGAGCCAGTAAGTGGAGTTCAAGGGATGGACCAGGCCAACGAGTGGAGGGAGCATGGGCATGGTGGTCATGGCCATGGACTGCTGATGGAAACTTTCTGATGGGCTTTTTCTCTTTGTTTTTTCACACTCGTGACTGAACAGCTCCTTCACTCCCCCAGTCAGAACTGCTCTTGCAACACCCGGATGCAAAGCCCAGGCACATGCCAGCAGGTTGACACCGGTAGCATGGCCCCCACAGCACCCTCCTCTCCATGGGCACCAGGTTGTGGCCCCATCTCTGATGTGGACCCTCCCTGGTCCCCAAAGCTGAGAATTCCACCCCACAACCTCCTGGCTCTGAAGGCCCCGGGAACAGAAAACCTCCAAACCCCACAGGGAGCGGCAGGCAGATCCTGAGCTCCTCAAAAGGCAGAGGATGGCCCATGGCACTCCAGTTAGGTTTTTTATGTCTTGGTACAGGCTAGAGAGAAGACCCTCTGACTGCCCACCCCTCCTCAGGCACCCTGCAGGTTCCTGAGTACCGGTGAAGCTCTGATGGTCTTAGGGGTTTCCCCTTCCCCTTGTCCTGGGACAGGGCACTCATCGCAGCAGCCCCCAGCACCCATCAGAATTTTGGTGGGCAATGGCCTCTCCCGGGAAAACTCTTTCCAGCTGCAGCATGGAAATGACACGAGGGACGAGGGGCCTTTGTGCAGGCAGCACCCTGCTAAGCTGCACAAAGCTGGGAGCAGGGGGGTTCAAAGGCTCCTGGTGCAGGGAAGGGGCCCCTCCATCTTCCCCCCTCCACGGGCACCGGCTTTTGTATCGCCTTGGCCGGATTCGCTAACTCCCCTCCCGGAGCTGGCTGGGGCCTCCTCCGCCTGCAATCCCTGCGGATTTTACCTCCGGGCAAGAGCAAGGGGGGGAAGAAAGGGGGGGCAGCCCAGTGCCTTAAAAGAGCCTGGTAAAAACAACAGACTGCAGTTGGGGGATAGAGACACGATGGCTTTAAAAAAGCACACCGCCGAGGAGAGTTTGATGGCTCTGCCAAAAGGAAAGAAGTGTCTTCCCACTTGCAAACAAGAGTTAATTATAGAAAAAAAGGCCCAGGAAAGTGTTAAAACCATCTGTGCCATGAGGAAGAGGCTGGGGCTGGGCGGGCGAAGGCAGCAGCGCTGACAGCTGCTGTGTACAGGCAGCCTGGACCGCTCCCCCTGCGCTCCCCCGGCACCGCACCACCGTGCCCTGCTATCCTCCTGCCCTGCCATCCTTGCTGTGACATCCTCCCACCCTGCCATCCTTATCATGCCATCCTCCTGCCCTGCTGTTCTTGCCTGTGCCATCCTTGTCATGCCATCCTTGTCGTACCACCCTCCCACTCTGCCATCCTTGATGTGCCACCCTTGCCCTGCCATCCTCCTGCCCTGCCACCTTTGTCATCCCTGCCCCACCAGCCTTGCTTTGCCATCCTCCTGAGCCAACGGTGTTAGCAAGCACAGGTCCTATCTGCCCTAGCACGTACTGTGGGTCCCCAGCGGGATCCCCCTAGCAGCCTCCATCCTGCAGGGATGCACAGGGCAGGAGCTCCAGGTTCATCAGAGAAAGCCACCACCAAAACCCCCAGGCTCTTTTAAGCCCCCAAAGTGGCCTGGGTGGCACAGAAGGGACATTCCCAGTATGCACAGGTTTGCCAGGAGATCCAACCTAAAAATACGTCCCACTGAAGCATCACACCAGCACATCCCAAGAGAAAGACTTCTAGGCACCCATTTTTACCCCAAACCCTAGTGAAACAAGGCCCCAAGCAATGGTGCCAAGTGCCCTGCATTGCCTCCACCACCTCCTCATCAGGGCTGAGGACAGACGTGCCTCTTGCTGTGGGAAGGAGAGGATCCACGGGAGGCCAGAGACCCGCCCGCAGGGCTGCACACACCGCCTGACCCCGCAGCCGGATCCCAACCACTTCACAAATATTTACCTAGCTGGTTTTTAAACAAACCCCAAATGCCAGAGAGTTTAAAGTCCATGCCCTAAACAGCTCCTGTCTTGCTCTTGCCTGCCCTCAGGTCTCCAGCCGCCTGCCCAGGGAGCCTCCAGGCTCCTGCACCCTGCCCCGACCCTCAGGTTTAAGGAAACTGCAGGCAGCAGCAGACAGGCTCCTGCCTGGTCCAGCAGCCAGGCCAGAGGCAACACTTCTGCCTCTGATTTTATTAGGGACGTTCAGGCTGGATGATGCCTGAACACGCAACTGGTGCATTTCAAAGAAGCCCTCATGCTGATGAGCTTGCATATAGATTCCTCGCAGAAAATAATTAGCCATAATTAAGGGCTTCTGGTTTATGGCTCCAACAATTGTTTAAACAGCAGAGCTCTGTTCAAATTAAGTTCAGGACTCACCAATAAATATTTCTTTACCATGCTATGGTTTAGTTTCAAACTCCTGCTTGGAGCAGCCAGCCTGGGCTGCTTAGATTGGGGCCAGAGCTGCTTCTCCTATGAGCAGGCAAAGGAGCTGTGTGGTTGGACTCAGTACCAAAATCACTCTCTTTAGAAGTAAAAAAATACTGCAGGTAAGAGAAGAGAAGAAGGAATGATAGGAAACTGATGGGAGCTGGAGAACACGAAAGTGGATGAAGAGCAAGCAGGTGCCGCCAGTGGGCAGATGGCTCTGAGACATGACACGGCACCAATGCTCATGGCATGGCTGGATCAGCTGGCATTTCATCTCACCAAGTCTGAGTTTGAGGCAGTTTGAGGTTCTTCCATGTAGCATCTACCCACTGGGCCGGCCCCGGCCCCACCTGCAGCGCTCCCTCCCTATGGACAACATATGGCACGTCTCACCTCATTAGAGACATAACTAGCAGAAATAATAAGCAAGTCTTAACATAAAATCTAAACTACTGCGCTAGAACAAGCTCTTCAGCACTGAGGTTTTCTAGTGTCTCACACCAAACCCTGTTCCAGCATCCAGCTGTGGTCCTGCAGGCTGCTCATCCTCCACAAAACCAGCCTGGGCAGTTATCAACTGGGCAAAGCAGAGTTAAATACGGAGATCAATATTCATATCAAGGCAGCTTCTGAGAGGTTTCAGTTGGTTAAGTAGCCTTGAGATTTTGGCTGTGGAAGGCAGTGCTGCTGACGTGGCCGTAGGTGACTTGGGGGTCATCTATACAATTGTGATCTCCGGAGGAAGTTGCTGACGAGAGGGAATCATAGAATCATTTATGCTGGAAAAGACCTTTAAGAATATCGAGTCCAACCACTCCCCCAGCACTGTCAAGCCCACTGCTAAACCATGTCTCTAAGGGCCACATCTACACGACTTTTAAATCCCTCCAGGGATGGTGAATCCATCACTGCCCAGGGAAGCCTGTTCCAATGCTTGACAACCCTTTCAGTAGAGAAATTTTTCCTAATATCGAATCTAAACCTTCCCTGATGCAACCTGAGGCCATTTCCTCTCATCCTGCTTGTTCCAGCAGTCCCAGGCTGCAGGAACCACTCATGGGTGGAAACCTGAAAGCAGCTCCCCAACACATATGCTGAAAGTTTACTTTTTTTCCACTTTTTAATTAATACCAGCCCTCTGTTAGCACTGGCAAAGAGGTGTGCCACTGTCTACCAAAAGGCACCATGCTGTGATGCAGTTCCACCACACTGGGATGCCAGTCTCACCACACTGGGATGCAGTCTCACCACACTGGACCAGGTAAAGGACAAGAAAAGAGAATTCCACACAATGGCCTACGTAAGAGTTCTGTCCCCAGCATGGTGGGGACATCACTTGAGGCTGCTGGCTCTCAGCCTGGATAGTTTCTCCTCTCCAAGGCAGGTCCCGAAGCCACCCCAGGGCCACTGAAGAAAGGCCAGATGTTGCTGCAAACCAATAAAAATCTTTCCACTGTTTTCTTTGAGGAAAATGGATTATTTCCCTTGTGTCTGCTTCCTCTGGAAGAAATAAGCTGAAAAAGTCGAGGTAGCAAAACCCCAATGCTGCTCTGCCACCCAAAAGGGCATCTTCGTACACATTTGGTGCCTCCCCAGAGGCACAAGCCGGGAGCACTGCTGGCTCCTGCCAACTGCAGGGTTTTTCCAAGTATGATCTAGGAGCACCGTGGGAAGCACGCAGGGAAAACAGCCATATCATAAACCAACTCCACTTCATGACCTGAACGTTTTAAGACGTAGCAGGAGTCTTTGTACTGTGGCCATAACTGCAATATATCAGTTAGCCATCGCTTCCACCAAGATCTACCGCTCTAGATCTTGCAGCAAACGCTGACTTAAAGACCCATATCAAATACATTATGATACCACTGTTTCCCGTTACCCACGCTGATGATTCAATTAATTTAAAAACAGCAGTGAAATTTCATTTCACCATTAACCCTGCAATCCCCGGCAAACGTCAGCTGGGAAGGCAGCAGCCACCTGCCCAAGCTTGGATGGACCAGAGGGGTGGAGGAGAGCAAAGGGGTCAAAGATGAGGAAATACAGATGTGAGAGGAGAAATGGGGCAAGCCCTTTGAAAGGGCAGAAAGCACAGGAAAGTTTGCAGGAGAGACGGGACAGGGAGCGGATGAGGGGCTGCAGAGCAGCGCCTGCAAAGCTTTTATTTGAAACAGGCTCTTGCAGGAAAGGCTCACTGTCCTCCTTGCATCAGGCACTGCTTGAATTCACGGGGTCCTGCACAACTCCAAAGGCAAACATGATGCAGAGCACAAAACACACTGGCAGACACCCTCCAAAAGGGTAACCGCCGGAGCCTGCCCAGGTCTTGCCTTGGATCCATCAGTAGGGCCAAGGGTTAACAAGAACCATCAAATGGAGCGCAAGCAGTTCTTTCAGGAGGGTAAAAGGTTGCACTTTTAGAAACCTGCAGTGGTGGTTTGCACATAGGCTCAGGTCTCAGGTCAAGCGGGGTTCACCCATGGCTTCATCAGGCAGCCCAGCTCACCACGGAGGAACAGCACAGAAGGGACAGGGCCACCCGACGAGCTTTCTTCCCTGACACGTGGCCGGAGAAGAATAGTTAGCCCAAGCAGAGCTCTCCCATCTGCTTTTGTTTTCCACTCTTCAGTCCCGGGCTCCGCTAAAGCCCCTGAAGTCACCGGGCATCTGTTCTCCTCCACCCATCGCAATCTGCCAGGCACCGCCGCTCTGACAGCCATCCATCACGCCGTAATACGCTGACCACGAGACCCAGTGGGACATCATTTTCAAGTCAAATGCAGCAGTTAGCATAAAATAAAGCATTGCCCTGGTTTGTTGTTTCTTTTTCTTTCCTGACGATCCCGCAGCTGCAGCTAGGGACTCGGTATGCAACAAAAGTGAGGGGGGGAAAAAAGGCACAGGAAAATGGCAATTCTACTCTTCTGAGTCATAACAATTATGACGTTGTGATAAGAAACGTTTTCTATGAATTTTTAAGTACCAGTAATCCTGTTTTGCAATTGTCCCCCGGGAACAAGGCGACAGATTGAATGGGGCTGACAGTTATTTCCATCCTGACGAACACGGCTCCGACACGCCGTCTCCTCCCTCCAAACTTCCCGGCCCCGCATTCAGCCCACCACTCCAGCTTGCTTGGTGGAAGCAAGGCGGAGCTGGCTTGTCCACTGGTGTGACTGAGGACATCCCCAATAACCCTGTGAAACCACCCCACTGGCCCCAAACCCTAAGCATATACTTATTTGTGCACCCATAAAGCAGAGCTGCCCTCCAACAGCACACGTGGGGAAGAGACACATCCCATGAAGCCCCTTTTCCTTGTACACACAGCTGTGCCCTCAAGAAACCTTCAGCTGTGAGCTATGAGGTGAGTCGAGCATCTTGGTCCCCCTGTGGTCCTGCCATAGCAAACACCCTTGCGAGGGGTCCAGAGAAGATGGGGATCAACAGGGAAAAGCATCACTTGACGGTTCACTATTTGAGACTCCAAAATTTCCAGCACCACTCTAAAACCCTGCAGATTTATCTCGCTGATATAGGAGAGAAGGCGGCAGGCAAACACACCTTTTTGTTCAAGTCTTTCAGACCGGGAACAAAACCAGTTCCTTTTACCTCTTTTGTAAAATGAGCACCGTCATCAGAATCAGTGCTGAGGAGCGAATTTGTTTTGCAGAGGATCAAATAAATAATGGATGACGAAGGAAAGCTGCCACGGCGAGACTGCTCGAGAGATGCTCTGCTCTAGGCAGCCTTTCCCGATATGCTCCTTCTTACAGCTCCTCACGCTGTCTCCAGCTCCAGCCCCAGCGATGCTCCACAAACCTGGGTACCAAGGGGTGCACCGGCCAAAGCAACACACTCCAGGACATCAGTGCCTTAGGGCTGTTGACTTTGGCAGCCCATACATACGATAGGGATGTGTTTTAATTGCTGGCAGGCAAGGAGAGAGATGTGGGATGTGCTCCTGCAAACCCAGGGCCCTGGAGCTTGAGCAGCCTGGCACAGAACAGCATCCCCAGAGGGAAGGCCCGCTTGCTGTCTTCCAGTGCTGGCCATTCTCAGTCACTAGCCTGTAAGTCCCAGACCTTTCAATAATCTGTTATTTTTAAAAAGGAAATACTACATTTCTGCTTCCCTGCAAGCAGTCACCCTATGCCTCTCCCACCTCTGCCCTGGGATGGCTCTGTGCCACCATGCCAGTGCCCAGCAAGAGCAGGGATGATGCCCCACGCCCACCTACGAGGGAAGCCTGGGCCTTCAGAGCTCTATAGCCAGAAGACATTAAAATCAGCCTGTCAATTTAGATGCAAATTTATTTTAGATGCGACAGAGGGCTTACAGAAGAAGGTGTACTAGATGCTGTTTGCTCCTGCTGAGGCTGTTGTGATTTGGCTTCTAAGGGGGTTGGATGAGTGTTGGGATGGGTGAGCTTGAGAGATGGGTGCTGTGAAACACAGGCTTGCACCTCTGGATCAGTCCCTGGCTGAAACCTGGCTCCATAATGACCAAAATCCCTTAGTCTGAAGGCTGTGCAAGCTGCTGCTGTCGGAGAGGTGCAAGCACAGAAGGCTACCACCACAGCCCCTTCGCACCTCTTCCCAGCAAGTCCTCCTTGGTAAGATGCCTCCAAGACTGGCATCCTTTGTCTTCTGCTTTGTTTTCCTTCTCTGAGCCTGGGCAGCCTTCCCCCTGTCCCCACCACTACCGCCCCAGGGCCAGGCTGCAGCCCGGCAGGTCCCTGAGGCGGTTTCTCAGAAAGCTTAACCGTTTCTGCAAAAACTTTGGGAGTTTGGGCCAATGGCAGGAGTTTCTTTAATCAACTCAAATGGTATTTTCTGCAGATAAGTCTCCCACTCTCGGCCGCCAAGAAAAAGCCAGTCGGCCGGCAGCAAAAAAAAAAAAAACAACACAAAAACTCCAACACAACCCCCCCCACGGAGTCTGCAAAGTCACCGCACAAGCTCGCAGGGTGATTATTTATAGCCTTTCCCTCTGCAAAAGCCAAAAATAATTGTTCCAGCCCAATTAATGAATTTCTGAACGCTGGGCTCAGGGGTAGCCACCAAAGTGCCGCACTCCAAGCTACTTGCAATGTACTGGGCTCTGGGATAATGTATTTAAGTAGGGGGGAAACTTATTGTGCAGGAGCAACTGCAGCCAGAGAAGAGAGGAGTGAGAATATGAAAGCAACAGCCCTGCAGACTCCAAGGTCAGTGCAGAAGGAAGGGGAGGAGGTGCTCCCTGGCACTGGAGCAGAGATTCCCCTGAAGCCTGTGGGGAAGACCATGGTTAGGAAGCTGTCCCCTGCAGCCCATGGAGGTCCATGGTGGAGCTGAGATCCACCTACAGCCCGTGGTGGAGCCCACACTGGAGCAGGGGGATGCCCGAAGGAGCCTGTGGCCTGCAGGGGACCCAAACTGGAGCAGTTCCTGAAGGACTGCAGCCCTGTGGCAAGGATCCACACTGAAGTGTGTGGAGGACTGTCTCCCGTGGCAGGGATCCCACACTGGAGCAGGGGAAGGGTGTGAGGAATCCTCTCCATGAAGAGGAAGGAGCAGCAGAGAAAACTGTGATGAACTGACTGCAGTCCCCATTTCCTGTCCCCCCTCTGCTGCTGGTGGGAAGGAGGAAGAGAAAATCGGGAGTGAAGTTGAGCCTGGGAAGAAGGGAAGGGTGAGGGGAAGGTGCTTTAAGATTTAGTTTACATTTCTCATTACCCAACTCTGATGTGACTGGCAATAAATTCAATTAAATTTTTCTCAAGTCAAGTCTGTTTTGCCCATGATGGCAACTGGTGCGTGATCTTTCCCTGTTCTTACCCTGCCCCACGAGCCTTTTGTTGTATTTTTTCTCCCCTGTCCAGCTGACAAGTGACAGAGCAGCTTTGGGGGGGCACCTGGCATCCAGCCAGGGTCAACCCACCACCTGCAAGCAGCACCTGGTCAGGTGGGATGGCTAAAGGCAGTGGGCATCTCCGGAAAGCCGACACGCTGCTGGCACAGTGGCGCTTCCTGGATGCCAGGTTTAGGAGAGGAGGACGTGTCTTACAAACTACTCTCCTCTATGGAGTCGAGCTGGGGCTCCTAAGAGGTTCCCCAATAAAAGGCTAGGCTCTAACAAGCTTTCACTGCAGCCAGTGCTGAACGTCAGAAACCCCTCTGAAGGTCTGACTGTGGTCACTGACTGGGAATAAGTGTGGGAAACACTGAATTGGGTTCCTTCTACCCTGTCCCAAAGTCCAGCATGATCAAAAGCCTTCTGCAGCCCCCTCAGACACCTTCTCCAGCCACTTCTGTGCTCCCTCAGCTTCCGGTTTCTCCTTACAAGCCCTCTGGTTTTGTTTGTAGAGCGTTTTTCCTTCTCTGCTGGCTCAACCCACTCACGAGGCTGCTGCTCCTTCTATCAGCAAGTGAAGAGGAGTGACTGCATTTGCATGGGAAGAGGTGGGGGAGAAGCATCAGGCATCCTCTCCAAGTTCCCAACCTCTGCAAACCTTTTCTAATAGAAAAAAAAATAGTACATTGTCCTGGTTTTGGCTGGGATAGAGTTAAATTTTCTTCCTAGTAGCTGGTACAGCACTGTATTATGGATTCAGTACGAGAACAACGTTGATAACACACTGGTGTTTTGGCTGTTGCTAAGTAGTACTTACTCTCAGTCAAGGACTTTTCAGCTTCCTATGTTCTGCCAGCAAGGAGCTGCACAAGAAACCAAGAGGTAGCATGGCTTGCACAGCTGACCCAAACTAGCCAAAGGGATATTCCATACCATGGACTGTCATGTCCAGTATATAAACTGGGGGGAAGTTGGCCAGAAAGCAAAATCACTGCTCAGGGACAGGCTGGGCATCGCTGGGTGGTAAGGAACTATGCAGTGCACCAGTTATCTTTCATAGGCTTTATTTCTCTCTTTTTGTCATCTCCCTTTTCATTCCTATTATCGTATTTTATTTCAATTATTAAATTGTTCTTATCTCAACCCATTCTGTTTTACTGTTTTCCCCATTCACCTACCCATCCCACTGGGGCAGAGGTGTGAGCAAGCAGGTGAGTGGTACTTAGTTGCTGGCTGGGATTAAACCATATACATGTACATACATATACAGCCCATACATAGGACACATGTGACATACATCCACACACCAAAAATGCTGGCAGTGGAGCCAAGCCAAGGGGTAGTCAGGGCTCTCTACAGCTGCTGTCCTTGCAGTCAAAACTGATGTCCCAGGTTGGGTATCACACATTCTGGGGATTGTCATCTCTTGACAACCCCTAAAGAACAAGGCAACCACCTACAACCCGGCACAAGCTCATGGCACAGCTGCCAAGGACATGCAGCACACAGATGCCTTCAGAGGGAGAATGCCCAGGTTCCCTCTGCACTCCACCTGTGTGTCTGCTGGCTTGACCCACTGGGAAGTCTCAAAAAAATACCAGTTTTGTAAAAACAGGTAAGGAGAGGGAAACCCAGCTGCTCTGGTGGCCCCGGCTAAAGAGCCAGCAGGAGCCTGGCTGCAGAGGAAGTCGTGTGGGAACCCAGAGGTGCTCCCATAACAAACCCACAAATAAACATGTTTCTTTGTTTTTAAAGATGGCATATAATTTTTCCTTACTGGGGAAGGATTTTTCCTTTGATATCCCCTCTGGGAGGATCAGATGTATCATGCTGAGCTGCTCTTGGGACAGTGATCACCTGAGGTCCCCATGAGATGCACCCTACGTTACAGAGCACCTTGTTGCCAGCACGTGCTTCCAACTCAGGCAGCCAGCGAAGCTGCAGATGCCTAAAACACTCCAAAAACTGGCCATTCCCTTCCACATGACTCATCCTACCCCATGACCATCTTCATGCTGGGGATGACCTGCAGAGGAAGGGACTGCATATCCTCCTGATGATATGCATGGGACACCTCCAAGCATCACCAGCTGGGGCTCCAGCACCCCAGCCTGGACTTCAAACCAACCTAGAGGACCCCAAGTGGGAGGAATATGGGGTGGGGGGGACCCTATCTTTACCCCAGCAAACATTGCCCCCCCGTTCCCGCAAGGCTGTGCCGGCTCCAGCCGCTCCCGCGATCCAAGCGGAGCAGATGGCACGCGCAACACTTACGGCTTCGCTTTCCAGCCGCCATCGCAGAGCTGCTTCTCAGCAGGGCGGAGGCGGGGGGGGAGATTTTTTTTTTTTTAATATATTTTCCCTGGGAATTTTGATTTTCTTTAAAAAAAAAACAAAACAAAACAACAAACAACAAAAACGTATAATCCTGTACTCAAGACCCAGGAGCCTCTGTGTCTCTGCAGAAGGATAGTGCGTGCCGGCTGATTGGCAGCCTGTCCGTCTGTCCATGCCTGGGGAACCGGCTGACCGTCTGAAATCCCCGCCAAGAGGGACAAATCCTGGAAAACCTCACAAAGCAGAGATTGGGGGGAATAAAAAAAAAAAAAAGGGATGAAGCGATCAAAAAGAGGGCTTTCTAGGGATTCTGCTGGCTCGCCTGGATTTCCTCTACCTATTTATGGCTCACTGAGGGGCAACTTTTGCCTCTGCTACCCTGACAGGGTAGGCAGGAAATTCAGAGAAGCATGACCTGAGTAGAAGAGACCCAGAGGGAAAGCTGAGCCATTCCAGCTCCCTGGGACTTTGGTCTTCCTCTCTCTGCTAGATAAGATGGAGCAAGGGAGATGCTCTCCAACCCAGGGTGATGACAGGCTCAAGGGGCATTCACCAGCTTGGGGACCAGACCTGAGGTCCAATGTGACTACAAGGAATGGTCTTCTCATCCTGCACTGATGGCTCAAACCAGGTTTTCTGCTTCCCAGTGGAAGCCAACACCTTGAATGAGGCTGGGAAACCATAAATCTGGGCATCGCAGACACCAGATTGCTTTCAGCAGCCGCGCTCTGCACAGAGCTCGGCGATAAGTAACAAAAAAGTCTGCGCTTTGCACCTCTGATTTCTTGTCTGGGGATGCATAAAACCTGGAGATGACAGATCAGCACCTCGATCCAAGAGCATCCCTGTGCTCGCTCTGCCGGAGAGGCGGATAAACAAAGGCAGCTCTCCCCGGCGTCCACAGGCAGCTGCCACCACCGCCGTGCAATAGTGGGAGGGGGAAAAAACAAAAGAGGTCTGCACGCTGGGATCTGCGGGAATGGGATGCCTCTGGCGCTATCCGAGCCCTTTTATTCCACTGGTACCCAGAGGGAGCTTGGCCCCAGCCCCTCGGACACCTCCCTTCCCCCAGAGTCTCCTTGCCCAGCCACCCTGGCTGGATGCCAAGGGCAGTGCCATACGCTGTAACCACTCAGCATCCAGCAAGAAGGAAAACATCCTGGTTTTGGGCACAGAGAGTGGCTTGACCATCGTGGCAAAGAGCTCAGTGATGATTTGGACCAGGATCTGACGGGTGTTGATGGGTGTGACCAACATCCATGCAAATCCCACATGGGACTGTGCAGGCAGAAGAGTTTCAGTGCCCATCCAACAGTGCACGGAGATTTAGGGAGGTCAAATATTTGGCAGGGAAGTTTTCTGATGCAGCTTCTTAATTTAGACAGCCCCACCGCTGGCAAGGACTAGCAGGTGGTCACTACAGCAAGGGAAAAGGGAGAGAGCTGAGAAATGCCAACTTGAGGATGTTCCCAAGAAAAAAAAAAAAGAGAAGGTGGCCGTGGCTACAGCACCAAAACACCCAGATCTTGGTCCATCCATCCATGGGCATATGCTGATCGTGCTCAGCTGGCCCATGAGCTCAGAGGAGCCTAAAGCAGCTGGGATAAGACTGCCATGCTCCTCCCAAACCCACCAATCTTCCCCAAAATGCTGGCTGGATGCTGCATCTCAACTCCATCACCTTTTCCAACTACTGTGAACTCGTGCTACCCTGTTCATGCCCCATCAGCTTGTTTGAGCCTCACTGATGAGCTTCACCCCAACAGTGCAGCACAGACTCTGAAATCTAGGTTTTCCAAGTGCCAACTAGTGCAACTCTAGCTCTTGGGGCCACACAGATTATTTTACCAGGCCACCACGGTAAATCCTTTGGAAGGAGGGAAGGCAAGGCAGGAAACCATCCTGACAACCCCGAAGTCAAATAATTATCACCTGGGCTGCGGGAAGCCCTCTCCCCCTCCCTGGGCAAGAGGTCCAGGACCCACCAGCACCCAGGGAGGGGAATATGGTGCTGGCCCCCACCCCCCCAGGCTTTGCCAAGGAATGCCGGGGGCGGCAGTGGGGGGAGCAGCAGCGGTGGCGGCGCTGGGAAGGGAACCAGCTGGAGAGCCGCAGCCTCATGAAATAATGAAATGCCAAACCAACCCCTGCATCTTCCACAGTCTCTCAGGTCACCTACCAGATTAGGAGGCCTGTTGCTAAGGCAACCATATCTTGCAAGTGCTAGCTGAACTTCCCCATCGGTTTTAACCCTTTAAGGAGCAAAAAAAACCCCTAAGAAATATATATAAAAATAAAATAAAAGGGTAATGCTGATGATGCAACCGGCGGGAGACCAGCGGAGGCAAAGGGGGGGCAGCTGGGAAAGGGAAAGCAAAGGGAAGGAGCCCCAGCAGCCACCTCCTGTGCGATGCACGCCGTGCTGGCTCCCTTCCAGGTGGGTAATAAAATTATTCGGCATCCGCACACGCACGCAAGACCCAGCAAACTTTCGATGTGCCTGGCACAGCAGCAGGGGGATGGACAAAAAAAAAAAAAAAAAAAAAGGCAAAAAAAAAAAAGGCAACAAAAAGTGAGGTTATGCATATGAAATGAGGGCAAACAAAGCAAAAATGGAACTTTTTTTTTTCCCCTTTCCTTTTTTTTCTCGTGGCCTCGCAGACGCCGGGCAAGCCCTGATGCCTCGGCAAGCAGCCGGCAGCCCGGCGCCGCACGGGAGGGGACAGATGGCCGGCGCTACGCCCGGCAGCGACGCTGGGACGGAGGCGATGGGCACCCGTGGCCACCCCGCCAGTTTTGCTGCAATCCATGGCCAGGAGCAGCCAGAACGGGGATATAAGACTTGTGCTCTGCGACCGTAAAATAAAATAATAAAAACAGCCCTTTCACCGCCCAGGGATCACGTCCCAGCGGGGTGATGGAGACCACGGTCCCCTCCTCTGGGAGGATAAAACCCCATTCTGAATGCACACAAGCAGGGAGCCCTAAATCTTGCAGCTTGCTGGGATAATGGGGAAGCCTGCGAGCAATAAGGGAATTAAAAAACCAACAAAAAACAACAAAAACCAAGGCAGTTCACAGGCAGCACAAGGGAAAAAAAAAAAAAAAAAAAAGGAGAGAGAGGAGAAAGAGGCATGGAAAGGAGGAGAAAATGTGGAGCGGCATAAATCAGGCGCACGGGGGGAGCCGGGGAGCACGTGCTGCGTTCCAAGCGCACAGGCAGCACACGCGGCCGGTTCCTGCCTGGCAGGGTGAGCACGGGGAAGCAACTGGCCTCATGCCCCAGGGAAAGGGGCTCCCAACCCCTCCTGGTGCTAATTCGGTGTGAGGTATTGGCTCTGCTACCCAGCATACCATCGTTCCCATGTTAAAATCTCTTTGGGAAAGAAAAAGCCTCTGCTGGCACTGCTGCAAAAGATACCCAATGGCAAAAATTATGGGGATCCGTCTTTTTGCATCTTTCTTCCCACCCTCGGGTCAGGGTGGGGACAGCAGGTATGACAATTCCTGCTAAATTCCCCTCAAAGGAAGACAGCAAAATGGAAACTCCCAAAGCTGCCTTCTTCCCACCAGCCTGCTCCAAATGCATAATAAAGAGAGGGACGAGGGTCTCAAGGGTCTGTGCAAACACAGCCCCACTTTGCAGTGGGGCTGAGACCACCATGCTGAGGGGCTGCTGGCATTGCTGTCCAGCTCCGGTCCTGCCCTCCGACCTCACCCCCATGCCGGCACCCCTACACCTTGCCAACTGGCTGGCAAGAGAAACTTAATTAGCCATGTCCGTCAACCCCAAACATCTGTAACAAGCAATATTTACAACCAGAAATAAAGAGGAGTGACCTTCGCAGTGTTGAAAGACAGTTGGGTTCTTGTATTACAACGGCGGGGACAGGCAAAATTCATTATCTCTAATAGCCATCCTTATAACCAGATTAAACACAAAGGCAGCAATTCCATATTCCCTGACCTGCCACCGTCCCCATCCCGGGCAGAGGGGAACTTCCCTCTGCCACAGCACTGCACATTCAGCTGATGTTTATGCATGTGGTCATCTCCATCCCTCCTACCCGGGAAGGACAATACTCTGGCTCGTCCCACCCCAAGGGCTGAGACACCCAGCTGGAGTCACATTCCTCCTGGTCCTTCTCCAGGCAGCTCTGGGGAGATGCTCAGCTCCTCTCTGAACATCCTAGGGGTAGCAGGGTTAAGCTCCCTGCTACACCAAGGATGCTGTGTTGGTACTCGGAGCCAGTGCTGGAGACGTTTGCTCACAGGATGCAAAGGAAAGGCACCCAGTTTCCAGCACACAACCAAACAGAGCCCAATGCTCCAGAACTAACCATCATCACATCCCCATGCATAGACATTCCTGAGTACGAGGGTTTTTGTCCTGAAGACACAGCCAAGGCTTTCCCCTCTGGTTGTGAGATACTCGCGGTGCCAATCACCAGCCGGGGAGCGAGAGCCTGTTATTTTCATCAGAGGATGTTCTCTGTGGAGACCTTCAGCTTCCAGCCAAGAGAAACAAGCCACTGGAGAGAACCTGAGCCTCCTAATGGCTTTTCCTTCACTAGCCCTGGCTCCAGCAGCAGTGTGAGGGCAGCTCCTTCTCCAGAAGATGAGCACCAGCGGGGCCAGCTGATTTCTCCAGTGTTCAGCAGCAACAAGTCAAACTGCTTGGAAAACACTTAAGGTGGGGGAGAAGCTTCAAATGGACCACGCGGACGATGCATCACGCTGGAGCAACGGTAAAAGTTAAAATTAATTAGCTGGCAGGATGACAAAGAAGCCATTGTGCAGCACGGTGGAGCAATCCAAGTACAAAGGCTTTATATAAGTCATGTTGAAAACTCCTTGATGACTGCAGGTAAGGACAGACAAGCTGTCAGGACGTGCCACGACACCCTGAAGGGCTCTAGGACAAGCAAGTACATCTGCTTTTAACGATGAAACGAGCCCTGGGATCCTCAGCCTGAAGTTTCTCTCCAGTGGAGACTGACAAAGGTGTGAAGCACTTGGGTGTTACTGTCACTGCGATGCCCAGGATAAAACAAAACCATCTGGTTTGGGGTTTCCATGGGGGCTTGAGCTGGGCTGAAGGTACCCATGTGCAACACAGAGCAGTTGCTTGTTTGTGAGTGCCCACCTTCATCCCCAGCCATATCCCACAGAGCACACCCCCACCAAAAGCCCCCCTGATGAGACCAAGAGTTTCAAAGCGTGGCTCTCCCTGCTCCAAACCAACACCGACAGGGTGTGCTCTGGAGGAGGACCTACCTCCTTGTTCAACATTTTGCAGAGAAAGACCCCAACAGCCAAAGGATTTCCAGCACCAACAGGCAGAGTCAGGTTCTGCTCCTCAGGGATGAGTGGGCACTCTACCAGAGCCACAGGGACACAGGAGCACAGCTGAAGCTGCAATGGAGAGTCACCCCAAGCTGCTACCAGTCATGACCCCCCCCCACCATCCCACAGGCAGATGGGCAGGGGGAGGCCGGGTGTGATTTACACCCCACCAGCTGCACAGCTCTCCAGCAGAAAGGAGCTAAGGGGGAGAGAAGCACCTCTCCCTCCTCCTCGCTGCACACATCACTCCCGGGCAGGGGGACGTGGAGGCTCAAGCAGGTCCTGCACCACAGGCTGCCCTTAATCCAATGGGACTCCCTCCAATTATAGGAATGAGCACCCAGTGAGTGCCAGAAGAAGAGGAGGGCAAGGAGGATGCTCTGCTGGACTTTGGCAGGGAGGGGAGCCCAGCGTGACACAGCACCCTTATCTGCTCACCCCAAACCAGGGCACTTCAAGTAAGAGCCCTGCCCCCTTCCTCAGCCTGCCCTGCCTTTCACTTTAAAAAAACAGGCAAAAACCACAACCTGAAACAACCAGGCTCCCAACTGCTCCCCAGCCCAGAGGCTGAGCTGCAAAGCACTGCTTGAGGTAGGAAACAGCTCCCCACCTGTCTGGGGACAAAGCTGAGCACTGCCAGCTGCCCATGGGCTGACACAGGGCCACTTCCCATCTGACATTTGCCAGAAATAAAAAAGCCAAGTCAAGGCTTGGGACACCCTCACAGCAAGGCTGTTTTGGAAGAAAGGGGATGCCAGCTTGCCACTTGCCTTGGTGGGCACCAGTTGGTGCTGGATCAGGTGCCCTGGGTGTGATGGGAGCTGCACAGGTGAGAGCTGGGGCTGGAGGCAGGCACAGAAGAAAATCCAGGTAGGAGGGACTGCCTGTGGACTGTTGTGCCTGCTGGGAATACCATGGGATGCCAGCATCTCAGCTGTGTCGGGCAGGTTGTGCTCACCAGCAAGTTAGAGTCACTGCAGTGCATCCCCTGCTTTGGTTTGTAGCCAAAAAATTCCAATTATAGGTGCTAGCTCAGCCCTGTGAGATTGTAAAAAAACAGCCCAAATCCAAGGAAAATAGAAAGGAAACTCCCCCACCTCAGACCCTGTTTGAGGCAGGCAGGAGGGGAGGCGGGAGCTCATTTTCACTACAGAAAGCCGCCGCACCCCAGGAGGAGAGGCACCAGATCAAATGTTCAAGGGTTGATGCAGAAACATTAAGAAAAAAAAATTAAAAAGAAAATGTTAGCTTAAGACACAGCCAGAGGTCTTCCTTTGGACTTTATCTTAAGGCAGCAGGCTGCAGCCTCACACACGGACAGACGGATGGACCCCACAGCCTCCCACCCGGCCCGGGGAATGCAGAGGTGGAAACCACCTTGTTAAAAAACACTAGTTGTGGTGGCACTGGCCATGAAGGGGGAAGAATAAAAGCACTGCTCTGTCCCATCACCCCAAATACAGTCACATGCACCTCTATATACATATGTATATCCTAATTCTGCATACTGTGTAGATATAATTGCATATATATACACACACTTTTTTTTCTCCTTAATTCTGATATTAACAGCCACCATGCATGCAGCATTACACTCGTGCAGGAGAGTGTTTCTCCTATTATCCAAAAAGAGATACAAATTAAATGTACAAATCTAAGACAAAAGAAAAGCTGGCTTTACCACATGGAGCTGTGCCCTATCCATTTCCAAACCTTACTCAAGCCCCTCAAGTGCCCCTCTCACCCTGGCCAGCACAGCAGATTGGTGACCCTGCTATGGGGATAGGAGAAGGGATGTGGCAGTGGGAGGGTGGGCAGCCGGGTGGTCCCACGACCCACGGGAAGTGGTACCCACAAGCAGCCACCCCATATTTTGGAAATCCCCCCCTTGACTGCACAGCTGTAGCTTTGAACTCAGCTCCTGGCACCTGTGTGGCCATGAGCAGGAGTTTCGAGAGAAGAAAAAACCTAAACCCCAAACTGAGGCAGAGGTGAGGTATTTGTTTACTTCCAAAGAGACATTTTCGCTCCCTGCCAGCCTGGAGGAAAGCACTGCCCTGCCGAGACCCCAGCCCTGGGGTGACCCCCCAGGGATCTGCAGGGTGAGGACTCGGAAGGAAAAGATGATGGGAAATAAGGGGGAAAGTGCTCAAGGCTGAGTAGAAGCTTCAGTGGGACTCAGCAAGCCTCCCCGACCCATGAGGGAGATGCTGGTAAGGTGGGAATGTGATGCTCATGAGGATACAGCCCGCTCCGTGGTTCCCGTGCGCAGGGCAGGCCAGATCCCCAGCACGAGCCGGGCTGGACATGAGCTGCTCCGGGTGCTGCACCGCTCTCCCTCTGTTCATAAGGAAAACCAGGAGAAAACGTGGCTGCAGCAGCTCCCCCCTAGAGCATCCCCCCACCAGCGAGAGCTTCGCACAGCCGGGTGCCATTTCGGTGGTGCCAGCTCTGCCACGGGGGCGTGAGCGGTGAGAGAGGAGGAACAGCCAGAGCCCCCCGCCCGCTCCCCGGACCAGCTCTGGCAGCTGTTTCCAATAGAACCAGGGACAGCTTTACAAGAGAAAAATAGGGAACAAAAGGTAGGAGAAAATCCAAGTTTCCAAGGTAAGGAAGGAAATGATCAGGAGAACAGGAAAGTCTCACTTGTACCCAACACACGGCGTCCTGACCTAACACCTCCCCGCTGCCCGCTGCTGCTGGACAGAATCACCTCCCCCCGTGCCGGCCAACCTCCCAGGCACGGCACAGCTTGGCACGGCAGCCCCTCGTCCTCTTTGTTCCTCCGAAGGGACCCCAGAACACCGGGGAGGGCAGGGCTGTGAGCTTTGTGCTCTCCCGGAGCCCAGCAGCTGCCGGAGGGCGGCCGCCCCCCCCCGCAGCCCCGCGCCGGCAGCGGGTCCCCTCGCCGGCCTCACCGCGCTCGCCCACGTGGCCGCCGGGGCAAACAATGGGATGGCGCGGGCTGCTGCGCTCGCCAGCAAGGCCTTCCTCCTCCTCCTCCTCCTCCTCCCGGCTTTGACTGCCACTGGAAGCTGGCCCCTCTCAAGCACCAGGCAGGGGGGGAGGGAATTAAAAAAATAATACAAAAAACGCACAGAAAATAAAAAATACTCAAATCTGCCTCTCTGCTGCAAATGGACTCGTGCAAGGCGAGGACACACTGACACACACACACACACACACTCGGAGATGGGCGATGGGGTGGCAGAGCAGAACCTCCATGGGCAGCACCCAGACACCCACCCCAGCACCCATCTGTACAGGGAGTCCCCACCCGTGACACAAATCCCCACCTGTCCTCCCATCCTCGGGCAGGATTGAGGAAATCCTTCCTCTCCTCTCATCTCACTCCCAGCTTTTTTTGGAGAAGCCCCTCCCGGATTGGAGCCGGAGAAACTTTGCATCTTCGCACCATTTGTTGATATAAAATCCATCCCCTGCCTTACTTTTGCAGAGGCACTCAGGGTGGGGTGTGGGGGGGAACGTCTGTTTCCATTTGAAACCGTCAAAATTAGCATTCAGTAATTAAAAATCACACCCTTTCTCTTAATAACCTAACCAGCATGATACAATCAGGTTGTGCCAACTCTTTAATCTAATTGACTAATTACAGATTTTAATTTAGTCAGTTACTGAACAACTGTTGACAATTTGTTTTCATTAGGGACAGAACAGGATAAATATTTAGGCTCCCCAGTCAAAGACTAAGACATAAGCTCTGGGCTCTGACCTCCGGTTTCACAACGGCAGCTTCTCCATCAGCATCACCCATGGAAAGGTGCTACTCTGAAATGCCCTGGTCCTGCCAGTGGGCAGCAGGAAGTGGCAGAGGAGGCTGGTCTGTTGTGACAGCCAAAATTGTGTAAAATATAAAATTAAGCTAATCCAGCTTTGCATGGTACTCCAGCAAGAGCAGGATTTAAGGGACACCCAGGCTCACTGGTACCCTAAACTGGGAGGGAAGCCTGAGCCCTGCCATACCAGGAGACGGAATATCTGGATTTATTTATTTTTGTTGTAATTTTTTTTTAAAGTGATGTGGAGTTTTGCAGCTGTTCCTGGCAGCCTGCCACTCCTGAAGGAAACTCCTCTCCTCTGGTTACCTACCAGGGAGCCCTGTCTCTGCAGAGCAGAGCTGGATGGAGCCCAGACAGAGCTGGAAACAGGACAGACCTGTGTGTGCTGCTGGCTGAGCCACGTGCCCAAGGCTCAGGCAATGCCTGTGGGGGCTCATGGGAACCACAGAAAGCTGTTCCCAACCCCTGTCCCTCCATTGTGCCAAACCTGCCCCAAAAACATCTGCTCTCCTAGGCAACATGTTTTCACTACACTGGCTGCACACCGCAGAAGGAGCTCTCATGGACCACCACCACAGATGTACTCGTGGATCCCAACACTAACACTTGCTGGTCCCACTCCACACAGCCATGGGTGCCTCGAGCCAGGGTCTCACAGCCTTCACTGGTCCTGAAGCAAAAAGAGAACCTCACAAGGGAGGTCCACCAAACCCCTCATCTATGAAGAGCATCTCCTCCCACACAGCCATCTCACCTGCCAAGGTGTCATGCCATGAGATGGCCACACAGACCCTGGAGAGCAGAAGTTGATGTGACAATAAAATGCTGCCACATAAACACCGTATTTTGGGCAAACACCAAGCTGGGCACACAGAGTTTGCCCACTGTCGGCCAAGTGTAGATACAATGCTCTACCAACCTCAGGTAAGACTCACACTGGGATATTTTTAACCACAACCACCACATGAAAGCTCCCTGGCAGCCCAGGTACACCCAGGCAGCGATGCTGGGACAGGGTGCCCGTCCCACAGCCGGCTGAGGTGTGATGGGCAGATCCAGCAGAAAAGGACCATCTCCCATGCTCCCAAAGCGTGGCTGGAAGGGCACCTACATCAGGGGAAACAACTGGGTTTGGGGTTCAAACTCTTGTGCCTGGGGGACAACCCCCAGTCTGTACTGCCAGCAGGCCAAAACCCTTCCAAATCCCTTGGGTTTTATCTCATTCCCCACTGAGCAGTTTTGCATGCTAACACCAGCAAGCCTGGATACTCCATCCATCCATCTCCAAGCGGTTCAGAAACCTCTCACTGAGATCTCAATCCAAGGAGAACTGTTTCAGATGGGGGAAAAAGGGAGGAGCCCTGGTTGTGATCAACCAGGATGGGAGGACATGAGCCCCACACACATCATCTTTTCCCATATCAACCACCACCTTTCCAGCAGCATCTGCCCCCACTACTGCAGAGAATCCTTCCAGACCTGAGTTAGAAAGAACTGCAGCAGCTTTCCAAAGTTAAAAACAAAAATAAATAAATCAATGCTTCGCATTAATGGCAAGTTGAAGCCACAGCTCCGCAGATCTTGTGCTGCAAAGTAAACAGCATTTCAAATGCTCCCAAGTGCAGGTTCTTCTCAGGAGAAAACTGGGGGGAACAGAGGAAGGGAAAGATGAAGTCAAAGTCTTTGTCAGCCAAAGCCTACCCTGATTTTTCTCTCCTGCATGTTGACACTCTGAGCTGGCCGTGCAGGCAGAGCAATACCACAAAAAAGTATGTAGCAACAGTCAACTAGATTTAAGTTCATTTTCTGTAGCTCGAGGCCAAAATCGACTGAAGTGGTTCTGGTGATCAAGTTTTCTGCAATTCCCCTTTCTGTGTATTAGCTCTTTGACAGAAATTCACTGCGGTATTTAAACTGGCAGTCATCACCGCTAACTCAAATTGTATTGGCTTTCACGGTGTTGAAATGCTCAACTGCGACCAGCCATCGGCCAATTCCCAGATAAGGCGGCGGCTGAAATCCCCTGTCATGCCGAGCGATCCTGTTGCAAGCTCGCCGGCTCCGGGAGCGTGCCATAACGCTGGCATGCTCTCCATGGGGCTTTGCCCAGTGGAGGAGCCTAAATCAATGGCTACAGGTTGAGTTTTAGGAGTTGATGGGTGCTTGTGGTGCTGTTAACTTGGATCGACTCTTTTGATAGAGGTGGGGCAGGCTGACTAACAACCCTCCAATCAACACAACTCAATAGTTGTGTTAACAGACACACAATCCTGCCAGACATGGAAGGATAGACAATCACAGGATTCCTCCTGCCTGTGCCAGGTGAATCCCTGCTCCCATCACTCTTCCCCCAACAAGCACCTTTCCACTGACTTCCAGCAGGCTTTTGTCCCAGCTTGGGAGAAAAACCTCAGGGGAAACGTAAAAAGCAATATTCCTAAGAGATCACAAGAGCCCACGCCTTTCAAAGGTCCTCTCAAAAAAAGTGGTGGGATTTCTCCTTACTTTATTTTTTTGCTAAAGATTTAAAACTGGAGGGGGAAATTAGCAATTTGTCCTGCTGCTCCTAATAGTTTTCATACGGTTATGCTGGAAGATGAAGTGGAAATGATGCAGCATGCAAATCCCATCATTAGCACCCTGCTAACGAGGCCTGCCGATGCATCTCCCAGGCAAGCACCCCTACACAGTGCTGGCTCTGGGACGGTGACATACCAAGACCCAACTGGCTCCCAGAGCATCCCCTCCTTCTGTCCTTAAGAGCACCATGGTAAACACATACATAAAACACCGTATTTTGTGCAAACACCAAGCTGGGCACACAGAGTTTGCCCATCCTTGGCCAAGTGTAGATACAACGCTCCACCAATCTGCGGCAAGACTTATATTGGGATATTTTTAAACACAACTACCACGTGAAGTGATTCATGACTCGCTGATCCAGCTCCATTTGGGGCTCATATCCCATTTCAGCTGCCATGCACCACTGATGGGTCGCTGGGTTTGGTGCTTGATAAAGACCAGCGTTCCAGCCCCAGCAACCATCGGCAAGGCCGGCCACCATGCTCGCCGGGACCAGCAGCCTGCCCTGGAAGCTGAAGGGAAACAAGGTTCTATTCACGCTCCCATGGTTATCGTTTGGTTCTTTGGTCAATATTTAAGTTTTGGCCAGGTAGGTCCCTCGCCCTGTAAAGTACACGCTGTGCCGGGAAAACACCGCTCCTCGGAGAGGGACTGTGCCATGAGCATCCGCCACCAGCCACGCCAGGGAGGAGAAGCACAATCCCCGCCCTGTGGTCAAAACATGCCTGGGGAAACCAACCCAGTGCCACCAAGCCAAGGCACAGGAGAGTGAAAATCTTCTTAGAAGTCTTTGCCGTAAAGCCCAAAAGGTAAAGCACTTGGGACTGTTACAAAACTGCATTACACCGAGAATTAAAAACAATCAGGATTGTGTCTATTTACTGTAAGCTTAAAGCAACGTGTATTAAAGAAGTTTATGCGAATCATCTAATGCACTCAGGCCTATTGTTAGAATTATTACCAAGCTAAAAAAAGATTAATTTCTCTAAATACACTAAATCCTCAGACATGATGAGGAGGCTGCTGTGAATGGAGCATTACCATGACTTGCTTGCTAATGTCATCTTCACCTGTGGCTTTGCTGCCCAAAGATCTACCTTTGCTTTGCTCCTGATGAGCCCGCAGTCCCATCCAGGCTCCCCAAACCCCCACAATTTGGCCCAAAACACCTAGAAAGAGAGCAGCTACTCACACAGAGCAAAGCACTGCTAGATCTGCTGCCGGTTGTCAGCTCTGACCCTCAGTTCAGAAGTTCACCATCTTAATCCGACCCAGTAAAAACAAGCAATGCAGAGAATGGCCATGGGGAGGGACGGACAGACGGACAAACCCCACCTAGCAAATACCCAGACCCACGTCCCCCATGACCCAGCAGGATGGGCAGAGAGGAAAGGCACCTCAGCAGCCAGCCAAGGCCCTCCAGCAGCCTGGCACTGCCTGCCCCAGGGCAACCAGGACACCAGCCCGCAGGAATGCTGTGGAGGTCCCCGAGACACTCGCCTGGTGCTGCTCGCCAGCAAACTCTCACACATCCCAACCCAGGCATGTTGAGGCAACGAGAAACTTGGGAAGGGAGGAAAAATGGTTTCCATACCATAGTCTCCCTGGAGCAGACAAAACCAGCTCCTGCTACAAGGTTTAAACTCACTTGACTGGGGTCCAAGCCCACAGCCAGGTGACTAATCCTTTGATGCACATTCTTCCCGACGCTGCAGATGTGGGCGATGTGTGCAGGACGGGAGTAGGCAGCCCACCCATCGCCCCCTGGAGCAGACATGCCATGCACTCTTGCCAAGGAGTGTCTTTCTGGGAGACACCTCAGTTCCAGCATCCCACCCCAGAAGCATCATCCATCCCTAGTTCAGGCTATCACCTCTGCAGAGAACAACCCAAACCACAGAGAGCCAATATGCACAACAATCAACCAAGGGGGTCTGCAACCCCACCTACAACCAAGCCAACACCTCTACCTTGCTGGGATCAAAGGAGGACTCAGACAACCAAGGAAGCCCCTAGCCTTGCCAAAGGCAGGGAGATATTAACTGGGGCATTCAACAGCAGTCTGGGGAATCCCCCTGCTCCTCCCCACCAAAATCCAACCCCCGCCCACCCTCTGAGGTGACCTCAGCATGAAACATCTCACCACTGAGGTGTCCTCAGCATGAATCCCACCATCGACTCCCTACAAACGCTTTGTTGTCCATTGCTAGGCAAAACTTCTTAATTCTACCACTACCCAAATGCCTTTAAGTGCTTAAGATAAGTATCTGAGCTCATTTACATAATTGCAACATTATGAAATACTGTTCAGTCAAATCAGAGCACTGCTGGTTAAAAAAACCCCATGGTTTTTGTCAGTCAGTTACGTTAGGTTGGCTCTCCGTGCGCCGGAGCTCCCCAACACCATAATTACCGTGAGGATTAGAAACTTGTTACTCACGTAGTCATGAAAGGCTTTGGCTTCACTCGAATGTTCACAAGTGTCTCGCCTTTCGGGAGCTGCGCAGTACAGGTCCCAAAACACACTGCGTGGTGGAGAGAGCCAAGAGAGGAGCAGTTACTCATCAGAGACTGGGCACCCGGGTGGGGGGGTCAGAAGAGGTGAGCGGCTTCCCACCCCAAGGGACCCACGGCTGGGATGGGACCTCAGCCGGACCCAGCTGTGCATCTGAGTTCCACATTGCTCAGACCTGACCGTCAGCAAGTGGGATGATGGGTGTTCTACGAGGCAAAAGCAGCCTGTAAGAGGTAACACCTTGAAGGGGTAACTCCTCGACGGGCTAACTCCCGTGGGACTTCAGAGACTTCTCCCACGCTCTCAGCAGTGCTGCCGCCCAGCCCTGCTCCCCCGG
Organism: Manacus vitellinus; assembly: GCF_001715985.3. Taxonomy (NCBI): domain Eukaryota; kingdom Metazoa; phylum Chordata; class Aves; order Passeriformes; family Pipridae; genus Manacus; species Manacus vitellinus. The sequence goes on along the minus strand of NW_021939546.1, from coordinate 8,107,065 downwards.
GCGCCCCAGTGGCACCGGCACA